>NC_088836.1:600000-1125000 GCF_904066995.2 Poecilia reticulata
TCAATCTTTACATGTTAAAAACAACAGCATGGTGCAGAGCAGAAGCTGTATTCATTCATAATGGGCTTGAGTCTCATAGATTAGGGTACTGGATGATTCGATTCAATCTTGGTGTGACTATACAGCCTGGAACCGGAACAGACTCAACATCAAACATTACAGGCACAAATACATAAATACACTCGCTACTAAAAATTAGTGAGATGTCCCTTTGCAAATAAATTACATGCTGTGTACCTCGGTACTTTGGTTGAACCTTATGAGAATTGGTAGATGGTCATGTGGTTGGTTTCCTGCCACACTCGGCTTTTAAAGCGAAGGCATAAATTTCAGAAGGGTTGAGGTCCGGGCCATCCCAGAATCTTAATGTTGGTCTTCTTTATCTATTCCAAAGTCAGTTTTGATGTGTGTTTGGAATCAGTATCCTGCTAGTTTCAACCATCTAGCTGTTGATGTTCAAAGTCTCACCTTGACTCGCCGCCACACGCCTCTGTTCATCTGGCTGATGATTACACTTTTGTTCAAAAAAGCGTCTGGCCTGCCCATATGTGTAGCTGGGAACTTCATTTGAGCTTAAAGGTGCTGGTTTTGGAGCAGGCATTTTGTTTGGCTCCAATCTCAGTGCATGGTGATATTAAACTCACTCCGAAGTGAACTAATGCTTCCACCAGTTTCCAGTTGGAAGAATCTCAACCGTTTTGATAAGGTCAGTGGTCATCCATCCATCCATCCATCCATCCATCCATCCATCCATCCATCCATCCATCCATCCATCCATCCATCCATCCATCCATCCATCCATCCATCCATCCATCCATCCATCCATCCATCCATCCATCCATCCATCCATTCATTCATTCATTCATTTTCTGCCGCTTATCCGGGGTCGGGTCGCGGGGGCAGCAGCTTCAGAAGGGAGGCCCAGACTTCCCTCTCCCCAGCCACTTCCTCCAGCTCCTCCGGGGGAATCTCAAGGCGTTCCCAGGCCAGCCGAGAGACAAATATCAAACCAGAATTATACATTGATGTTTTTGGTGCGAAAGTAAGCGAATGGTTTCTCTGATCCCTTTTAAGGGTGATTTATCCAAACATTATTTGGGATGTGTGGCTGCAGATTTGTATAATGTTGAATCTTTGTGGACGAACAAAAACCAAGATTAAATTCAGAGATCTTTTAATTTAATCCATTAAAGTTGTTTGTTGTGTAATGATTTCACCCAGAGAAGATAATGGTTTAAAAGCACCGTTAAAGCCTGGAATTGACACGACTTTCACCAGTGAGGAGTGTATCACTGTAGATCTTTACAAAGCAGAATGGCTGCAGGTAGCGGTTTTTGGCTCTACTGTGACACAAATCAGATGTTTAAGTCATTGTGTGGATTGTTTGAGTACATATTTAGTCCAAGCCAAAGTTCCATCACTCCGACTAGTGAACAGCTTCTAATACTAAGCATATAGTGAGTAAGGGCACTGGCATCAGCCTTCCTATTTGCATTCAGTTTCCAGTGTTTGCTAAAGTGCTCTTGTACCTGCCTGGTTGCTAAGGAATTGGCACTCAGGTAATGAAATGCCCATTGCTGATGGGAGCACTTGATTGTGCTGAGACTGAAAGAGTGGGGCCAAGTGAGAGGGGGAAGGGAACCGGAGTGAGGCAGAGAGCTGGGATGAGTGAACATATCAGGGTTGGGAGAGGAGAAGTGGCAAGAGCGGCTCTGGTGGCAGTCATCCAATACCAGAGGAAGGGTTCTGGCCAGTCTACTTACTTGCTCTTCAAAAGTTGTAAAACTCTCAAGGATAAAAAGAGTACAACCATGAAAACTTTGCTGAATATTAACAAGGCTCCATTTATTTATTTTTCAGCTTGAAATCAAGACAGGAGGACCATAAAGACAGCCGCAGCTGAGAGTTTCACCTCAGCAGCTACTTTTCCATTACAAATGTGTTCAAAACTTTGTCAAGGTAATGTTGAAAAAAACACAATTTCACAATTGTGGTTTTTCAATTAAATAAGAAACACATTTTAAATCACATTAATTGCACGCGGTAAGTTATTAAAGAGACTTACGTCCTGCTCTCCTTTTCATGGTTTGCTCCAGTGGCAACATCCAGTTATTGATTATGTGACTTGTGTGATCAGAAAAAAGTTTTACAGAATAAACCAATTTCAATAAGGTAAAAAAAATCTCATCATAGAGACTAAACATTTTACTTAAATTGTTTCTATTAAGCAAATGTGCTTAATGAAAACACAAATGAAAGCTGTCCTGTTTTACCATAATTTTAATAACATTCTTATTATTGATTTGCATAGTTGTTTTCAGTTCCTTTAAAACGGTTTCTTCCTGTCTCTATTTTAAAATGATGCTGAAACAGCTTTGAGTTTTCTTCTCTTAGCAACAGCATTCACACCGAAGAGTGTGACTGTGCCATCTGCTTGCTCCTGAGCATGAGGCGTTCACGTATAGGGAGAAATATGGGATTTTAGAGTTTCTGACGATGTCTAAGTTGATCTCTGTGTCATAGTTAATTTCCAATGGCGTGATCGGCCATGTTTTCTAGCTTTTTTGTGGAGAGAAAAATTAATTAAAAAAAATTAAAAACAACTTAAAATTAGATTCTTTATCTGGATTTCCCCTTTTTTTTGGTCAATAGCTGTGTGAAATAATATTTAATGCTTCCTGTTTTTCTCTTTAAATCACAAACCTGTAGCCCAGTTATGCAGCTATATAGGGTCACCTGTATGACAGGTGGGCCATTTAAACCAGTGGTCCCCAACCCCCGGTCCGTGGTACCGGGGGTTGGGTACCAGGCCGCGCAAGAAATAATTAAATATTTTCGTTTTATGTATTATTTGAGTCTGAAGGATCTTTTATTTTGAAAATCCTTTAACCGGATTCTCTCGGTTACTTGCGCGTCAACATTGAGCCCACAAGCAACAAAATGAGTAAGAAGCAGTAAGAAAAAGATCAGATGTCTTTGCAAAGGGGAAAAGGCCCAGAGAAGAGACAGGAGAATGGATTTATCCCGGACCGGTAGGTGAGTCCCACATTACAAGCCCACTCTGCACAACATGCGGCAACCGGCTGCTAATGAGGCTATGAAGCTTCAAGCTGCTTCACCACGTAGAGACCAAGCAGGCTGTGGATATAAGCAACACTTCGGGTGTCATTGTCTCCCCTCACTCCCAGATGGGACTGTCTGGTTGCAGAGAAACAAGCTCAGGGCTCCCGTTAGTCATTATCGTGAGTTAAAATATTCACGAAAGTAAAATGTTCGGTTTTGTGGCGCATCTGTATCTTATTTTGAAGGGGTATGTAAACGTTACCATAGCGACCAGAGTCAGAGCGTTTGGGCAGTGGTCCAGAGGAGATGAGTAGAGCTTGTGAGTCTTAAGTCTGGTTTAGACAGCAAGATTTAAGAATTGTCGGCCGATTCTCCAAACCTCTGTGACCACAGAGGTGATAAAAGTCCAGCAGGTTCGATTGGTTTGCGTGTCCAAGGCAGGAGCAACACGAACCGATTCCAGTCACGAACATCCCGATTCCAGAGGATAATCCAGTAAAACCCCCAACATAGCGGGAATTTAGAATAACCAAACATGGATGACGATGTAGAAGCAATAGTGATAGTTTGTAGACTCATTTGAATAAAAGACGTAACAAAAAGAAAAGGCGGTGGATAAAAGACGGCGAGAGCAGCTGCTCTATTTGCTGCACTATGATTTGGAGGTGACTATGTTTTTCATAGTTAACATTTTTAACTGAATAAACATAAACGTATATAATAATGACCTTTACATATAATAATAAACATTTCCACGTATCACCTCCGTTGCTCAAATGTCAGCTGTTTGGGATTCCCCTCTGTTCCTACGTCACCGCGCTTTCTGATTGGCTAACTGTCACATTCAACAGGTTGTATTGTAGTTCCCAGTCAGGGAAAACCCCACAGGCTGTGATAAAAGGGCCAAGACAACCCAAATCGGGCAAATTCTGGCTTTAGCGAGAACACCAACATACCCCCCTCCCCCCGGGCCGCAACAAAATTTCAAAGTCTTGACCGGTCCGTGATGAGAAGAAGGTTGGGGACCACTGATTTAAACCTCAGCGTGTTGCCGTAGTTACCTTCAGGGCTCACATAACGCCAGTTGTAGACCAGGGTTCTGACATTTTTATGCTTTATCTTGTAAACCGGGTGGGCAGAGTAATTTTTGCCAGCAGTTTCTTATCTCTGAATGAGACGTTGGCTGCATTCCTGCATCAGAAAGCTGCCAGACATAACATGAGGTGTTTTTATTTTACAGGGGGTTACCTGGCTTCTCGTTAACATCTTCAGTAGAAGGTGGAGGACTGACATGAACAGATCTTTGATTACATTCTTTGAATAAGTAACACCTCGACTTAACTATAAAACTCACAGAGGCCGTCTCGCTGGGTATTTCCCCGTCTTGGTGACTTTTGGACAGTTTCTCCAATGCCTTCAGGGCTTTATGGGTAAAGCATTCAGGGCTCTACCCCAAACCTTTTTGGTTGGTCCCCAACCAAAATGGTTGGGGACCACTATAGCAGTGGTCCCCAACCTTTTTATTACTGCAGACCGGTCAAGACTTGGAAATTTTGCTGACGGGCGTGAACCGTCAGATAAGGCTTCTGCATGTTGGTGTTCCCGCTAAATCCTGAATATGCCCAATTTGGTTTGTCTTGGCCTTTTTATCGCAGCCTTGGGGTTTTCCTTGACTGGGAACGAGAATACAACCTGCTGAATGTGACAGTTAGCCAATCAGAAAGCGTGGTGATGTAAGAACAGAGGGGAATCCCAAACAGCTGACATTTGAGCAACGGAGGTGATACGTGGAAATGTTTATTATTATATGTAAAGGTCATTATTATATACGTTAATGTTTATTCAGTTAAAAATGTTAACTATGAAAAAACAGTCACCTCCAAATCACAGTGCAGCAAATAGAGCAGCTGCTCCAGTCGTCTTTTATCCATCGCCTTTTCTTTTTGTTATGTCTTTTATCTCTTAAAATGAGTCCACAAACTATCACTATTGCTTCTACATCGTCATCCATGTTTGGTTATTCTAAATTCCCGTATGCTATGTTGGGAGTTTTGTGGACTTTCTTCTGGAATCGGTATGTTCGTGACTGGAATCGGTTTGTGTGATGTGTTGCCTCAGCCATGTGGCTGGAGACACGAACCAATCGAACCTGCTGTACTTTTATCAGCTCTGTGGAAACAGAGGTTTGGAGAATCGGCCAATAATTCTTAAATCTTTCTGTCTAAACCAGACTTAAGACTCACAAGCTCTACTCATCTCCTCTCGACCACTGCCCAAACGCTCTGACTCTGGTGGCAAAGTAGTTTGAAGCTTCATTGCCTCATTAGCAGCCGGCCGCCGCATCTGCTGTCTCTTCTCTGGGCCTTTTCCCCTTTGCAAAGAAACCTTCCAAAGACATTTAATCTTACTCATTTTGCTGCTTCTGGGCTCAGTGTCGGTGCGCAAGTAACCAAGAGAATCCGGTTAAAGGATTTTCAAAATAAAAGATCCTCCAGACTCAAATAATACATAAAACAGAAATATTTAATTATTTCTTGCGCTGCCCGGTACCAATGGGTCCACGGACCGGGGCTGCTCTATAGAATCTAAACAACATTCTTGGGCTTGTTGTCGCCTGGCAATAATGACATGGTGTCAGGAAATCCCAGGCATGGTGTCTGAAATTAAGATCGACATGTCGAAGAGGGTGGAATAGGTGATGTATGCATTTCTGGAGAAAATATTTGATTAAGCGTCTCATTAATCACCTAATACAAAATAACTAATCCTTTAAACTGGTAATGATGGTGTTCATTTTCCTTCCCGTACACAGCAAATTTGGAAGTGTTCAGTCAACTTCTGCAGAGTTGACTTCAACATTTTGAAAGTGTCTATATTGGTCCACTCTGAATGGTGAAGAAATTACACTTTTGAAAGTGTTATTTGTGATATAGTTGAATCAACATAGTAGTTGAAATTAAACACATCAGTGTTGACTTACCCAACACTAGTGTATTTTGTCAAAAGTTAACACTATGAACGTGTTGATCTAACACAGAACGATGTAAAGTATATATTAACATAGAAATCTGACAGTTTTTAGATATGCCACAGGCACAAAACACCAGAGTGAAATGTCTCAATTGCCTCCTCATTGTGTAGATAAGTTCTCCAGAGTCCTGCTAATCACTTAATTATTGTATTCAGGTGTGGTGCAGCAGCTGCACATCTAAATGTTGCAGGACAGTGGTCCTCCAGGACTGGAGTTTGACACCTGTGGCATAGATCAAGCCAACGGTCCAGTACAGTCACTCCCCCATTTTGCAGTCTAAAGCCAAAAACTTCAAGAAAACGACTTCCGGAGCTAAATAATGTTAATTCAAATGTCCTCCAGATTTTCCTGACAGTTTCAATGTTCGGTTAAGATGATAAACAGTCATATATACTGTGATATCCAAACAAATAAACGTACGTTAAGCAAACTATGTATATGAATCGCTACTCTTGCGTAAATGGAAAATTAATACCTCCATAAAAAATAGTCAAAAACATGATCATTTTAACATGGAACTTACCTTGTTATAAGCTCCAGACAAGACGTTATATTGCTGCCTCCATCCTCAGACGGCCAGGTGGTGGGGCTAATGACCAGGCCCAAATATTAAAGCTCATGATAATTTAACTTTACAACATGCCCGCAACAGCAGAGCTAACAAGTTTCATCACCACAGAGAGCACAATGGCGAGCGCCTGGTACCCACGGAACCCGGCCGGGCTCAGCCCGAAGAGGAGACGTGGGTCCCCCTTCCAATGGGCTCACCACCTGTCGGAGGGGCCGAAGGGGTCGGGTGCAATGTGTTACTGGTGGCAACCAAGGGAGGGGACCCTGGCGGACTGATCCTCGGCTGCCGAAGCTGGCTCTTGGGACGTGGAACGTCACCTCTCTGGAGGGGAAGGAACCGGAGCTAGTGTGCGAGGCTGAGAAGTTCCGGCTAGAAATAGTCGGCCTCGCCTCGACACATAGCTCTGGTTTTGGTACCAGTCTCCTTGAGAGGGGCTGGACGTACTTCCACTCTGGAGTTGCTCATGGTGAGAGGCACTGGGCAGGAGTGGGCATACTTGTTGCCCCCCATCTTGGCGCCTGTACGTTGGGGTTTACCCCGGTGAACGAGAGGGTAGCCTCCCTCTGCCTACGGGTGGGGGGACGGGTTCTGACTGTTGTCTGTGCTTATGGGCCAATTACCCACCCTTCTTGGAGTCTTTAGAGGGGTTACTGGAGAGTGCCCTTCCTGGGGACTCCCTTGTCCTAGTGGGGTACTTCAATGCTCACGTGGACAATGACAGTGAGTCCTGGAGGGGCGTGGTTGGGAGGAACGGCCCCCCCAATCTAAACTCGAGTGGTCTTCTGTTGTTGGACTTCTGTGCTCGTCACGGATTGTCCATCACGAACACCATGTTCAGGCATAAGGGTGTCCATATGTGCACTTGACACCAGGACACCCTAGGCCGCAGTTCGATGATCAATTTTGTCATCGTTTCATCGGATCTGCGGCCATATGTCTTGGACACTCGGGTGAAGAGAGGTGCGGAGCTGTCCACTGACCACTACCTGGTGGTGAGTTGGCTCCGGTGGTGGGGGAGGAAGCCGGTCAGACCTGGCATCCCCAAACGTGTAGTGAGGGTCTGCTGGGAACGTCTGGTGGAGTCCCCTGTGAGGCGGAGCTTTAACTCCCATCTCCGGCAGAACTTCAAACACGTTCTGGGGAGGTGGGGGGCATGGAGTCTGAGTGGACCATGTTCCGTACCTCCATTGCCGTGGTGGCTTATCGGAGCTGCAGCTGCAAGGTTGTTGGAGCCTGTTGCAGCGGCAACCCTCGAACCCGTTGGTGAACACTTTCGGTGAGGGATGCTGTCAAGCTGAAGAAGGAGTCCTATCAGGCCTCTTTGGCCTGTGGGACTCCAGAAGCAGCTGATGGTGAAGCGTCATGCAGCTGGTTCCCCCGAATGAGCTGGAAGAAGTGGCTGGGGAGAGGGAAGTCTGGGCCTCCCTTCTGAAGTTGCTGCCCTCGCGACCCGATGCCGGATGAAGCAGAAGAAAATAGATGGATGAAAATGTCACTAAAATCAGTCAGTCTGGTAAGGTTTTTAGCAACCATGAGTCAACAATGGAGCACCCTACTATAGTAAAATTGTACTATATAACCTACTGGTTATATAGTACAATTTTTAACAAGAGAGGTCTGTTCTTTTACATTTCTCTTCAGATGTGATAAAAAAAAATTGGATCCCTTAATGCAGTGTTTTTCAACCTTTTTTGAGTCAAGGTACACTGTTTTAATTGAAAAAATCCCAAGGCACACCACCAACTAAAAATGGAAATAAAGATACTCTGTAGCCGCCTATATATAGTCATTCTTATCAAAGTCTCTTGAATAGGAATCAAATAAACACAAAAATGTATTATCACATTTTACATTTCTTATTTCAAATTGCACTTAACATGTCCACTTCAAAAATACACCTGAACAGTTCCACAACACTGTGGTGTTAAATTTAAAGAAGTTGTAGAAAACTTCAAAGTGTTTTAGAAACTAATCCACAAGCATCTTACAGCCAGAATACAGAAAGTAATTCTTATTCTGAAAGAAGCAATAATATTTGGGAAACATTTCACTTCATATTCACTGTTACAATATGAAGAGTTGCATGTACAAAATGTCAATATCTGTATATTTTACCCACCTAGTGTGAAACGTGCATGTTTGGATGAAAACAGATCTGATTTCCTGGCAGAAATGGAAGAAAGACAAAGCTCTTCCTCAACAGCTCTCAGTTTCTGCTTTTAGTTTTTATAGTAGCCAGGCTTGAGAAGCTCACTTCACACAGACATGTTGTGGGAAATGGACTCATGTTCTTTCCAACCCAACTACTGCTGAGCTTCACTGTCTTTTCCATCACTGTCATCACAGTCTTTCTAGATTCAGTGCTCTCACTGCTACCTGTAACATTCGTGCATCACTAATTCTCGTTTTAATGTAAAATGCTCTGTACCTACTGCCATCTAGTGGTAAGAACATTACATGATTACGCCGCTGCTACTACTACAGCAGAAACTCGAAGATGGCATTATTTGCAGACAATTCATTTTCAAAAAATCTTTTAAAACCAATTACCGTATTTTTCGGACTATAGAGCGCACCATACTAGCACCCTCAATTAAAAAAATAAAATAAAAACTGGAAGCTGCTCTCGGTTTTCCATTAGGACCCAGCAGAATGCCTCGTCCTAATAAATCTGCTGGACGCAGCACTCCGTCTCCAAAGCCGAACCTTTGTTTCGTTCACACCGAGCTTAATTGCAGCGGCTCTATTTCCCTCCTGTAGAGCCAGATCGACAACCCTCAACTTAAAAGCTGCATGATACGAGTTTGAAAACATTTCTCCGTCTTGCCTGCTGCTAGCATGTGGTTGTTCTAAATGAAAATTAGCCGTTCTTCTTTGATTTACAATTTTGACTTCTAATAATTCACTTCCTGCTAGAGAGCCCCCTGGTGGTTGAAGAAAAATCCACAGAAAAGCCACAGCGGGCTACAATCCGCATGGTTCAAAGTTAAGGAAAAAAGTAGCAGCTTTTAGTCCGGAAAATACGGTACCGTAATGAAATTGAATAATTTCCACGGCACTCCTGACGATCACTCACGGCACACTAGTGTGCCGCGGAACAGTGGTTGAAAAACACTGCCTTAATGCATGTTCTGCATCCCATCTGGGTCCCCTGTAGGTCCAGGTCAGGGGCCTGCTGCATCCCCAACCTGTATACGTACCTTTAGCTCCTTCCCTGAAGTGATGTCACAAATATATTACAATTGTGGGAGGGACTGTCTGATGTTGATTTCTAAATCAACACCAGACTGAGTTACTGTTGGTGTTAATTTAGAAATCAACACTGGACAGGATTGCTTTTTATTTAACTCTTTTGAACTCTAGGGAAACTAACACTCATGTTGTTGAATTTACACTGTATTTTTAACATACAACACTTACACTGGAAATCTAACACTTTTGAATTTGCTGTGTATGCATTGTTCCCTACAGTCATTAAAACGTTCACAAATGGAGGTTTTGCTGTAATCTGGACTGATTATGTCTCCTGTTTGATTCTGTTTAATCGGCCCACTGAGCCGTTCTGAGCTCATCCAGCTTTTATACCTCCAAACATCAAACACGCTGGGTGGAACTGACTGAAGCTGTGTGCTAACTAAATTGCTACCTGCAACAAAGAGGCCTTAACAGTGACGTGTTTTGTAGACACAGGTGTTTTCCTTGTAATATTACAGCGGAAGAACAAGGTTAAAGGAAAGACGTATCATTCAGCCAGGATCTGTTCAAGCAGAGCTGCTGCTTTTAGGGGAAACCTTCAACAAAAAGGGAACAGATCCTGTCATTTTCTGACAAACAAAGTTTCTACACTCAGAGGCTCAGGAAAATATTCATACCTGGAACTTTTTCACATTGACTCATACAACAACCATATTAGAGATGCACCGATTTGAAATTAATGTCTTCATCTGTCCAGATATTGAAAACGTTCTAGATAAGCTTTTCAGTGACAATGGGCCTGTTCCATGAGGACAGATCTATTCAGTCTAATTCTATGCTTTATCATTTTTACATTATATTTATAATTCCTAATTGCTCTTTTTGAACCGTTTGATAGATTTGTTGCAATTTTTTTTACATGTTTGACTGATGTAGTGTCTGTTGCTTTTATCAATTTTTATCATTTTCTTTATTATTTATGTTTTATTAGCTGCTCTATTCCTCATCACACTGACTAATCAAATTAAAGCTGTTTTTACATGTTAGCTTGTGAAGCTGTTGACATGAGCTATACTGGTGCAGAGTTATTAAATAAATTTATAATTCAGTACATTTAAGTCTGTGTTTTATAAAAAGAAAGTCGGTTCAGCTGATTTTCTGTATCGGATTGGCATCAGCCGATACTAAATCTCAGATATCGGTATCAGAAGTAAAAGAAGAGGATCGGTGCATCCCTAGATTTTAATTGGACTAAACATACTACATAGTTCAGTCATAATCAGGCTGATTTTTTCTGGTCTATTCTGTTAATCATGGGTTTATGTTTACAGCTGATGAAAACAACGAAATGAGAATATTAGAAGCTGTTAAGAGAATAAAATCATTAACCTCTGGCTCATTATATTCTCTTGTGCTCCCGGATTCAATGATTCCATGCGTGGAAACAAAAGCCACACAGAGATGACAGCATCACAATAATCAGTATTTATTCAAGACAGATACATACTATCACCAGAAAAGCACATCACAAAACATCAGAAACCTCAGAGCACAAACAACACATGAATTTACCTGAGAGAGAAAAAGACAAAAGATGGAAACGACAAACAAAAAGCAAAGACATCCTTGGAGAAATTGCAAAATCTAATTTGTTGCTCTGTGTGGAAAATTTTATCTTCTTGTATTTAATTTATTCAAATAAGGCGTATCTTTGCTCATCAAACCAGGACCTGTCTCTGACCCTTTTAAAAGTTAGAAAATCCCTGCAATTTGTTTACAAAATCAAACACCAGTTATCATCATTGTCTAAATAAGGTGAAAGCAGACTCTCCTGATCTCCTGCTGTTTCATGGCTTTCACAGATCAGTGTGAAAAGCTGGAACTTCCTACTGATTGCTACTGAGGGCAGATCAAAGATCTTGGCAAACAATCTGCTTTAACTACAGGTCAAATAAAGGTCAATATGCCAGAATAAGTTATAAATTTTATAACTATAATTAGGCTATTTCAATCAAAACATGTTAAGTTTTAAAACTAGCTTATTTTAAATTTATTTTTCTTAACAAAGCCAATAGAGAAGTCATTTTAAAATGTGGATTAAATGGAAAAAAAAGTTTAATATTTGCTTAAAGGTTTAATCGGCAAAACAATCCTGTTGTAATTTATTGAATATGATTTTACTTAGATAACTTTAAAGGTGAATAATTGCAAGGAATTTATTTAGGGGTATTAGAGGGAAGGAGTTCAGCATAGATAATACACCACACTTTATAAAAAAATTAATTTATTTTTCATTTCATAACTACACATTTCTCATTATCTAATGGGTCCTGGCAGGTGAATACCTTCAGAAGGGACTAAATGAATATGGATGTAAAGATACGGAGCCTGTATGAATAAAACCAGGTCCTGAAACCAGGGAGCAATTTTAAAGTTATAATGATAATAATCAATTTTATTGATAGTTATTTATTTGATATATACAATGGTAGTTTATAGCAGGTTAAGTCAGAACTGATAGGAGAAGGTTTGTGTCCGTCAGCCGATACCAACATATAACATTCAAACTGCCTCTTGGCATTTTAACTTTTTCTGCACATTTGACGTTTCATGACTGTTTACTAAAGACTAAATACGCACCTGCTTAATTTTGTGGAGCAGTTTCCGGAAAGGACAGTTCTGCTCTTTAAATGCCAAACATTGAATTGCTGTAAACATTTCCCCAGTGAACTGACACTGATATGCTGCCTGGCTTTACACATCAGCAGCTGATTGGTGTGGCAGACCTCTTAAGCATGAGCCATCCTTCATGCATAAGCTTTTAGATGTTAACAACTTAACGACTCTACTTAACATGTGAATAGCAACAGGAGACCCACGTCAATTGTCAGTCATTGGATGAAAAAACAATGACATCACAATTTATTACTTACATGTGATTGGTTGGTTAGATTTTCAGGCTTCATATTTATTTCTCGGTTAACAAGCATCTCCTCTCATGAACACAGCGGTGGCTGATTAGCCAATTTAAACTTCTGCTCTGCTCATCAGGGTCTTTGAGTCCCTTTTTATTTTTGTAATGGTACCGAAATGCACACACCTTGTTTAAACAATAATTACTGAGATTATTAATTTTGTTGGGGCATTAATTTGAACACGTTTTGTTGATTTTATCCTTAATAAGATGTATTGGATCAGAGGACGTGCTGGTCTCAACATTCTGGAGGCGTTCAGTTTGTCACCTGCTGCCGAGATCAACTCAAAACCTTCCGCGATCGTAATTGAGCCCTATTGATTAAATATGACTGTAGTTGGAAAACAAACATCAGCGGTAGCTTACCGTGTAACGTCTGGACAACCGGAGGATCCTGGACGGACAGCAGCGGTGCATGTCTTAAAAAAGCCCTCCGACGAAGGTCTCCAAGGCTTGCCACTCTCATTCTTTCAGCACGATGCTCTATAGAGCTGCCTCTGGATATTGCAGTTCACTTATGTACAGTAAAGTTGCTCCTTATAGTTGGATTGGGATCCAACTACTCCTGGTAGCTACGAAGGTGTCCCGAACCCTCAATCGTAAGCCAACTTCAGCGGCCGCTTCGTTCAAACTATAAAAACTCCCGACAGTGAAGCTCTGAGTTAAATGAGAGCCGCCAACTGAAACACGTTCTGTCTGAGCGGCCACACGAGAACTAAAGTCAGGAGTAATAACACTATTTTCTAATGAAGTTAATGAGCTTCAGCTTATTGATAACCCGTTAATAGGTCGCCATCTTTCTTGAAGCAAAGTATGGGTGTGACCCTAACCAACCAATTGGGGAAGTTGTAGCCTGATGACGTGCCTCTCCTCATTTGCATTTATTTTTTTCTAAGTTTTGCGGGGAAATAGAATGTGATAAATAAGAAAATAAGGAAATACTAAATGAATAAGGGAAATTAGAAAATGGGAATAGTAACGTTTTCAAACAAATGTTAAATGACAAATAGATACAAGAAAAGTTTGTAAATAAAAAGGATATATGAGAAATTGATTAATGAAACTGGGAAATAGAAAATCAGGTTAATGGAAAAAGGAAATTGAAAAATTGTTAAATTAAAAAATAGATAAAGGGATAAATGAAAAATGGACAAATGAAAAATAGATAAATGAAAAAGAGAAATTGAGAAATTGATAATCTGAGAAAGAAATAAATGAAAAAATTGGGTTAATGAAATGGGGAAATTGAAAAGTGGTTAAATGAAAAATAGATTAATGAAAAATGGGTAACTGGATAAAGGGATAAATGAAAAATAGATAAAGGAAAAAGAAATTGATAATATGAAAAATAAATAAATGAAAAATTAGGTTCATGAAAAAGCTACATTAAAAAAATGTTTAAATGAAAAATAGATTAATGAAAAATGGGTAAATGAAAAATAGATTAATGAAAAATAGATAAATGAAATAAGGGAAATTGATAATATGAAAAATAAATAAATGAAAAATTGGGTTAATGAAAAAGCTAAGTTATTTATTTAACAATTTTTTTATTTATTTCACTCATTTTCTTCATTTTTTGATTTATTTTACTCATTTTTTTTATTTATTTCACCCATTTATTTATTTAATTTTGGCTGAAACGGCTCTCCATACCTGAGATCTACCTCATAACACAAAGACATAAAAATTGCAAATTAAACTCTATTGACTTATTTTATATGTGAATGTGCATCAGTTATAGCAGAAATAATAAAGTGACAGAAAACCTAATCCAGTTTCTTCCTCAGTGAGATTCTGACACTGGGAGCAGCTTACTGGTTCCTCAGTCAGAAGCTGGTTGCAAACCTGACGCCAGCAGGTGTCATTCAGTCATGGTAGATCTGAAATTTGGTTTGATGACTGAAATATGAGAAACTACAGTCTGATAGGAGGAACCAAAGAGCCCAGTAAATGTAAAAGCAAATCTTCTGAATTCGGGATTTAATTAATTTAATTTCACATAATTATCGCGGTAGAATTTGTTAATACTTTATGAAATATATTTCTCCTATTTGATGTTGCGACGTATGCTCACAAAGAACGAGGTAATTAATCCAAGTTTGTCGTTTATTGAATGTTCAGAAACTAACGGGTGTAATGAGCCACAGCAAAGGTAAACAAAGGTAAAACAATCCAAAAAGACGATCAACTCATAACCACTCCTACCTTTTTACTCTCTCTCTCTCTCTGAGTGAATGGCGGAGTGAATGGAGCTGGAGACGGGTGTGTCAGCGTGAGTGGTTTTTTGAGTCTTCTTTCTACCTTTTTCTGCAAGGTGTTTTGAACACTTTTTTCTTCGTACAGTTACTTGATCTTTGAGTTAGTTTGGTTGTTCCAAACTGTTCCGGTAGCTTGTAGCTACCGGTTTGGTTTGGCGTTTGGCATCATGCCCGTTATGGAGGGCGGTGCGGAGTTCGAAAAGTTGACACGCCGTCATGCTGTCAAACTCATACCAACAGTGAATTGTTCAGTAGAGGAGGCAGTTTTAGCTGTTGGAGGAGCGGTAGGTTGCGATAGTGTGAAATCTGCTTCCCATATGAATGGAGCGATTGTGATCTTTCTTGATAGTACATCTAAAGTGAATGAGTTGGTTGAAAGGGGCGTCGTCATTCACGACACCTTCACGCCGGTTCTCCCACTGGTTAGTCCAGCTAAAAAGATCATTATCTCAAATGCACCCCCGTTTATTAAAAATGATCTTCTTGTTAAGGAGTTGTCACGCTATGGACAGCTAGTTTCACCCATAAAGATGGTTTCTTTAGGTTGTAAATCTGTGCTTCTTAAGCATGTCGTGTGTTACAGAAGGCAGTTATTTATGATCCTTAAGGATACAGCTAATGACCTTAATCTGTCCTTTAATTTCAAAGTAGATGGGTTTAATTATGGTTTTTGCCTCTTCTGAGAACATGAAATGTTTTGGTTGTGGTGCAGAAGGTCATATAATTCGATCGTGCCCAGAAAAACCGAAGAATACACAGTTGGTGAGGGTTGGTGATGGGGGCGTAGCCGCCGAGGCGGACCGCGATGACGCCGAGGTTGGCCTGGGGTCAGTGGCACAACTACACATTAGTCAGGTGGATGCGAAAACATCCACCTGATGTGGATGTTTACTTTATTCTTAAATAAAAATTTAAGAATAAAGTAACAAAATTCAAATGAATAATGAAATAAAGAAAAAATAGCTCCAACAACTTTTATTCTGCCTTTTCTCGCTCTGTGTGTCGGCTTTACACAGACCTGTTGCCATGGCAACCGACAAACAGCTCAACGAGCAGATAGAACTTTAAATTAAAAGTTTTCCTCACCTGTGAAATCTGAAGCCCTTATTATCTATGGTAATAAAGTTTTTTACAATTTTTTTTACATGTCTTTGTGTCTTTTCTGTTGTTTCTTCATTTCAATGTGTGACTTTAAAATAGGCACATTAAATCTAAATGGTGCCAGAGATGAAGAAAAGAGGGCTGAGTTTTTTAAACTTATGGCTCTAAAGAACATTGATATAATGTTAATTCAAGAGACACACAGCACTGCTGATAATGAGAGTGATTGGAAGAAGGAATGTGGAATGTCCTTATGGAATCCTTAAGGAATGTCTTTTTTAGCCACAAGACCAGTTGTAGTGGTGGTGTGGGGATTATGTTTTCAAATAATTTTTTGCCTATTTCTTGTGAAGTAGAGGAAATAATTGAAGGTCACTAATTAAAAGTTAAAGCCAAATATGAAAATGTGAATATTGTTTTTCTTGATGTGTATGCTCCATCTAAAGGGGTTGATAGAATGGTTTTATTGAATACTTTAGGTGACATTGTAATTGCTGCAGTGATAATGACTGTTTTTGTGTGGAGATTTTAATTGCACTGAGAATCCGTTACTTGATAGGAACCACCTAGAACCTCATGCTGAATCCTCTCGGAGGCTCAGGCAGCTGACTGCGACCTCTGACCTTTCAGATGTGTGGAGAGATTTCAACAGGAATCAGAGACAGTTTACATGGAGTCATTCTAAAGATAACCATTTATCCTTGGCAAGATTGGATCGTATATATGCTTTTAAACATCATTTGAATATATTTAAAAATTGTCAAATAATTCCTGTTGGTTTTTCTGATCACTGTCTGGTTTGTTGCTCTGTGTTTATTAAAAATGTCCATATACAGAGTGTCTATTGGCATTTTAATACAGCTCTTTTGAATGATACAACTTTCAGAAAAACTTTTGAGTATTTCTGGATCGGTCATAAACAATCTAAGTCAGTTTTTTCTTGTGTCCAACAGTGGTGGGATTATGGTAAATGTCAAATCAAGCAGTTGTGTCAACAGTTCACTCGCAATGTCACTAGAGACATAATCAGATCTATGAGGGACTTGGAGACTCAGATAGTAGAGCTGCAGGGTTTGGCAGTGTCTACAGCAGGGGTGGGGAATCCTGGTCCTCGAGGGCCGGTGTCCTGCAACTCTTAGATGTCTCCCTGGTAGTACCCACCTGGATTCAATAGCTGAATCACCTCCTCTGTTCAGTCAGGTTCTCCAGAATCCTGCTAACGACCTTATTATTTGACTCAGGTGTGTTAAAGTAGAGACGCATCTAAAAGTTGCAGGAGACCGGCCCTCGAGGCCTGGAGTTGCCCACCCCTGGTCTACAGGAAACCGAGGGTTTTTAACTTCCCTCAAAGATAAAAAGGCCGTTCTGGCCAACCTGTTGGGCACAGCAACCAAAGGAGCCTGGGTCAGATCACGTTTCCTGAGTGTATCGGAGATGGATGCTTCGTCTCACTTTTTCTTTGGATTAGAAAAAAAGAATGGACAAAGGAAGATTGTTCACTCCCTAAATGACTGTGGTTCTACTATCTCAGAGTCTTCTGAGATCAGGAAGTTTGCTGTCAGCTTCTATAAAGACCTTCTTAAGAGTGAACATTTGGAGAATCTGGATGTGAGCGATGGTTTCTACGAAGGACTTCCTCAGGTGGATGCTGAAGCCAATCATAAACTGGAGGCTCAGCTAACGCTGCAGGAACTGTATACTGCTTTGATGAGCCTAAAGAGTGGTAGATCCCCTGGATTGGACGGTCTTCCTGTTGATTTCTACAAGTCCTTCTGGTCTGTGATTGGAGAAGACTTGTTGGAGGTGATCATCTGCTGAGAGGTTGGCTGCCTCTGAGCTGCAGATGGGCAGTCGTTACTCTGCTTCCAAATAAAGGAGACCTACAGGATCTAAGGAACTGGCGACCAGTCTCTTTGCTCTTCACGGATTACAAGATCTTTTCCAAAGTCCTGGCTACCAGACTTAGAGAAGTGATGTCTTCAGTCATTCACGGGGACCAGACGTATTGTGTGCCTGGCAGGCTAAGTGTCTGATAATGTCACTTTAATCAGAGATGTTTTGGAAATCTCCAACTCATTGGGCTTAGATATTGGTCTGATTTCTATAGATCAAGAAAAAGCTTTTGACGGGGTTGAACACCAATATTTGTGGCAAACTGACTGCTTTTGGTTTCAGCCCTGGTTTCATAGCTATGATCCAGGTTTTATATCGTGACATTGCGAGTGTACTTAAAATGGCTTAAGCGCTCCATTCAATGTTTTAAGAGGAGTGAGGCAAGGCTGTTCTTTGTCAGGGATGCTTTATTCCTTGGCATTGAATCTTTGCTTCATAAGCTGAGGAGAGATTTGTGTGGTGTTTCTATTCCTGGGTGTAATGTCTCTCTAAAGTTGTCAACTTATGCTGATGATCTAATAGTTTTTGTAAACAAGCAGGAAGATATTGATGGTTTAGTCAACACTGTTTTTCTTTTTGGCTGCATTTCTTCTGCTAAAATAAACTGGAGAAAGAGTGAGGCTATAACTGTTGGATGTCGGCTGGGGGATCAACTCAGTCTGCCTGGAGACCTAGTGTGGAGAAAAGGTGGGCTCAAGTATTTAGGCGTCTTTTTAGGTAATGAAACTTTTGTGCAAAAAAAATTGGGAAAATGTTTTAGATACTGTTAAGGGTCAACTTTTGAAATGGAATGTCATATAGAGGACGAGTTCTTGTTATTAATAATTTAGTTTCTTCCGCCATGTGGCACCGGTTGATGTGTGTTTATCCTCCAGTTTCTCTTTTATCAAATGTTCAAAGGGTTCTGGTGGACTTTTTTTGGGATAAACTTCATTGGATTCCTCAAAGTATTCTCTTTTTGCCGAGAGAGGAAGGTGGACAAGGCCTGGTCCATCTGGCCAGCAGAGGTGCTGCTTTTCGTTTTCAGTTCATTCAGAGACTGCTCACAGGACCCACAGACCTGGTGTGGAGAAGAATATCGTGCTGCATTCTTCAGAGATTTGGTGGCATGGGTCTGGATTTGCCTCTCTTTCTGATGGACTCCAGCAAACTGAACTTTTCTCTTCTTCCAGGTTTTTATAAGAGTGTTTTCTCTGTGTGGACTTTGCTGAGGAAGGAGAGGCAGCAGTAGGCTGAGTCTCTGTACTGGCTGCTCCAGGAACCGGTTCTGTTTGGGAGTTTGTTGGATTGCCCTGTGTGGGGAACCACAACCTGATCCAGACTGCTCCACACTGCAAAAGTGTTTTGCCTTGGGAGGGTGGTAGAGATGACTGGACCTCGACTAGACGATCCTGTGGAACTCGCTGCTTGTTTGGGGAAAAAATATTTTAGAGTTGTTGGTCAGCTTTTGAGCTACTGGAAACACAAGTTGAGTGAACATCAATGTTCCATTTTGACTGACTATTATGAAGAAACTGTGCTACCGAATCACCTGGACCCGTTTCCATCCATCAGACTGTTTCCTGGGAGCAAGAACTGCTCTGGTCCTTTACTGGATTCGGGGGACAGTAAAGGAATCTCCCTAGAAGGAGCTTCTGGGAAAATTATCTATAGGCTGATTGTAAAAACTCTCAATCAAAACAAACTGAATGGATGCAGTGACACAGTATGGAGAACTCATCTCTCCCTAACATCTGAAGTCAAGCCTGAATGGAAATGGTTGTATAAGCCTCCACTACTGAAAAAAACATGCAGATTTACAGTGGAGAATCCTTCATGGTATTGTAGCTGTTAACTCATTTGTTTCTGTTATTAATCCTGCTGTAGGAGAAAAATGTCCATTTTGTGAACAGAGAGAAACGGTGCTTAATTGTTTTTGTGACTGTATTCGTCTGTCAGCTCTTTTTGTGCTTTTGAGAACTACTTTTAACAGAAATGGTGAAGTTTTCATTAAACAGGGTTTTATTTGTGGTGTTAAATTCACACGCCAAAGAAAGCGAAAATGTGAGCTGATGAACTTTTTGTTAGGACAGGCTAAAATGGCCGTGTACATAAGCAGAAAGAGGAAGGTAGAAGAGTTGAATATTGACGTGGTTTCTTTATTTGTTAACCTGGTGAAATCTAGGCTATTGCTTGAATTTAATTTTTATAAATCAGTGTCAGATTTAGATACTTTTTGTCACACTTGGAGTTATGGAGAAGTAATTTGTAGTGTGGTAGAAGGAGAAATTATTTTTGGAAGGGTGTTTATGTAATGTATTGTGTGGAGTATGTTTAGTTCTTTTTCTGTTTGTTCTTTTTTACTGTTACATAGTTTGTGATAATATGTCGATTATTTATTAAAAAATAAATGAGCTATTAAAAATCAAAATCTATCTCTCTCTCTCTTTCTCTATCTCTTTGTTGTTTAAGCACACCCATTGCCGTGGCAACCGTCTGCACCCCGCAAGCCCAGCAAAGATTACATTAAAAACACAACATTCAGTCTGTTACGATATCAGGTTTCCAGGCTTGATATTTATTTCTCGATTATTAATAAGCCTCTCATGAACAAAAGGGTGGTTGAGTAGTTAATTTAAACTCCTGCTCTGCTCTCGGTCGGTCTTTGAGTCGCCTTTTTTTCTTTTTTTTTGTTAATGGAACCGAAACGCACTGAATTGCGCAACACCTTGTTGAAACAATAATTACTGAAATTATTAATTTTAACACGTTTCGTTGACTTTTTATAATTATTCTTTTTTTAATGAAGCTACAAACGTTTAGGATCTTAGTAAATATTTTTGATAAACCCGTCAGAAGAGGAAGTGCTGACTCAGCGTCCTGGCGGCGTTCAGTTTGTCACCTGCCGAGATCAACTCAAAACCTTTCCGCGATCGATCGACGTATTAGTCCATGGGCCAGACCATTTTTTTGTCCATTTCAGGGTGGCAAAGTCTATCAAATTTTTTGAAAAGATACATGTCTCTTAGTTAATATTTTGGTATTATAGCCCTTCCAAAATGGTAGATGAGTCATAGTTATCATCTCATGAAGTAAACAACCCCAAAAATACTGTTTTTTAAGACTGGTGTATCTCTGGTTTAGGGTCATGGTATGGGCATTTGTCAAAGGTCTATAATGCAATATTTGGTATCATTAAAGGGGACACTCTTGGCTTTCATTTGAATCAGGTTTTGAGTCTCTCTGACCAACACAGAGGTCATCAGAGGTTGTTAAACCAAAAATAATACACATTTTCCACACCTTTTGACCAAACTAGATATATTTCTTTCATCCCAGTGGTATCCAGGGACACAAAAGTTAATGCCTAAAATACTAAACACACTCCAAGGAGTCATAAAATGTATGATATGCCTACACTGTCTGCCTATGGGAGGCAATTATGAGCTGTAATTTGAAGTTACAGACTTGGGCTATAACCTTAACTGGTGTATATGTTGGGGCGTTTAGTGGGGGTTTGTTTAGCGTGTCACTCGTGTCTAGTTTGTTAGTTATAAAAAAGTTAATCAGTAATAGTAGAAATGTACACTTACATAGACTTTAGGATGCTGTATCGGCCTATTTATCAGATTTTGTGAGTTTTTTGATCATGGGCTACACAATAGTAGTCCATGATAGCCACATAGAGACATAGCAGAATGAGGGAGGATACCACCCTCATTAAATGACAAATTCTGAGGTAAAAATTAAAAAATGATTATTTTCAGATGCTTAGCCTACTATTGAAAGCATAATTCAGATTATTGTATTACATTTTTGCCATCAGATGATAACCTTAGGCATATCGGGACCATATGCAAGCATAGGCAACATCCTCAGCCTATGCTTGCTGAGGATGCTGATGTCAATCAGGCCCACAATTGAGTTTGTTAAAAAATTAAATCAGTAAGATGTAACCATTTAGATTCAGCATGTAACTTATTTAAAAATCTATGCATTTATTAAAACTATCACTATGCCGTCCTGAGACCCTCCTCCTGGCTCTGATTGGTTGTGTCAATGTAACACTGAAAGAAGGCAGAGGGGCTTGATTTTTGTTCACAGATTATTTGTCTCAGCATACTGTGACAACATGGTGACAGTTTCAACAAATATATAACTGAATTTATTTCCTAAAATCTACATACTGCAGCATTGAACTGCCTTTGTTTGCATGCTGTTCAAACCCTCTGGTAGCTACACGATTTAGCTGAATAACCTCACACTGTACTTTCAATTTCTATTAATCTAGAACAAAGTTAAATGCTGGTTTACAGTTACAGACCTTGAAATAGTGTTGACTTTTTGTAATTTTTTTTCAGATGACACATAGCTATTAACAGTAAATTAGGATGTTCACCATTTGAGTATCATCAATCCATTTGGAAATATTCCAGTGTGTGTTTGTAAATAAGGATACTAAGACACCTGAAGGAACCAAAGGTTTAATTTTAAAAGTCAGAGCAGCTACCAGATACTATCTCACCTCAGAAAACAGACTTCAGTATCAAAGGTAACTTAAAGTGCTTTTCTACTGGCAAGTCGCGCACTGACCGGTTCTGCGTGGTTTGGTTCTACCCCTGGTAGTGAGTTTTTCCATTTCCCACTCTATTCCTCACTATTGTGGGAGGTTCTTCAGCGCAGCAATTGGTCAATTCTCCGCAGAGGTTTGCAGTGACACTCAGCCATGGAAAACCTCAAGGTTATGGTTCAGATGAACTCAAAGATATTTCATTGTGTTTTATAGAAATTCATTGCTGGCCCAAACATAATGATAGAGGCTTCGATCAGCTGATTATTTTGCGATATATGAAATCGCTTTAGTGCCTACCCTGATCGATCCGGCAGTACCACCCTTGAAGTAGATACGGAAATCTGAGAACAGGCAGCCAGAGCCGCGCTGGATCTGCTAAAGGAAAATGAATCTGGCCGAGGCAGACTGAGGCCAAACCAGGTAGTGGTTATAAGGCCCAAAACAATCAACACCAGTGGAATAAAATGGTGGTTTCAAAAGTCTGAGCTGAGCTGGTTGTAGATCAGACATAATGGGAGTGCTGGGTTGGCCCCTCCATCGTTTACATCCTACACAGGTACTTTGGTGCTGTTTGACTGCTTGTCTTCCTCTTAATACCCAATATTGGCATCTGAGTTCTACGAAAACCCTCTCTGGACCAAGATGAAGCAGACGTTCATCGATGTGACTGATAAGTTTTTTCACAGGATGACATGGATCCAGCACAATTGGATGTATGTCAACCTCCATGGAACCTGAGCCAGTCAGGTTTTGAAGGCATCCACCAACCCAGATGAGACCAAGATCCTTGTCCCATTCAGGTCATAGACAGTTCAGTCTACTACTTGGGGTCACTTGGTTGCCAGATTTCAGTATTCTCACTTCATCAGGGAAGCTTTCTCTCTGACAGGTTCTCAAAATATGGAGCTCAGTGTCCTGGATACTCACAGATTCTGATGTATTTGGGTCCGAGGTAGCCGCCTCATGGAGAGACTGATGTGTGGCTTCCCGTAGTTCTGTTCATGTTGTATATTCTGCAGCGTCTACCGTCAGAGTTACCAAATATGACTCAACAGGAGGTAATTTTCTTCAGTTCGTCTACATTTTCTGTTAGACCTCCCAAATATTGGCACCACGGGCCAATATTTGGGAGGTTTCTGCAGAAAGGCAGGGCCATTGAGCCATTGACTTGGAGATAGGAGATCAGTTATTGTTTTCCCACCGCTGATGTTATTGGCAGGATTGCTCGCAGAGTCAACATAACGCCACTCCTGGTTTGGAGTGAGTTCTTGAATCTCGGATACTCTAGTGCCGACAAACACTTTGAAATGACAGGAGTCGCTCTTGAGCCATGTCAGGACTGTTGTTGAGTCTGACCAGAGAAATGTGTTTGAAATGTGCACATTGAGCTCACGGTGAATTAGGGCTTAGAACTGTGCTTCAGTCAATGCACCAGACAGCTCTAGTCGTGGGATGGATAATTGACGTCGTGGAGCCAACCTCAATCTCGCCATCACAAAAGACACATGTCTTCCCTCCGTCCTGCATTGTTAAGTAGGCTACTGAACCATAGGCTAGCTCGGAAGCATCACAGAATATATGCAGAATATATTCCACACCTTCAACAGCCTGTTCTGCTGGTGCATAGGTCCTAGGTGTGGAGATATTCTCTAACTGGGGAAGTTGATTCTCCCACCTAATCCAGGCCTGCTGAAGGTCAGGAAGCAGATTAGGATCGTCCCAGTCTCTTTTCTTTTCCCACAAATTCCACACTATGACCTTTGCTCTTGTGGTGAATGGAAAGATCAGACCCAATGGATCATACCGGGTAGCTAACACCTTATAGATGTTCCTCAGTGTTGGCAGTTTTCTCTCCAGTGGTCTCAGTCTGCAGCAGTGGGTATCTATGCTCCAGTTCCAAATCATGCCTAGTGCCATTTCCTGAAAGTTAGTATTTTTCTCCATTAACCATAGCTCTGTGCTCTGTGATTTGGCTTCTGGTGGTAGGTGAGCAATGGTGTTTGGTTTATTGCTGGCCCACTAACAGATATCAAATCCACCTTCAGCTAGCACTTGACACATTTTATCCACCAAGAAGTTAACAGATTCTGTTGTAGGGAGGCTCTGAAGGCAGTTATCTACATAGAATGCTTGGTTCAGACTGCCAGATGTCTTGATTTCCCCTCCTGAGTTTTTCACATGGGTTTGCAGTGCAAATGTGGTGCAACAAGGACTACTTATGATTGAAAATGGCAAAACCCTCCACTGATAAACATCTGGTTCCCTCTCCCTCTGAAGATTTCGCCAGATGAACCTTAGCAGGGGCTGATCCTTGGGAAGAAGACAGACCTGGTGAAACATGGCTTAAATATCCCCACTTACCGCAACCGAATACTCCCTTAAACGTAGGAGAACACAGATGAGTGTGGGTCCTAGTGTAGGGCCTTGGAGGAGCTGATCATTCAACGAAAGACCATTAAAGTTAAAGGAACAGTTGAAAACCAGCCTGTGTTTTCCATTGTGTTCAACTAGATGATGGGGTATAAACCATGACTCGAGGGATTCGTTCACCTGGTCAGGGTGGAGTTTCACCACACATCCAACATCAAGTAGTTTCTTACTCTCAGCTTCATATATCTGGGCTTTAACTGGCTCTCGTAGTAGACGGCGTTCAGTACTTTGCAGTATTGGCATTACTCCTTCTGCTGAGGCATGTAGTGGTGGTGAATCCCTTCGCCTTGGCAATGGAGTAGCATAGCGTAGTTTGTCTGCTACATTGTCTGTCACTGTGTGAGACTCCAGAATGGCTATAGCTTCCTCATCTTGATGTGAAGGCACTGACAGTTTCTCACTGTGATAAGGCAATATATCTATCTTCCACAGACGCTTCACATGCTGATAAATGTCATCAGACACTGGCCTCAGTGTTGTGAAGTAACATGCTTTTTTCTGTGACTCAGTTGGAATATAGTCATCTGGACCTTGTAAAGCCCATCCTAACTCAGTTAGAACTGCGATTAGTCCACCAGACGGGTTTGTCAGCACGGGCTCCTTAGCAATGATCAGGCGAGTGTTGTCTGCTCCAATGAGAAACAGAGGACATACAATTATTTTATTTTTTTTAAGGTTTTGTTGGCTCTAGTGACCTTTATTTGAAAGTAGTTTGACAGGAAAGAGGGTAATGAGAGAGGGGGAAGACATGCGGCAAATGTCACCAGGCCGGGAATCGAACCTGCAACCACCACCATGAGGACTATAAGGCCTCAATACGTGGGTTGTGCTTTGCCCCTGCGCCACCAGAGCATCCCAAAGGACATACATTTTTGAAGGATTGGATGGGAATTCCTTGCAAATGCTGATGACGCTTTTGCAAAATGTCAGTTGAATATGATTGCTCAGCTAGAGCTAACTGCTGTCCTGTGAAGGCTCTTTTGATCAAATGTTTCCTTTGAGTTTGTTCTCCAGGGGAAACAGAGAAATCTACAGATGAGCCAGTCACATAGGCGATGTCCTGACGTATGGTCCGTAATGCCACAGACTCCAGATTTCCTTTGGGGTCCAAGTGAGAAGTTGCTTCAGGAAGGATGATGGTCCTCTCTGCTCCATCATCTAGGATTGCATGAGTGTGTAAAGTCTTTGTCCCATAACTGATCACAACTGGCACGACCTTCAAAGTAGACTTTACCACCTTGCTTTAGAGGACTGGCAGTAGCTTCATGACTGGGAGTGAGAAAATAAACTCCAGATTCTGACTTAGAAATGATGTGAAGAACATTAAGTTTAAACACAAACTTTCTTCAGTGTACATTGCTCTGCTATGTGGCTGGTGCGACCACACTTTCTGCATCTCTTCCCATCTGAGATCCACTTCTCTATGACGTCAGCAGAACAGGTAGCAATAGTGGTGCATTGAGACAAATAATGTTCTGTACTCTTACAGAATAAACACAAACGTTTGGGTTTCTTCGCCACAGCACTATTCTGACTGTTTTCCTGTGTGCTGTTGTCCATCTTAGCTTTCCCACTACTGTAGTAGACAGTCGACTGACTTTTGCATCTAGGCACAGCAACTTTGTCCCTCTTTGTTACCTGAATCCTTCCAGCTTGGTGTCGCTGTGCCATCTTCGATGACAATCTCTGAGCCTCTGCTTTGACTTTAAGCCATTCAGATAAATCCCTGAGATTGTAGGGGTTTAAACTGCTTGTTTGGAGTCGACCCCATATTTGGAGATGCTCCACAAAGTTATCTCTGTATTGTCTTGGCAACTTACTCAGTAGACAGTCAACATGTCCAGTAGACAGCAACTCCATCCCAAATGGGCCCTCAAGTGCAGTTAGCAGCCCTACCAGCAGATCCACCTTGAGAGCAAAACTTTGGAATGCTCTGAAGTCACCTGGCTTAACATCGGGGGCATTCAGAATTGCAGCAATTTCTGCCTGGGCAAGCTGATGTGGCTGACCATACTGTCGTTGCAAAGCCTGCATTGCCATGGTGTAAGGCTGTGAATAATGCCTGCAGCTTTTGCAATGAGCCGTGCTTCATCCAAAACTAACTACTCCATAAACACACGGTATTTGTAATGCTCTGAAAGTTCGGGATGTGGCTGGAGCAGGTGATCAAGAGCCATTTTCAAATCGGCAAACTCCCTCTCGCTGTCATGCTCGAATTTAGGAGGCTTAGGAACTGGGACTGGTTGTGATGGAACTGGGAGAGGAATTTGTCGTTCAGTTGGTCTTACTGATGTGATCTCGAGATCAGGCTGAACTGCTCTAACGTCTGGAGCAGGTGGATATAATCATGGAGTTTGTGCTGGAACTGGCTGAGTCACATGTGGGCCATGTAGGCTCTGAGTAGGATGATATGTTGGGACAGGCTGATAATGTGAATAGTTGGTGACGCCATAATTAGGGCCATAAGACAACAGGTGGTTGACCTCGCTGGGATTCTACACCATGAGGCTGAAGATGTAGAACATGGGACAGACAGCTGTCTAGTTTGCACTGTGATCTGTTTACGATCTGTACATTTTCATTCCTAATCACAGGAAGAGCCAACACATGTCCAGAAAATGATTTCACACCCAAATGGTCTCAGTCACAGCCAAACCTTCGCCAAACTGCTGAGCAGCCACTGGAAATACTCACTCAGAGACACTGCAGCGTCTGAACCTGTCCACCCAAAAAAATTATTTAGTTTTAGGGAAAAAAAATCCATTAGGTTGTTAGATCAGGCAACTGCATATGGAGTGGACTTGCTTGCTTTTTTCTTTATAAAAGGAAAGTTTTATTAGCTTCCAGTAATTTCAGAAAGTTCAGGTGACCAAGTATTAAAGTGCTCCAGCTTCACAGATCAGGCTTTTCCTGGCCAATACCAATTTCTCCTTTTAAGATCTTACTTCGCTGTTTGGCTGCTAATTTATTTTGAGTGTGAAACTCAAGTTAACTTTGTAGCGATGCACAAATGAATCTGAAAATAAAGTAAAGGCTGGTGACCGATGCTGATCAGTATCCATTTAGCTAATTTTACAAAAAAAAAAGTCTTAGAGCCCCATGTTGCATTAAGATATTTAGATTAGGTTTATCAATGCTATATTCTTCAGTATCATCATTTTGAACCCTCATCATCTCGTTTCACTCGCAGCAGCATCATCTCCTCTCAACCACAAGTGTTGCTCTGGCTCTCATGTCTGCTTATGCGGATTATGTTTTCCTCATTTGCTTTATTCATCACTTTAACTTCAATATGCAGATCCAATTAGGTTCAGACGGAAAGGTTTGTTAATGAAATGTGGAGCTTGTTCTGCTCCATGGAAACATGTTTTCTCTTTCGCTGGTGAGGTGCTGGAAATCATGCTGGGTTGAGATCAACAGATTATTGCTATATAATTAAATGAGCTCCACATTACTCTCCACTGCTCACTTAGAAAATCTTGTTAAGTAAAATGCTCAATTAGCATGACGCTAACTGCATGATGCTAATAATTCTGGTGATTTTACTGGTGGTAACAGGGTGGAAACGGTGCTAACTGTGAACTGCTCTCTTAACAATTGAGGAATATTTCTTTCTGTGAAGTGATTTTTTTAATGTCCAGTCAGATCTGATTCAAACTGCAAGCAGATCTGTCTTCATCTTTTAAAGAGAAAGGCTGTACAAACATTTCAATGACTGGCTCAGTGGTTAGACTCGTCGTCCTGCATTTGGAATCCACGTCCTGCCACATGCTCCATAAATCAACAAAGTATCTCTGAATTTATATGTTAATGTTTCCCATTTCAGCTCAAGTTTCTCACCGATCCGCAAATCGGTATATGAATGTGAGTGTAAGCGCGATGGGGTGAATGTGGTTCTAGTGTAATGCACTTCTAGTGGTTAGCATGTCTATAAGTTCCATTTACCATTTAATTTCAGAAATCCTGCCACCACTGCAGAATCTGAGCTCTGGCTTTAGTGTAATAGTGAGACAGAGAGTAAAGGGCACAAGTCTGAAACTTCCTGCATTTATTTTGTCTGTGTAGGAGCTGTTGACCTTGTTGTGGTTATAGTTTGCAGACGACTCCAGCTTTGGTGGAGTTTCTGTGCTGCTTATTAGCTGCTGTGTAGCTGGGCAGTGATGCTTTTTAAAAGTCACACCGTATCCCAGTTTAAATGTCTAATCATACTAAAAAAAACATCTGGGATAGAAACTTGAACTAACGTTCATTTAGTCAAAAGGTTAAAACTGGAGATGCACATATATTCTGTTCTCTAGTTTTGTGAAGTTTGCTATGCCAATTCCAAATTTAACTTCATTCATTATTATCTCTTTAGAGCAGGGGTGTCAAACTCCAGTCCTCGAGGGCCGGTGTCCTGCAACTTTTAGAAGTGCCTCTGCTGCACCACACCTGAATAGAATAATTAAGTCATTAGCAAGGCTCTGGAGAACTGAGGAGGTAATTAAGCCATTTCATTCAGGTGTTTTGTACCTGTGGCACATCTAAAAACTGCAGGACAGCGACCCTTCAGGACTGGAGTTTGACACCCCTGCTTTAGAGTCAATTACCAGGATTTTTTCTTCATGTTTATGCCAAAAGCATTAATTTATTTCTTTTTTATATCTAGGAGCAGAGTACCAACTGTTCTTCAGAGAGAAGTTGCTGTAAAACACAAAACAAAAGAAAAAGACCATGGTGTTTACATTTTTAGCTGTCTTTAGGTTCTTATTTTAGCAGTTAGCACATTTACCATTACTAAATGAAAACAACATTGGTTGTATTGTTTTCACTAGAAAACTCAGTTTGTTTTTCACCCCTTAAATCCTTTATTCTTCCTCTAACTTTGTTTCACCCTGTTTGTTACTACCCAATAGTAAGTCCCGCCTACGCCTCACAACTCTTCAGACCCACTACTGCCCAGTTCTCTGTCTAACAGGTCCGGAAAATCCCCAAAACTAGGGTCTTACCCTAGCGACAGTTTGTGGAGAATTATCTATCTAAACTGGGGTCGGAAAGGACTCGTCTAGCTCTAACTACCTTCGATCCAGAAGTTATGACCCTTTACAGTTGAGGAACAGTCAGCTGAGTAGCCCTCACAGCTGCATAACCACTACAACCACTCCTGTTAACGGAAGCTCCTCTCCTGAAATAACGGTACTTGTTAACGGCTAGATTAAGTTCAGTGACTTAGATTTAAGTCCCAGGGTCATTATTTTAACACTCACCAGAGGAAAACACAAAGCCGCCCTATCTCTAGAATCATGTATGTTAAATTTCCTGAAAGTAAAAAAGCTAGCTTTGAGTAGCATCACTGTTGCAGCATATTAGGTATGGTGTGTTAGCTGATTGGGATTTGAAGCCTGGTAATAACCTTTTAATGGCTCCACAACACAGACTGACTCTGTGTTGTGGAGCCATTAAAAGGTTATTATAAGACTGACTCTCCACAACACAGACTTTTGTGGAGAGCCTGTCCAACAGCTTGAAATTCAACTTCAAAACAGCACAGTCAGTGTTAGCTGTTATACAATTATGCAGAACATCGAGAGTTATTGTAGACAAGTAAAGCTCTGGTGACTTTGTTAGCATGGTGCTCACCACAGTGTCTTCTGGGCTTAGAAATCCTGCAGAAGCTTATAGGTTAGTTATGAGTTTATGGCTGTGAAGACAAAAGTGTGTTATGTCTGCCAGAAGGATTACAAGCATTTCTGGCTGTTGAAGCTCCGCCATAATCCCCTCTATCTGAATATCTAATGAGCGAGGTTCCATCTGGACTTCTCACGCACTGTGTCTGCTGCACAACATTGTCATTTACTCCATAAACAGTAACTGGACCGGAATATGTCCTACCTCAACACACATACATGGAATTAGGCAATCTAAAGATGTCAGTGCATTTGTAAGAGTTTATTGAGGATGGTATTCTGAACTTTACTGTTCGGGATACAAGGGAGGTAACTGTTCACTACTGGGATGTAGCAGTTCCTTACTTTTACCTCCCAGTAGTGAACTGAGGGTATTCACAAGCTTTAAAAATTGTGACCATCCCTCTTTCCCTCTGTTCAGAGCAAAATGGTAACTATGTGAACAATCACTAGATGTGCGGTCTTGTCCCAGTTGTAAAACAAACGGGACAAAGCAGTTTGTGAGACTCTGCAGACTTTGGCCTCCTCTGGGTGAATTTCATTCCAGAAATGGTCTTCTGCTCTCTTCAGAAGAACAGTCCTGTCAGCTGTGGTTCAGGAGATGATTTCATTTCCTTGCAGAGAAAGGCTCATTGAGCCCACAAGAAATCAGTCAGTGCCACTGCATCTGCACTTGGCTGATACAGGAGTGAACACTAAGGAAAAGATAATTGTTTCATTGAAATGTGGGAGTAACTCGGGCACAATGAATTTCTTATTTGGAGTCTTGCTATTTTAGTTCATTTTGTTTCTGCCCTGTTGTAAAATGTTTAGTGGAACCGTAATGTACGTGAATGTTTCCAGGACTTGACCCTGGAAATAGTCTGTTTGTTGTTGAAGATTAGAAAAAATGACCTGTAGCTCTATCTCTACTACTTGACAGTAGTACATCTATACATAGAAACAACTAGCCTTTAGCAAATTTAGCCAGTGAGTGATGCAAGTGTTCATCCAATTCACATCAGTTCAATGGGAACTGTTGGGCAATATGATATTTTTATTGTAAGGTAAAGACTATTTGTTGAAGGGACAGTAAGAGGATGAAGCTTCAGCTGAAGTTTTCATTCTAACATAACCTGGCACTTATTTCTAAAAAAGGAGCTCCTCACAGATCATCTGGCTGTTGTGGTTTGGCCTTAAGTGTTTACATAATTTAATTTATATCTCATGAACCTTTAGTATCCAAGTTCCTAACAAACATAGGACCTTCCAGATTAGGTTAGTCTGTGTCTGTGTTATTTTGAGAAGAGAAATGATTCAGTGGGATGTGGACTTTTAGACTAAACAGTAAAACGATGCTCTACAGGAACTCCTCTGTGTGATCTGTGCTGAATTGCAAAAATACTGAGGTGCTCAAGTGAAGCCAAACCTTCGGGGTGCGAGCAAACCTTTGCACCCCATTAAAATGTCAACTATAAACCCAGCCAACCTTCACCAACCTTCGCCGTTTTTCCTTTCAGTGTCACAGACTTCTCCATCCCTCCTCTTCCTTCAGCTCTGGACACCAGTGTGCTGGAGTAGGCTACTTCTGCTGGGTTGAACAGGCAGGTTGTTGAGTATTTTAAGTACTTCTGCCACCTAGCGACTGGATGCCTGCATATCACTCAAACATGTAAAAAAGACATGAATATTGAGGTCCTCCACTAGAAACTTCAATAAAAACAGGTTAGAAGATTGAAATATTGTGAAATCTAACAAGCTGTTGTTTAGTCTGATCACCAGGCCTGGCCTGACATGCTGCACTTCCAACCCACAACAGATTTTCAGAAGCCACACCAATGCAACCCAGAAAGAAAATGGTTGTGTTCTGAGAGTTGCTCTAACTCTTGGACCGTCGTCTTTAAAGTGATGAAAGAGCACAAATGTAAATGAATAGATCAAATACATCTACCTGAAAGTGAGTTAGTGAAATCTGCACCAAGGTGGGGATCCTAAGGAATCCTGAATGGGAGGAAGAAAGACGCGCTTCCTGACATGTTTGGTCCAGCAAAGTGTAATTTCTCCGTACAATGCTGTCCTTATGCAGCATAATACCTGTCAGGGAGCCAAGCAGCACTCTTATTTCTGTGCAACAATGGCTTCCCTTTTTCAGACCGCCCCTCCCCTCTCCTTAACTCTGTTTCCCGACACAGGCTCGGCATCCAGACCTTTTTCAGTTTTTCACCCTGAACACATTCAATAAAACCTTGTTGCTTTGTCTTGATTCATTTTTGCAGGTCAGTATCATTTGCAGTATCTTAGATCTAGGTCATGATGCTGTCACCAGGATAAAACAGAGCCACCTTAAAAGATGAAAATATACCTTTGCGATGCGTCCCAACCCCCTTATTGATTGATTGCACGTTACCGGGAAGTCATACAGGAAAGCTTACTGGCACAGTCACACACGCATGCACGCGCACACAAATACAATCAGAACAATGACACATATCAACTTGATTCATCAGAGCGATATGTAAGCCGACCTCCAGCCACTACAAGTTGACTCACGTTCCCTGTTTTAGGTCTTATGTTGTTTCTATGTAAACTCGAGAATGTTTCTGTCTGAAATCCTGTCCTTCAGGCTTACAGCTCTGCATTGTTTGGACTTTTAGATCAGACTGCACAAGGCAGGGCTGGCTGACGAACATGTTCTTTCATGAGTGAAGCAGACTTGGAGATTGTGTTAAATTACTTCAAAGTAAAATCACCTTTCTCCTTCTATAAGGAAATTTTTAATTAGTTGTTTCCCACAAAGCTGAGGACCTACTGGATAACATGGCGGTGGCAGGAAAAGGCCTCCGTCAACAACAGCTAATTAAAGGCTTTATGAAGTACTTATCATGAGAAACTGCAGGAGATATTTTATTATAATCTGAAGTGCCTGATATCTAGTAATGCCCACAAACACCATCCCTCTAATATAGTTTTCACAGATTATGTTCAGAACATTAAATGTATGTTTCTCAGAGAGGAAAGAATTGACTCATTGGACTATGTAGGCTTCAAAGTCTGACCTAAATTTGAATATTTTCTCCGTCTGAGTGGGAAAGTCCTTGGTTGATGAAGCCTCTTATCTCATTGAGTTTCCAGAGTCTTGCTCGCTGCTATGATGAGTCTCTCAATGCTGCGAGTAAAGGCTGGAGATGTTATGAGAATTATGCATAACACTGCTTTGTTGTGTGAAACCATGAAGGAAACTCTCCTGTCCAGCTTCCCAACTTAGCCAAATTCAGTTTCTCTCATGACAAGATGTTTAATGGTAAGCATAGCTTGGTATGAGATTGTCATGGTGGGTTTATTAAAAATAGCAACGCTTCACACTATTATTATTATTATTATTGTTATTATTATATTAATTACAGTTACAATCTAATTTTTTTTAAATATGCTAATCATACATATAAATATAAAATACTCAGTTAATGTAGTCATTGTTGGACTGGAGAATGTGTAAGAACCATTTGGTTTTGTTAGTGAATGTCTTAATGAGCTTTGAGATGCGTCATGGAGGATAAGCATGTTGGACAGTGGATGGACAAATGAACCGTCCACTGACCTTTATAGACACAACTCTAATAGGCTGATGCTAGCTGGCTAGTATGTCAGGCTAATGACTCAAGTAGCTAGCCTGCTGCCGTTCAATAGATTTACACCTTGAGACTCACAGAATCACAGAAGGAGAATGAGGTAAAGTTTTAGCTATTTAAAACCTCGATGTTGTAGTCACTCTGTGTCTATTTGACTGATTTGCAGGTATTGGAAAGAAAGAGACCGAATTGTTTCTCCCTTGACCAGACAGAGTATGGTCTGTGCTTGCAGATAGAGGAAGATAGGAGGAAACAAGATCACAGAGCCATGAAAGTTTTCACTGTTAGAGGTCAAAGGTGAGAGCCTTGAAGTGGATGGAGAGTGAAGTTGGGGACCTCAGGTCAGTCGTTTAGGTTCCAGGTCCAAACAGATGAATATGAATCTGGCTTTGTGAAGGCATTTGTTGATATCATACCATGGCCTTCATCACTTCCCTTTATGCTTTAGAAAGTCCTAAAATGAGTCCTCAACACCAGCCTCAAAAACTGACAGTTCTAAAAAAAAAAAGCTAACATATCTTTAAAATATCCTTCCACTGCAGGAAACTACACAAAAACCTCTGGAGAAAACGCTGAGTGCAACTTCCTTCTTCGCCAGATGGAAACAGAAATGGAGTGGCAGCAGATTTTAGTGGTTCCAGGATTTATTTATTTTTGTTGTCTTTAATAAAATAACATAAGCCATTTCACCTTACACTTTAGCTTTTGTTTTGGTTGTATTTACCCAGAATTCCCTGTGCTATAGTTCCCTTTCTGGTTTCATAGCAGTCTGCTTGGCGTTCACACACATTCAAACTGCACCAGAGTTGATCTCAACCAAACCCGAGGTTTGTAGGACCAGAGTTCACTTATTTTGTCTGGATCAGAGTTTGATTGATTCACACCTCGTCAGATGAACTGAACTTTCTAGGTTAACCAACTAGAGTTGATTAAAGCGGACTGTGAATAATGCTACAACCTTAAAGTCAAGACACAGTCACACAGCTGAACTGATTCTGCTGTGGATTAACATCAGACATAAGATTTCCTCTTATAAATAGTCGTCCACCCCCTGCATTAACACAGGAGCAGCAGTGAATCTGTTGCCTGAATTCAAGCAACTGAAGTTGCTCTTCAGTAGCTTCTGACAGTCACTGAAAGCAACTAGCTCCTCATTAAATGAATACCATCTAGCCTTAATACAGAGCTTTGTTGAGCTTTTGTGCTAATCTTAAGTGGATTGTTCTCTAAGAAGTGAACGCCACTTTGGAGGAAACAGATAAAAGTGCGTTGTTTGTCCCACACTGTAACTGTAAGCTAACCTTGTCTCCAGCATAGGGTAGTTTCCTGCAGTGGAAGGATATTTTAAAGATATCTTAGCTTTTGTTTTTCTTTTTAGAACTGTCAGTTTTTGAGGCTGGTGTTGTCACTGAATGGCAGAAACAATTTCAGAAGAAGAATGGATGGGTATCCTGTTTCTCTCAAAAGTCTTTATTTTTATGTAAGAAACTACAGCGGTTCTTTTAATGATAAATGGACTTAATTTATATAGCACTTTTCCTATCATTTTGACCACTCAAAGCACTTTACACCTGTCACCTGAACACATGCTGAGTGTTCAGGTGACACTGGAGAACAGCTGGAAAAGCAGCTGGAAAACATGGCTGACACACAAACACTCGCACATTTATAACTCACCTGGTAGGCAATTTGGGGTAAGTGCTTTGCCCAGGGGCACATCAACAGGTAGCAGGAAGAAGCTGAAATTGAACCTACAACCTTCTAATAACCCACAGAGCCACAGTTGCCCCCAAACCTTAATGAAGATCTTAGACGTTAGAGAAAAAAGTAACAATGATCTTTATTCATCCCCACCTTAAGCATTAGCAGTGTCATTCGTAGGGATGTCGCTTTTAATGATGAATTTTCTTTTAATTCTTAGATCATAACACAATTGTGCCACATAATATTTTGAAGCATGGACTTAAAGGCCTTCTACCTGGTGAGTGATGAGCATGGCTCACGGTGATGTGACTGTATACAGTCATAACTCATCAGTAACTCAAACAAAAACTGCGGTAAGCTGGAAAAGAAGAGGGAAAACCTTAAGTGTGTGTGCTTAGTGTCAAGATGAATGGAGCTGAAACCAGCCCACCACATCCCTCCATCTCTCCTCTGCTCACAAGTCTTCAGAGAGTGTCAAGTACAGGTCACTATGCTCCCGGCAGCCCAATCAAAACCTGATGAATACAAGAGCAGATAGGAAGAAATGAAGGATACCCAGAACGAGGGCAGAATTAATATTATAACCTTCTTTTACTTTAATGCTACCCCATCTTTGCTGTATGTGGAAAAGAAGCATTTTTCAGCGAACTTGATGCCATTTCAAAGCTGCTGACCAAGGAGGATTCAGCATTAGTTTGACCTATTGACTGCAGGTAAATCCTTCTAGAAAGAAGATCCATGCTGACTTCATGCCCAACACTGAGGCTTTGTGCAGCTGGAGCATAGGATAATGTTTTATCCTTTGCTCCAGCAAAAGGAGCAAAGGACAATGCTAAACAAGTTATTAGCATTGTTGAAGTTGCTAATAACTTCAACAATGGTTAAAGTTATTAGCAAAGTTTGGTTAGCCTGCTCCAGTTCCTCTGCTTTCAGATGTTCAGGTTGTGATTAAGGAGATATGAACTCAGTGAAACGCCTTATCGCTCATACTTCACCTGCTAAACCTCAGCTTTCTTTTCGGACTTTAACCTCTTTGAAATGTTACAGTTAAACTCTTCACAAACAGCATTATGAGAGGACCAGGCCACAAACCTCAAAACTGGGGAAATGCCCCCACTGACAGGATTTCTGCACTGTTGCTACCTCAGCCTTGGACTTGGACTGTGCCATTTGAATGGAAAGTCAGAACTCTGATCTGGTGATGAAATCATTCTTATGTTTGTGTAGGATTGTTGTGCTCTGTCCCCAGGCTAACCACTAATAGCAATAGAAGCTAACATAGTTTTGTGTTCTTTTTAAAGCACATACAACAGGTCTCATTAACTTGATCATCAGACAAGCAACTGATTTAACTGTCTTTATATCTGCCTCCTGCACAATCAGCATGCTTGTTGGATCTAGAGGGTTTTGATTTATAAATTCCAGGTCTAAATTCGCATAAAACATATTCCTTGGTAATTGGAACTAATGTCAAACTATTGTCTATGTGTTTAAAAACAGAAATGCATGCACCGATTATAAATTTGTGGCTGTCATGAATGTGGTTTGTGGTGGTGAGAACGAACGCAGAAACCCAGGTTGCGATGAAGATGAATTCAATGGCGAAAGTAGCTCAAAACAGTCCAGATCAGGCAGCATGGCAGAGGCGATAGCACACAGCTAAATACCGGTAGCAACTGACAAAAAGACTGAACAAGGAGCAAAAGGTAGGCTCAGGACTATACAGTTCAACTGAGAACTACAGACTGACTGAAACACGGGAGCAACAAGCAATGGACGTACAACAACCGACAATGATCTGACAAAGAACAGAGACAACAGGTGGGCTTAAATACAAAAAGGGTAATTAGGGAGACTAGACACACCTGGGAACAATCAACGGGGAAGACAGAGACTTCAACGGGGACAGAAACTAAACACAGAAAAAACCTTAAAATAAATACACAGAAACACAGATCATGACAGTACCCCCTCACCAAGGGTGGCTACCAGACGCCCAAAAAACAAAACAAGTCCAAAACAACAAAAAACAACCCAACCAGGGCGGGCAGAGGGGCGATGGAAAGAGGGCCAGAGTCCAGAACAAAAAAACTACCCAGCAGAGTGGTCGGAGACGCAGGAGGCCAACTGTTGCGGGAGGTCCGGCGGTCGCCGCCGCCGCCTCAGGAAGTGAAGACAAGGAGGCAGGTCTGGCGGTCGCCGCTGCCTCAGGAAGCGGAGACGAGGAGGCGGGTACGGCGGGCTCCGCCGGCACAGGAAGTGCTCGGGCCCATGGGGCCGGCCAGAGGCTCTGGAAGGCCGGCAGTCAGGCCGACCGGAGGCTGCGGGGCCGGCCGGAGGCTCTGGAGTCGCACAAATAGGTGGAAGCTCGAACGGAGCACAGGGAATCTCGGGAGGCGGAAGTTCGCCTCGGACGGAGCACAGGGAACACAGGAAATCTCGGGAGGAGGAAGCTCCGACGGAGCACAGGGAATTTCGGGGGACTGCTCACCACCAGCGGACACAGGAAGCTCTGGGGGCTGCTCTCCAGCAGGGGGCACAGGAAAAGCCGGGTGCTCAGCAACGGCAGGATGAGGTAGCGGCGCAGCAGCGGCAGGATGAGGCGGAACCACCAGAACAGGTGCGGGCCACACCACCAGCCATGCCGCCTGACAACCAGTGGCCAGCCTGGCCACCTGGAACCCCATTACCACTGTGGCAGCAGGAGATGGATGTGCTGTGGTGGCCGGGGAGAATGGTGTTGGAGGTGGAGCAGAAGAACTGAGCTGGAACAGGTTTAGGGAATTTTTGCCTATGTAGAAACTCCTCATAGAGCTCTTGAACTATTTCCAGCACGATGGGGTCTTCTCTGAACAAATAGAAAAAATAACAAAAATCTTCCTCAAACTCGATGTTATAAATGTCTGTAGACCTAAGGAATGGGTAGACCGGTGGAGCCGCAGGGGTGGAGAACTGGGTCCATGGTGTAGACGAATTTGCGTTCCTCACCGTTTCTTGGTCAGATCCTACTGTCATGAATGTGGTTTGTGGTGGAGAGAACGAACGCAAAGACCCAGGTTGTGATGAAGATGATGATGAATTTAATGATGAAAGTACCTCAAAACATTCCAGATCAGGCAGCACAGCAGAGACGATAGCACACAGCTAAATACCGGTAGCAACTGATAAAAAGACTGAACAAGGAGTAAAAGAACTCTCAGGACTATAGAGTTCAACTGAGAACTACAGACTGACTGAAACACATGGGAGCAACAAGCAATCGACTTACGACAACCGACAAGGATCTGACAAAGAACAGAGACAACAGAGGGTAGTTAGGGAGACTAAACACACCTGGGAACAATCAACAGGGTAGACACAGAGAATTCAACGGGGACAGAAACTAAACAGAAAAAACCTTAAAATAAATCATGACAGCGGCCAATTTAAGATTTCAGTTTCTTGGACTTGTTTATGCCTTATTTAAGGTCATTTGTAAGCTTTCATTCCACAAGTGGTGATTGGCTACTTCTATTAGCAGTGGTGATGTCACACTGTGTGAGAGAGACATAGAGCACACTCTGTGAAACTGACTTTTGCCCTTTTAAAATAAAGACAATGTACTGGAGCTCACATTTGAAATCATCTTTAGCATCTTAAATTAGCGATTAGCGACTTATTGAGTCGCTCTGAACATCAGGAGCCGCTACAGTTTCACAACAAACATGGCTACTTTTAAACGTCTTCTTCCACTGCTAACTTCATTTCAGTGATATGGACATAGCTAGCTAAAGTCTTATTAAGGAATATCTTCCACTCTGATGAGGTTGTAGGCATGGTGAATAAAAAAGTCTGGTTCTCTTCACACGTTCATGTCTTCATGGATCTCTGCTGAATACTTTTTAGCCTGGGTTCACAAATGAAACTAAAGTTTACAGAGCACCAGACTCTAATGGCTGGAGAATGGTGAACAGCAAAGAGGCTTATTAAGGGGAGTCAAAAAGTGACCTGCTGTATTTTTTCCTCTCTTGTTCAGCCAGTTTTCTATATATGTTCAAGTCTCTGGTGTTTTAACAGCCAGTCAGTCTTTGCACAGCTGTTGAAGGCTGAATAGGAGTCAACATGCCTCTGGTGAGCAGTGCTCAGTATTTATTGCCCCACTGAGTAGAGGGTCAGCGTAACTACCCTGGAAGTGGGGGCTGGAGGACTGGAAGACGATTTGATTGAACTGTCAGCGGGGACGGCATGCTGAGTGTTCAGGTGACAGGAGAGGAAGGACTGAGCAGCTGGAAAACATGGCTGACTATCAGCGCATCTTCTTCAAAACTCTATTTGTTTTCTCAGCTTGCAAAGAAAAAAAACAGGAAACACATGACTTCATTGAAGGAGCTTCAAAAACAATGTGTTCTACTTCAATAAAACAACACCTGTGTTTGATGGATATATTGGCAGAGATTGATTAAACTTAAACTTCATTAAATTTCTGATGTTTGATGATTATTATTTGATGATTGTCAAATGACACTTTTTTAAACTAGATTCTAGCTGAACATTTTGCTCCTGATTGCACCTTTTCTTTGCATCACCACAGATATAACTCCCATCAGGTTTTGTTTTTTTCCATCAGTTTTTGTATAAAAGTTTGCAGTTAAATAACTACAAGGAATCAGAAATCACTCCAGTCCCTCCTAATTCGGTAGGTTTTGTTGAAACATTTGGCAACACGACATATAATTACAAAAATCGGTAACACTTTATTTGAAGGGGTGTGAATAAGACTGTCATGACACTCATAAAAATGACATAAAACCTGTCATGAACATGAATAAGTCTTCATGAATATTTATGACTGTTGTCATAAGGTGTCATTCGGTAAATCATGACACTTCTAATACAAAGTTGACATCATTCAAAATGTCTGTTATGACAACTTGTCATTAACCTAGACAAAATTGCCTTTGTTATGACAACTTGTCATTTACCAAGAAAGCATGATCTGACATAAATTTGTCATAATAGTAGTCATAATGATTTAATTATTATACACTAGCAAAAGCTTTAACAAAACAATGATAACTATTTCCACTCCCTGAGATAAAGCAAAACAAGTAGGACAAGCAATAAAGATTTCATAAAGCTTTATTACACTGTCAAATGATTTAATAAGTCATTAACAATTTCTTTTACATCAACTTAAGTGGAACAAATGGCACCAGTTATGAATATGTCATTAAGTGTTATTACAGTGTCATTAATATTATCTCTTACCTCAGGTAAAGTGAAACAAGTAGCAACAGTTATAAAGATGTAATTTAGTGTTATTACAGTGTCAAATGCTATACTAACAGAGTCATTGATATTAAGTCTTACCTCAAGTGAAGTGAAACACACTGGACTACTTCTAACTATCATCATAGCTGTAGAACAAACCCTTTGTACATTGGAATAAAACAAAAGATAACTTGTTCTTCAAACAGAGGGTTTAACGTCTGGTCAGTATGTTGTTACTCTGAAATACTAATTGAAAAACTAAAGCAGAATTACTTTTTCTTTAACTTAAGAAAATAGGTTCTTTCAACAGTAACATTTTTTGCTTTGATTGTGTCAGCCATCTCCTTCGTTATAGCCTTCCTGTAATGCTCTGAAAACAGGAGATCTTCTTCTTGTCTTCATTTCCAGGAAGCAGCTCTTTGAAGGTGTCCAGAAATGCTCAGAAATTATAGCTGTTCTTGGAATAGTTAATCATGGTGAAAGCCTTTTCATGAATTCAAACTTGGTGAATCTCTTCTGGACATTCTCATAGTCGGTGATGACTCAATTCATTGTGGTCACTTAAAAAAAGAACAAAAAACAAAAAAAAATGTCATCGTAATTCAGCATTTATTTAAATACCATTCCAAAAATGTCCCTTGCTGCTCACTGTCAGAATGGTAGTCTGGCAGACAAATGTCTAGTTAACATGACTGGTTGTTATAAAGTGCAATACAATTATTTCTTAACACAAGTAGCATAATAACTAAAACTGAACAAAATTATTCTGATCAAATATTTGTCTGGCAGAAGTTCAGACAGACTGCCACTGTTGTTATTCAGATTGCATAATTTAATGTATAGTTTTAGGCACATGAGTGTATCTTTTCACTTAATGAGTATTCTAAATTATTTCCAACCAGATACTCTGGCATATTGATGTTTGCAAGACGTTTATTAATAAATAAATAGATTTAACACCAGTTTTTAGTTGTCTAAAACGTAACTTAACTCAACTGGTGAATGTTGATTCCTGCTCCCCCTTCCGCACTTACCTGGCCCTTCCCACTCCACGTGGTGAAAATATTAACACGTGGAGTGTTAATATTTTAACACTCCACTCCTTTGGTCCTGTTTGACCAAAGGAACCAAAGAAGTTCCTTTGGTCAAACAGGAACTTCTTTCTCTGGTGGCTGGTCCTCATTATCATCCTCCACACTCGTAGCATGTCTTCATTAGCCAACTTTGTCCCCCCACCATGTGTCCTTAGGCTAACATGGGTCTTCATGTGGCTAAAGTTGCCAAAGCAAAGAACACTAGCACTGTGTCACATCAGCCAAGTTGCTAAATAATGCAGATAAAGGATAACTTTGACTAACATATTAGGTTTTAATTTGCTAGATTAAAATTGGAGGGAAAGAACCAATTTGCCTGACTTTAAAATATGTTTAATATTGTGGGCTAACGTTACAGTAATGGAATTAAATAACTTTAGCTAACATTAACTTACAGCAAGGTAGGATTGGCTTGAATTGCTCACAGCTAACATTACAAAGAAAGAGAACATAGTCAATGTTATTGTCTCAAAGAAAATGTAAAGTTAATAAGACACATACCTCATATGTATTAGGTGTCAAACTTCGGCTTCTTTTTAAACAGGAGGTCTGGCCGTTATAACTTGTGTTAGGTTGGCCCCACAATATGGAAGATTTCTTCTTCACCAACATACTTCACGCCTGTTCGTGCACTGCTGCCTCTCACTGGTGGAGATGGCGTATTGCACTACTTAACTCGTGTTTAGAAATGGGGTCCAGCCGACCCCACACACATAAAACTTGTATCATTTGCCACAGTCCTCTACGTTTGCCTCAGTCCTTGCACACACAAGGGTTAAAACAGCCTTAAATAATGTTTCAAATGCTAAGTTCATAAGTGCTTTGTAGACATCTTGCTGTAAAACTTTAGAATCGATTAAATTAAGAAAATTAAGAATAAACAACATGGCAGATAGCAATATAATATTACTACATATAGCTAATTTCTAAAGTTTAATCGGTAATACTTTTATAACAAATTCATGATGTCTTGGTTAATGATAAGTTGTCATAACGAAGACAATTTTGTCTAAGTTAATGACAAGTTGTCATAACGGCATTTTATCTAGATTAATGTCAAGTTGTCATAACAAAGACATTTTGAATAATGTCAACTTTGTATTAAAAGTGTCATGATTTACCGAATGACACTTTATGACAACAGTCATAAATATTCATGAAGACTTATTGATGATGTTCATGACAGGTGTTATGTCATGTTTATGACAGTGTCATGTCAGTCTTATTCACCCCTTTTCAAATAAAGTGTTACCCAAAAATCTTCATATTCACAGTATAACTAACACTGAGAATCAGAGTTTGGTTTCTTTAGTGCTTTTTGTTTAGTTACAGATTCTATAATCTCTGTGTTCTGTGTATATTTTAATTGTAGCCAATCCCCATCAGTCCCATGTTCAGCTTTTACTAGTATCACTCCTTGTATAAGCTCCCCTGGTTCCTCAGCCATTGTCAGAGCCTGCCAATTCATTCTGTTTCTGTCCAACACATTTTCAGCTGCTATCAGTTTATTCAACTTTTTCTAACTACATCCCTTCATCATTATTTTTCCTGCATCCTGCTTATTTGCTTCCTGTTTAGCAGTCAAATGTGGCACATTCATAATCCATCCAAAACAAGACTGAAAGCTTTTGACATGTCAATGTCCAGAAGATCAAGCTGAAGCTGAGTTCTTTAGGAAAACTTCACAATCAATGAGCTTGAGACGTCATGAAGACATTTCCATGACTACAATCTTTTAGCATCAGTGAAGCCTGCTAACCGTGGTTTGTTTATTTCCAGGAAGATTAAGATTGGAGTCAATGTTTAGGATTATAGGAGACCAAAATTGCAGATGTACAAAGTGACCAGCAACTTTTTAATGTAAAAAAAAACTAAAAAAAGGTTTATTTAATTTCATTTCTACACTTTTATCTGAGGATTAGATCTGGTCTGAAGTAAAATCTTTTCTCTGCTTTTTATTGGCTCTGCTGCTGATGCTATTCAATGAAAAATAATCCAACATTTAAAACCAAGTAAACAGTTGTCAGGTACAAAATTAGCTTTTATGTGGAGCATTTTTTGACTTTGCAATATTGATCTGTGGGTTTTTTGCTTTGCTTTTACAACATTTTATTTTTTTTAATTAACCACAAAAATGATATCACTTTCAAGTAGAAACAATTGAGGACAGTATATTTAGCCACCTATTTTATGCTGTAATTGTTCTAAATATAAAGTTCAATCATTATTTTCACTACTAGTATAAATAAGCATTAATTTCATCCAAATAATTTTCTCAGAGTCATTAGTTGTAACTACCACAAATCTTGTGGGGAAACAGAAAAACAAACTCTGGGTCATATGAAGTTGTAACCTCTGTGTCTAGTTCAGGTGAACGCACCGAGGTTGGTTTATTGACAGCTTGTCTTTATTCTTAGAATATCCTGCATTTGCTGCCAGTGTCTCCTATCTCTTTCTGCAGCCAAGTGTCTGTAAAGAAAAAAAATCTAATAAAATAAGTGCGGTGAATTCTGCATGCTTATTGCAGTAAGTGCAATCAATAAATCCTCCCTGTACGCCCAACACCTCCCGCTTGCTGCATCTTAATAAAGCTGAGTGCTCTCTGTGTAATGAAGATTGCTCGTGAACTCTTACTCTTTCTGCTGCTGCTGAAATAAACGCAGAGTTCTTGGCGATTGTATAAGATTTTCAGTGTGTGGATATGGTCCAAAGTGTGTGCATTTATGTGTGTGTGTTCATGTGCGTGTGTGTGCATGCGTGACCATTTATCTCATCTTCAAACAGGTACAGTATCTTTCATGAGAAATGGAGTCACAGCATTGTTGACAAATTGTGACAAAACTTCAGTTTGTATTTTGAAGCCAAACTAGTTTATCTTTGGTTTTAAGAATCCAGACTCTGCACCAAACCAGGCCAGAGATCAAACAGGAAGGCCTGAAAGTCCAACTGGTTAACACAAGTATGGAAATGTTCAAGTACTGGAGCTGTACTTAAACATGAACTACAACTGCATCATGATGGCAGATGATTTATTTTCTCAAGCCAAACAATTGTTCTTAGAATTCTATAATGTGTGCCAGGGTTTTAGTTAGTTTAGTTTAGTTTAGTTTAGGGACGTAAATAATTAATCGGCTTATCTCTGTCTATTAATGGTTTATTATATCAAAATGAGTTTCAATCGATTAATAGTGTCTGCATAAAAATTTTTTAATGCTGCCATACAGCAGAGGACGCCACTGGTCATTCTTAAGCTTTTTGAATATTAGGGTCCCATAAGTATATACCTCAGAGTCAAACTGAGTCTTCTGGTTACAAATAGGAAGATGATGTGGTGTAAAAGTTGTTTTCATTCTAAGACAAAATGTCATATGAAGTTTTTTGGGGGTTTTCTGTTTCTTTTATAATGGGAATGGTTTTAACTTTGTTCCCGCTGTCCAACAACGTTTTAAGGGCATCTTAAAACATTGGATTTGGATCGTTTTAAGTGTTGGAAAACATTGAGCGTTTCTGGAAACAGCTCCCTGTGGACATGAGTGTTTTAAAAAGTGTTCACGTGTGGGCAGGGCGGGGCCTTAGTGCTTAATAATGGCCACTGGTATGTAAATGAGGGCATAGAAGCGCTGCTTCTGTGGTTCTCTGAACGACTAGCAGTGGATATCATCCTGCCTGTGACGGAGAGTGGAACCAGAGAAATGGAGTTGTTTTGTCTGGAGTTCTTCTTCCTTCTGTCGACTGTCTGCTGATCAAGGCACCAGGACACACGATAATCCACGAACTTCTCCTATAATCTCAACTCTGCTGCTTTCTACCATCATCACCTGGGGAGTATTTTCAAAAAGATAAAGTTCCTCTCAGCTCAACCAAAGGAACAATCATCATAAAAAACGTTACAATCTTGGTCATGAGTTGCAGCTTTTAGGTGAACCATACGAGTTGTGAGGCTGTGAGGTTCAAACACAGATAAATCAGGCTTTGTTAATCCAAGGTCTCAAGTTAAGCTTCAAAGATTACATTCATAAATTTTTGTCATTATTTTTCCCCACCACCTGCTTTGAAGTGGCAGCAGATCTTTGAGCTGTATCTTATTTTTCATTCATATTCTGGGTCACAGAGCTCTGCAGAGCCTTTATGGATCACAAAGGGAGGTGGCCACTGTAGTGTCTGCATAATTGTAACAGGAACCTGTTGGTTATCTATATTTCAGTGGTTGGTCATAGATATGACTAACGGTAGCAACAGAAATATAACAACTTTTTCTACAGCAACAGCTAGGTTTTTCTCAGCAGTTGGACAGAATACAGACGTTCTGATCTAATCTGTGTGTACGTAATTTTGTTTAGCTAAATACATAGTAATTACATCTTTAATCTCAGTATGAGGCACATATCCAGTCAAAAGTAGCTAAATTATACATATGTGTTGGTAAAATTAAATAAAAAGGCATCAATAGCAACGGAAATGTGGAGAAGGGTCCCAAAAGCAACCAGAAATGGATGAAACTCAATTTCCAAAATGGTTAAATAACCTTAAACCACAAGAACATGAACAAAGCAAAAATAACTGACAAATGTTGATAAAATCCAGGGAGTATTAAACACTGGAGGAAATGATTGAGAGCAGGATCCAGGGTAGAGACATTAACTTTGAACTCAGAAATACATCAGAATAAGATCATATAAGGAGTGGATAGATTGTTTATTGGAACAAAAATGATGAAAAACATACAAAAGTTAACATTAACGGAAGAAATGGTGAAAAAAACAACACTATGGGTTGGTATGAGATTTTATGACTTTCTAACCTTTTGTTAATCATAAAAATAAATATCAAACATTTCAGCTTCAAAATGTTTGATTTGATCTTCAATTGTCATAGAAAAGCAACAATTACTGCTGAAAAACCATAAATAAATAAAATATTGTCATACTAATGATGCCTTTTTATTTCACCAGCCAAATTTATTTGCATGTTGATGGTTAATGTGTCATGTGCTTCAGGCTTTGACAGTAAAAAACGATTTTCTTTAAGCTTCTGGAAACAGTGGACCAAGTGTCTGTTTTTGATTTTGTTGTGTGATATTATATGTCTCAAATGAAGGTAGATAATAATCTCAATATCATACTTTTGTTGTCCCACTCTACAGAATGACATATGTTTTTGTATTAAAAGATGTTAAGGTGACAGGAAATTTTAAAATATCACTCGGTAATTATACGTTACGGGAAAACATCACCAGTGAAACACTACTTAAACCCACAACTAGTCTTAAAAACAACAAATCAAACAATTAAAATGAATATCAATTATTTGCACTTTTGTTTAATGCAAATTAAGTCAGCAGCTCCATCAGGCCCCCCAAGGCTTCAGGGGGCCCATAAATGCTAATATTTTAAAACAGATCACAGATACATGAATGTAACACTTGTTTATTAGATGATCAATGCTGCTAAATTTGATTCAATTTCAGCATACATAAATTAAAAGATTTTAAATTGTTTAACATTTAAATGTAAGATTTTAAGGAGCTGGCAAGTTTACTTTGTAGAAGTTCAGAGACCAATATCCATAGTTAGATTGTTTTGTTACCATAGCGACAATCTGATGCTGTGAGTTTAATCTTTAAATTTGAGCTCTGTTTGTTCACAAATACAATTCAGTTAATTGCAATTAATTAAAACTCTGGAAATAATCATAATTCCTCATAGGGGGTTCTTGTAAATATCCATATAGGTCAACCTGTGTCCAGTGTGAGTGAAAGGAGGCGCGCGGGATCCGTGCTGAGGTAAACTTAATCCAGATACTGCAGCGCGCAAGGCAATGCGCAGAGGAGCCAGCGGTGTGATTAGTCCGGCTTTAAATGTATAAACTATAAACCTATCTTCTATAAACATATATTTTAGGACTAAATCTGCTCCGCCAGTGAAGCGCTCAGAGCAACAGAGACGCTTGCAATCCGGCTTAAAAAAGAAAAAGAAAAAAAAACGCCAGGCCTATAATACACAGAAACCCTGGCTAAATGAATAAGTGTCACTCATAATTAAAATGAATGTGTTTTTTTTTCTGTCAGTAATGAGATGTGCAGTCGCCGGTAAGAGCTCAACAGTTACTCTGACACTTTAATATCTTATTGAAAGGACTCTAAACTGTAGGAAATGGGATGATGTTAAAAGCTTCATGTACTTTGAAGGGTGATCATCCAAAAGGACTGCAGCACAATATCATCATCTGAAATATACATATTTCTTTTATATCTGGCCTCCTAATATAAAAGAAACAAACAATAAAATGTCAGACTTCTGACTCCGTGTAAAAATAACTTTTCCTGTAATCTGTGGTGCATTTTTCATAATAAGACACAAAAAACGACACAAAGACACAGATAAATAAGAACACTCCAAAGGTGTGTTCTTCAAACACACCTTTCTTCAAACACACCTTTGGAGGTTGAACCAACATCATCAGCTGAAATGGGTTTAGACAGATCATTGCTTATTGACTTGCAGCACCAGGAGGCTGTGATGGGATGGATCCCTATAGAGGCAGCCTAAATGTAAGGATAAATCTTTACGGTTAGAGATGAATGTGATTGATGATTGTTGCCCCGTGTCCTGACTCAAAGTGCTCAGTGCTGCAGTGGAAAATCGTCCGTTATGGAACCAGCAGGAAAGTCGTCAATCTCTCCATCTAGACAGAGCTGTGTCAGTGCTGATGTTAGCAGAGCCTAACATCATTTTATCTCTCTTTCATGTGCTGGCTCCTGATCTGCCAACACCCTGCCAGGTAAGACCACTCCCTTTGCTTTAATCTCCCTCTCTCTCTGTCATAATGTCCCCAAAACCTCATGTCACCTCCCTTTCCCTTTTATGCGTGGAAACTCCATCTGGTCTGAGGAATTCATCCGCAGCTTGGGGTTATTTGGAAGTAAACATAAGTAATTTGTTGTCTGCCTCACCTAGAGCATGTGTTTTACCACTAAGACATTTCATTCATTTATTCATTTATTGATTTTATTGATCCAGTTGCTTCATTCCCATGTGCATATCTGAGTTACATATGGGCTACACGTTTCGTAGGTCTGAATAAAGTGAAAAAAAAAAGTTTTCAAGACTTTCCCCTCATCTGTCTGTCCATCCATGAACAGATGGATGTATGATCTCAGTTCAACCTCTGAGTTTACTTCAGGAAAACAGTAGAAATTTTGTTGCTTTAGGACATAATGTTGAATGAAAGCCCTGTGCCTCAGTCCAGATTCCCAACACTTGAACCCCCTAGTCTTTTATTGAGCTAAATGGCTGAAGAGCCCCGAATAGGCCATCAAAGAACAAAGATTTGAGTATTTGTGCTTTGTCAGGCTCTTGTCCTGGACTGATGATAATATCACTGAGATCAGTAGCAAAAACAACCAGAGTCTGCCCTGGGATTTGCTGCTGTTCTCATAATAGTGTTTGTTTTTCATGTGTATTGAAAGAGCTGTTCAGTCAAAACAAAGGCCACTTAGTCTGTCATTAATGTTCCCAGATGACATACTTTTTCTTTCATGTGTTACCCAGTCGGACTCTTCCCTTCCTGTATCTGCAGTTGCCACCACTAGGTTGAGTAGTTGCAAATCAGAAAGGCGGTGAGAACCTCGTGTTGCTAACTCCCACCAGGTTGCTGAAGAGTTGCCAGTAAACTAGTTGATGTGACTCTCCTGCTACACCACACCGTTGTAGTGAGACCTGGTGACTGTCAAGCCTGTTGGAGTAAATCACTGCTGCATATCAACATCAGTCCAATTTTTCACATTTGAACTTCCCTAAGAATAACTTTTCTGTAGTTTAGAAAATTAGCCTGTAAAAATAATAGCTCACTTTCTAAGTTAACCTGAAGAAAAGTTATACAAGAATCTGAAGTTATATTCAATTTAATAATAAAGAGGCAGGCTCACAAATACCCTAATGAAGAAATGTTTATACTCCAGCTTTTCGTTTATGTATTCATCTTCAGTCAATTTAATCGATGAACTCTCACCTTACCCAGACATTTATAACTTTTGTGTTCATGTTAGTGATGGGATTTGACACCTTCGTTCTTCAAACACAAACACATCCACCAGCTATGTATCGTCACAATGAGCTCCACTACCCATTTGTTGAGATCGGGATGACATGAAATAGATTTTCTGGTTTGTCCATAAAGCTATGTTATGTTACTAAAAAATTATGTGCAGCCGGCCACCGTCTTAAGTCTATCCGCTCACATACATCTTCAGCACTCTTCCCCGCTGTTTGTTCTGAACCGCCACCAGGCAGCAGCTCTGGGAGGAGAAAAGCTGCTGTTCTCCAGGCATCGCACCAGGCATTTCAACAGCCCTAATTTCAGCTAGAAATAAAAGCATAAATCCATGCTGCATTGTATCACCAGTTATTGGTCCCCCGAAAAACAACCAAAACCTGGACATTATCAACAATCAATAAAATCCTCCCAGGCCGAACTTGAAAACTGGACATTATGCTGCTAACACTTGGCTTTCGTCAACAACTTAGGCAGAAGTGAGACCCCATGCCAAACTAAATCACATTTTTTCAAAATAAGTGGCCTAGAATAATTGTTCACCTTTACAATTAAAGGAGCAACTGTAATTTTCCAACCTGCTACCAAAACACAACTGGTTTTGTCAAGCATGAAGTTTATTAAGAAGACTCATGTGCATGTGTACACATAAACAGAATGCTCACCTTTCTGTCAAACTGGACCAGAATCTTGGGAAGTCATGGGGAGTCATGCATTGTCAATGACTCCTCTTCAGCCTTGAATGCAACACGAGAGATCCCACTTTCTACTCTGGCAAACTCTGCAAAAACAGTAACAATCAGAGGAATTTGGAGGAATTTTGCTGATAGACCTGTCTATCAGCAAAATTACACCCGCCCACTGATTTTGGGGAGGTGTACAATTCGGCATTTTATTCAATGTGAATACATAAACAAGCGTATAACTTTCAAATAAAATACCCATTTTGTTCATATAAAAATGATGTAAGTACTGAAATGAAGAAAATGCTGAGCAATCATGCTCAGATTTGCAAAAACGTCTGTTCATATGTTGGAGAAGTCTAAGAATCTAATGTTTCCAATCAACGAAGTCTATTTCTTAATGCAACGTCAATCTATTCAAGTATAAGTAGCATTACCTATTAGGTGCTATTATTGATTATTGCTACAATTAAAAGTTTTTGAAAAAGTACAGTGCCCCACAAAAATGTTACTCAAGTAAATGTAACCACTACTCCCAGCTCGAAGATGGATAACCAAACTAGTAGCCTATTCTTGTTAACTAGCTTAGTGTTAAATTTAGAGGTGTGCCGATCGATCGGCCACCGATCATAATCTTCCAATTTCCATGACAAAGTGTATGATCGGTGATCACTGATCGGTGATCACGGTCTCTTGTTGCCGATCACACAAACTGATCACCTGCATCTCATTTCGCAGTCTGCCTGTGCAGGGTGAAAGTAGGGGGTTGCGGTCGGGTACTGCGTACCCCTAAAAGATTTAGCGGGGTTTACTCAGTACCTGCAAGAGAGGAGCGGCTGTCAGCTGTAAAAAAAAAAAAATCAATGGGTTCACTGTGCAGCCTTGAGAGCGCCCACTAATTAGCCGTGACTGATTAGTTTTTTAAGAACAATCTAAAACACAACTTAATCAGTTAATTAAATTTTTTCCCATTTCATATTGTTTCTGAACTGTTCGTGCTAAAGCACTAGTAAACTAGAGCAGCTGTGCAATATGTCGATTGCAGAAGGTTTTGACTCGGCATTAGATGACAAACTGAACGCCGCCAGGACGCTGAGACCAGCACGTCCTCCTCTGACTCGCTTAAAATCGTTCGTAACGTCATTAAAAAAACAAAAAAATTAACAAAATGCGTTCAAATTAATGACCCAACAACAATAATAATCCCAGTGATTATTGTTTCAACAAGGTGTTGCGCAATTCTGTGCGTTTTGGTTCCATTACCAAAATAACTAGCAGAGCAGGAGTTTAAAATTAACTAATCAACTGTGACCAGCAGGTGAAGATCTTTTTTAAAAGTGACAAGATGCACCCGAACACAGACTTAGCAGTGCACAATATTTTATTTAACAATTCTTTAAAACAGTTCTTTTTAAAAATGAGGCTTCACGCCCACTACTCGGTCCCCAGAACAAAAGGAACACACAAGGAAAAAAGGATAGACAAGATCAATTATTCCAAAGGAAATAAAACATGCAAAAGAAATTAGTAAATCAAACCAAAAAGAAAACAAATTAGTAACTTCAATCACAAAACTAAAAGAAAACAATGGAACAAATCGTCGTCATCCGCTTCCAAATGCCCTTCGATGGGGCCACAGGAGTAAAGCCCCGCCCACACAGCCGGCCCAATCCGCAACGGGTTTAGTTGAGAGCGGCCCAAACAAACAATGGCAAGACAAGACAAGACAGCAGAGCGTCCAAAGCGCTGCAGCTCCAAACAATCAGTTGCCTGAAACAGAAAATCCATTAACAGTGGATCCAGATAAAACAAATCAAAAGCTAAATAGCAGGTAGCTTACCCAGGGGGTCAAACGCAGCCTAACCTGGAAGGAAGCGGGTCAGCAGGTGAGGACCAGACGGAAGCCGCATGCCACAGCAACCCCCAGCTGCATCCGGCAACGTCATCAGAGCAACACTGCAGAAACGCACGACAGGTGTAGCACCAAAAACCAACCATGATCTCAGCCACGGATAGCAAAACTGCCACTTACGATCGCAGACGAGTCAACCAAACCCACAAGCCGACATGTAGCCGCTGATCGTAGCAACAGTGGGAGAAACAAAGACGCACGCACCCTGCAGCGGCCCGCCCAACTATAAAGGCATTCGTCCCGCCCACCAATCAACGGTGCCCGGTGCACAGAGCCGGGGAGGGTGGAACACCATCCCACCACACAACCACCGCTGTGTTCAAGGGAGCGCTTATTAATAATCGTAAAATAAATATCAAGTCTGAAAATCTTTTTAACGTAATTTCTGGTCAGCTTGTGGAGCGCAGAAGGTTGCCATGGCAACGGGTGTGTTTAAATGACAAAGAAAGACTGAGAGTAAAAAGGTGCGAGTGGTTTAGAGTTGATCACCTGTTCGGGTTGTTTTACCTTTGTTTTCCTTTGCTGTGGCTCATCACAGCCGCTGTAATTTCTGAAAATTCAATAAACAACAAACTTGGACTAATTACCTCATTTGTCTGTGAGTACACCATGTCATTCACAACAAACATCAAACACGGTAAATATGTTTCATAAAGTATTTAACAAACAAATGGCTTCTACCGCGATAATTATGTGAAATTAAATTAATTGTCTAATATAAAAAAAATAGTTTGGTGCTGCCGGCTCAGAGTCTGAGAGGCTTTTTCTCTATCAAACAATTTTTTTTTTTTTTGCCTCTTATTTAGTGGAAATATTGATGTTGATGAGACTTAATGATAACCTTTTTCAACCTTTATAGCTCCACTGTTGAAAATGAGAAGCTAATATTCACAAATGACAGTGAAATAAAATCCAGTCCAACATCTGGTTTGAGGTGATTCCTCTGGAACCTGTTGGAGGAAAAATATCCCAACTTCAGAAGATGAGCTTTAACCTAACAGAGCTCTGTGGTTCCTCCTAATGGAGTCAGGGTGAGGAGGCGCCATGTTGGGAAGATGAAGTGGAAGCTGCAGGATCTTCAGAACAAACAGGCCTACTACTAGGCCTACTGATTATCCCTCTGTCTGGACACAGGATCAATAGAACCAGTTTAAAAGCTAAAATGAATGGTTATATGCCAGACATGGAAAACTGGGATGCTCTCCATGCTATGATGTTCAGGATTTAGGTCTCATGGCATCTCAAGGTGTCAACTTTGCAGCCAGTGGACTGAGGGAATTACAGCTCCATTCTGTAACAATGCAAGAGCTACCCAGCCTTATCACTTTGCAAAAAAAATTATCAGCACAGGAACTCCAAAGCACACAAAGAAGCTCTCTCTCTCTCTCTTATATATAAAAAACGTAATCTCTCTATTTTATTTTTTTTTGACATAGTACCCCCAAGAATTTAAAACTGCTTTCACCCCTGTATATATATGCACAACGCTGCCAGGACAATGTATTCTTCTCAAGACTGCCGCTGGACTTCCCGGCATGCAAAACGATTATCTCGCATGATCTCGTGTGATTTCCCATGATCTCGCGTGATCTTCCGTGATCTCGCTAGTTGTCTTCAGCACAAGATAAGTCTGACTAAATGAATCATGTTAACTCAACATGATTAAATTTCATAAAAGTTAAGTTGTTGAATTTCTTGTTTATCCAACATGATTTTATCACGTTTTCGTTTGAAACATGAAATTATTGTGCTAAAAGTACATGGTACTCTTTTGTTAATGTAATAACCCCATAAGTTTTTTTTATTTTAGTGCAGCAGCAGAAACAGTGGAGGCCTTGTGCTTCTTAATAGGATTTTAATGCCGACTTTTTAAAGCTCTGAAAAGATTTCTGCAGATTAGATTCCTTACCCTCCTTGTGAATTCAAGCAGCTTTTTCAGACTATAAACACCTGAAACCAACAGAAGTAGAACAACATTGAGCTGGAGTTTGTGTGGCTTTGATGTTCTGTGGCTCCTTTCTGAGATCTTTTGTGTCCCTCATTGTTACACCGACTCACTGATTGATTGATGGGGAGTTATGTTGCTTTGTACAGGCAAAGGCTGCCATGTTTGATGTGGAGAGCAGAGCTGCTCGTCCTGTTTGGTATGGGATTTCTTCAGGCCATTCATTGGAAGTGGCCTCTACAAAAGGCCACATCTTGGTGCTGTGAGGGGACAAAACACCTGTCAGGAGCGGACACGCCTCATCATGGTTCCTGTTAGAGTGGGAGGTCCTGTTGTCACCCAGTGAGCAGTCCACATTTTCTCCTTCATAAGTTCTGGGGGAGGAAACATTCAAAGTGACTTCTGCTGTTGTCTGCTCAGGTTTACACCCATCAAATTTAGATTCTTTCTGGCGCCCATTTTAGCTACCAGACCATCAGGTGGAAATGAGGGGGTCTAGTGGAATATTTATCTGAAGACGTGACAAGATTTCCTCAACCACAAACCCAAACTGTTGTGACTTTCTTTACAGCCACTGTCATTCTAGTAAAGGTATAAATGTCTTCTTTCTTAAGTATCTAGCCTCAGCTTGATCTTTCTTGGACAGTACAAAGTTTGTAGCTAAATAAATCTCACTTTATTCCGTTTCCCTCGTTGACTCTTTGGTTGGTTTTACAGTTGAGAGCTGATGACAATTCTAGCAAGAATGGAAAAACAAACAATGGACAATGTCCACATACAAAAATCTTAATGGTTTCAGAATGATCCAGCAGTATTTAATAGCTCTTTCTATTTATTAAAATTCTCTCATTGTAGCTTATCAAACTATTCAAAGAACATAACAGACACCATAATGTTCAGAACATTATAACAACAGCATAATAAATTGTTGTGGGTCAGAATCCCAAAAAACACGCCACTCTGGGAACCCACTTATTTTCTGATGTGCCTGTGTATGAGGCTGCATGTGCAAGTTGAACCCTTCCATGTGACAGCTCTAGTCCTGTTCTGCCCAGTCTCCCATAAGAATTGGTCCTCCCGAGACACACACACACACACACACACACACACACACACACACACACACACACACACACACACACACACACACACACACACACACACACACACACACACACACACTCCCAGCATGAGCAACTTCCAGCATAGAGCTTTCTCTGGCATTTTCCCCGACCCCCCTCCTCGGTTCACAGCTAAATGATGGACTTCAAAGGAGTCCTTCAAAGCTGCTAAAGTGTGTGTATGCGTGTGCAAGTTGGTGTACCAGGATTTTATATCCTTATGGGAACCTATTTCTGTCTACAATGTGAGGTTTGGGGACCATTGCTCCTTGTGGGGACATTTTATTGGTCCCCATGAGGGAAATTGTTGTTCTTGGGTTAGTGGTTAGGTCTGTGATGGTTAGGTTTAGGTTAAAGGTTAAGGTATGAGTTAGGTATGTGATGGTTAGGTTTAGGGTAAAGGTTAAGGTATGAGTTAGGTATGTGATGGTTAGGGTTAGGATTATGGTAAGGATTAGGCTGTAGAAATTAATGGAAGTCAATGTGAAGTCCCCACAAGTGATGAAAACATGACTGCGTGTGTGTGCGCGTGCGTGCGTGCGTGTGTGTGTGTGTGTGTGTGTGTGTGCGTGTGTGTGCGTGTGTTGGAGTTACAGGGGAAAGGAGAATGAAAAGCACGCCTTAGTTGAAATGTTAAGCAGGAATGATGTGGCTCTTGAGAGGCAGACACCTATAGAGAAAAGATGAAACAGGTTGATACAAGTTTTAAGCTGATCTTGTATCAGCCTGCGCCTGCATTCCTCTCTCTCTCTCCTCTTTGATGCTTTAAGCTTAAATCTGTAAATACTACACTTGATGAGAAACAGAAAAGTTAGGAATCCAGAAGGAGAGGTCTTATCAGGACATCATTTGGTAGAGTCAGGAGTAAATGAGTGAGTCAGTTTGCAAGGAGATGCCACATCATCAGAGGGCATAGATGGCATACCAAGTCGAGCAATACTTTCTAGGCAATTGCAGTAGCATTCTTTCAGTCAGTGAAAACTGTGATTGAAAATTACCAGTCACACATGAGCTGCAATTCCATTATAAATCTGTTGAAAACTTTGTCAGTACTCCACCAATGTCAAAAAACAAGTTTTCTTTTTTGTGTTTGTGTCAGTGTCAACATCCGGTTGGTGATCACTCGTGATGCTTTTCAAAGTAAGCTAATTTCAATGCAGCTAAAAAACCACTTCATCCTAGCGCCAAAACATTTTGTTGAAAAACTAGGATTTCTTTAAAATGCCATGTTTCCATTGAGCAAATGTATTTTCAAAATGTTAAATTATATGCCCAATTAGGCCTGTCGCGATAAACGATAAATCAATTAATCGCACGATAAATTAAACCTATCGACCTCATTTTAATTCTTGGCTTTATCGTCTCTTCCTGCCTTTTTTTCTTTCTGTTGATGACACTGAATGAAAAAGGCTCAGCTCCGGTGCTCTGCACTGACCCTCCCTTCTTATTTCCTTAGTGTAATGCCCAGCGGACACTACAAGAGTTGTCGGCCCATTTTCAAACCCTGAGAGACACATTAGCTGACAGAAATCCTAGGTATGACGGTTCGATCGGGTTCGTCGTGCCTTGTGGTGTCCAGCCACATGGGCACAAAATAATGGCTACAGGTCCAGTTAATTTTAATATCATGCATTAATCAATGGTTTACTAGAATCTACCTGTGATGCATGTAGCTAGAGTCAGCGTAAAGTCCTGACTGAATGAAAATCATTATAACCTATTTATGTCATGTAAACGAAGAACAACTGAAAACTTACTGGGTTTATCAACTGCGGTAGCAATTTGGCTCAAACTCCTCCCCTTGTCATTTCTATATTCTTTGCACAAAATGTTGAATAAACATTAATGTTGTTTCCACATATCATCTCCAATGTCCGCTGGATTTTGGGTTGCGCCGTGTCAGCCCCCTCCCCCCGTTATTTCCCCTCATTTCTGATTGGCTACCTGTCACATTCAGCGTTAAGCTCCCATTCGGGGAAAACCCCTGATTTAGATCGGAGCGGCCACGACGATCTAAATCACACTCCGGGATGATCGGTTATGAAATCACCAGCGACAATCTTAGATCGGCTAATGATCTAAGATTATTGTAAGGGGAAAATAGGGGCAACAAATCGTGTAGTGTGAACTATTGCATTAGGTAGTCGGATGTGCCCATCTTCTCTATTTAAATCTAGTGATTACTGAAGGCCAATAAAGTATACAGACTTTATTATCTGCACTGTTTTGGTTGAATGCAGTATTTATTTCCACTTTGGCTTTATGTTGTTTAGTTTTTATTAAAGTATGTTTTTTGTTAATGAAGACTGAGAATCCATTTTATTTTTGTTTTTGGTTGTTTTGTTTATTTAGTTGATCAGTTCCAGTGTTATGTGTTCTTTTGAAAATAAAGTGCATCTATCTATGGCAGGAAATCGCATGCATTAATTTCCATTAGATCAGTGTCAAAAGGTCTTGAAACAATATTATCGTTTATCGCAGTAATTTTTTAGACAATTAATCGCTCAGCAAAATTTGTTATCGTGACAGGCCTATGCCCAATGGACCTTACCACAGGGTTTGCGTTTCATTGGCTAATGCCCATTTTACGTCACTGCGCAGCTATCACCTGCCTTACCGTCTCACAAACTCATGCTAATGTACATTGTGGACTACCAGACCGACAGAAAGTTTTTGCGTCAGGACTCGAAAAAAAATGGTTCTCCATCAGTGGGGTATCTGTACAGGCGATGTCAGGTATCCTGATCATGTTTGTGGAACTAAAATTCACAGATTTCCAAAATCTGAAACGGAAAGCCTTGCTTTGATTAAAGATTGTGCACGACCGCGTTTGCAGCTCAACCGTCGTAGGATCAATAAGAACAAAGGATTGTCTGCTGGTGTAAGTATTATTGCTTTGCTTTCTTTGTGTTTAGTGAATGAAAAAAATAAAGTCAATAATAAACACATCCATTATGAAAACCTTTTAGCCAAGTACAGCATAATGGCAGTACCGATACAACTACACCCTGAAGCCTATCTGTTACAGCTTTACGTTAGCTGAACAGATCAATATGCAATGTGTACCGTATCTGACATACATTAAAGATTTTATTTCACCTGAAAAGGTTTTTTACTAAACTGTAATCGTGTTAGCCACGCTAGCACCGAGTACCGAGTATCAGGCCAAGGCACACTGAAACATTTGCAAACAACAGAAATCAGTCATTTCAAAAGTAACCCTCTAAACCACAAATGCCCGACTTACCTTGCAAGAACAGTAGGCATCAGTGATCTTGTCCACAGCTATATTTATGCTGAGGGTGTGAGGATCTGCTGTTTTCCTCATCGATCGGTAGCATTTAGCTGTGACTCGGACAATGTTGGAGGCACCCCGTGGCTCAAACACCTTGATGTCGTCCAAAAAAGATGACATGAACTTGTTGGTTCCTCTGTCCATTGTCGTGGCTGATATTTTTTGAAAATCCGGCAGAAATCCAACACTACTCGATTCAGAAATACTCTGTAGAGAGTCAGTTGAAACAAAATATGCCATGTTTAGACATAGAAACTAAGTCCCGCGAGGCTTTGTTTGTGAACAATGCAGTCACGTGGGACTGTCGAGGGGCGTTTCTGGGCGGAGCTAGGTAAGGTCCATGGAAATGCAGATGTATACTAGTGGTTGAACGACTTCATATTTTTTTAAGGTCAACTAGTGATGGGTAAATGAGGCGTCATGAGGCGTTTCGACTTATAGCAACACTGTATTGATACTGTGTTGATACTGTGTCACTTAATACCAGAGGTGTGACCAAGTCACTGTGTTGCAAGTCTCAAGTCTCTGTCCTCAAGTCCAAGTCAAGTCTCAAGTAAAGACGGTCAAGTCAAGACAAGCAAAAGTCGAGTCAAAGTCTCAAGTCAGGAACCTTTAATTTCAAGTCATTTCGAGTCATTTTTATTTTATTTTTTTATAATTTGCAATTATACATAAAATTAAAATAATAGACCATTTGTTCTTTTTAAAATCTGTATCTCAAATGACAGAACATGTGCAGCTGAACACAAAGTATAAAAACATTTTTAAATTGGACCTCTTTATTGCGCAGTTCTGTTAAACTTGATATTCAATAAAAAAGTTTTAAAAAAATGAAATAAGTATATATGAAGTTATCACAAGTAAACTCAGGAAGGTCTGGTGCATTTATTTTTCTGCTTTTATTTCTAAGTATGTTAGTTTCAGTCCTCCGTAAATATGGGCCAGATATTCTAAACACAACATTTATTTGGGACAGTCACTGTATTTGGTCTGTTTTAACAAATAAACCACATGAAAAAATCAAAATCATTGCAAATAAAGTGGAGTGGTTTTGAATTTGGATGTGATGGTGAAATAAATATCTGTCAGGCCGAGTGGGTTAAATCTACAGCCAATTTCACATCAATATTGATAAAAACGTGTGAATCAAGCTGGTCAGAATCACTAAACACAAAATAATGAGCTCATTATTTTTATCTTACTCAGTTAACTATCCCACTTAGTGTTATATTCAGGGTCAGTGAGATTGTACAATTTTTATTTTTACAGAAATTTTTGAAAGATGGCCAAAAAAAAGCATATTCGAGCGGTTATTTCGTCTTTCGTTCCCTGAGCTCTGCAGCGTCGTCGCGTTTTTTTTAAATGTCCAAATCTTGTTAATTTGATTGGTTGTGCTGCAGCTACACACACATACATACATAAGGAGAGAGGAAAAACAGACGGACGGTCTGCGCATAGTGATACGGAATGAGTGAAATTAATTAATGATGCCACTTTATAAATAATGTGTTTTAAATTTTAAGACTTTGAGTAAAAATATCAAGTCTTTTCAAGTAAACAGCTTCAAGTCGAGTCAAGTCCCAAGTCAATGGCATGAAAGTCAAAGTCAAGTCCGAGTCTTTGAGCATTTTTTCAAGTCAAGTCTCAAGTCGTGATTTTAACAACTCGAGTCCAAGTCATGTGACTCGAGTCCCCACCTCTGCTCAATACTGACACCTGCTGGACATTAAAAATTCCTACAGACAACGTAGTGATTTGTACAATAAGATTTAAGTCTTTATATTTTATTGAATATTATATGTTGTATTATGTCATATCTTCAGTTACATTTAAAATATATTTGATATACAGTCAATAAAGAATGTGAACATGTACCATAAAGTGAAAATTTAAGTGAATGTGTTTGGAATGAGGATACATGGACTATTTCTTTTTCCACAAATTTTTATTAAAAAAAGTTTTTACAACCTTTTGAAATTAAGCCTGTTACGCGTTTTTGACAAAACTTCTGCTGTAGAATAAAATGAAGTAAACACTACATTTACAGCGAACCCTTGTTTTTCTTAGGGGTTGCGTTCAGAAAATAACCCGTGAGGCAAAATCCGTGAAGTAGTTACCTTTATTTTTTACAGCTATTACACAGCATAAATAAAAAATACTCTACATTGAAACCAAAGAACAAAACCTGTTTTCAGGTCAGGGGATGTGCGTGTGCATCAATCGGGCCTTATTAATGTGATCCGCAGTCATGTCATTAAAGCGTCTCCTCCAACCTGTCCCACGAGATTCACAGCTGTATCTACGGCAGACCGATGGATTTTATCAAACGAGCCTCCAGTCGGGTTTTGTTCTGCCTCTGGCCACAGTTTTTTTTTTCCAGCAGACATTGAAAGTTTCAGTTTCCATCTCCTGAGTGGCCAATAACGTTATTGGCACTCAGGTAGCGCGGAGACTGTTTTTACCAATCATATGGTCAATTAGGATGAAGAACACTGTGGAAAAACAAATCTGCGCAAAAAAATCTGCGAAGCAGCGAAACCGTGAAAAGTGAACCACGTTACAGCGAGGGCTCACTGTATATGAAATAATTTATAAAAAGCAACTGAGTAATTTGTAGAATGGCTGCATATCTGAGTTTATCTAGGTGAATCTGGGACTTCATTCTCATGCCTAACCTCATAATGCCTCAGCATTGAAAAGGTGGATTTATTTAAATAAGACAGTTTAGTTAAACATATGCGACACTTTACTTTCATATTATGTTCTGCAGGTTAACTAAAAGTCAGTTTCAGCTGAATTTGGGTTCAGATAGATTAAGTAGAAACTGACAATTTTTTTTCATTTACCGTATTTTCCGGACTATAAGCCGTTTATATGTGGATTTTTCTTCAACCACCAGGGGGCTCTTTAGCAGGAAGTGAATCATTGGAAGTCTCGGTTACTTGCGCGCAAACATTGAGCCACAAGCAGCAAAATGAGTAAGAAACAGATCAGATGTCTTTGGAAAGTTTCTTTGCAAAGGGGAAAAGGCCCAGAGAAGAGACAGGAGAATGGATTTATCCCGGACCGGTAGGTGAGTCCCACATTACAAGCCGCTCTGCGTAACATGCGGCGACCGGCTGCTAATGAGGCAATGAAGCTTCAAGCTGCTTTGCCACGTAGAGACCAAGCAGGCTGTGGATATAAGCAACACTTCGGGTGTCATTGTCTCCCATCACTCCCAGATGGGACCGTCTCGTTGCAGAGAAACAAGCTCCGGGCTCCGTTAGTCAGTATCGCGAGTTAAAATTTTCACGAAAGTAAAATGTTCATTTTTGTGGCGCTTCTGTTATTTTGAAGGGACGTTACCATAGCGACCAGTGTCAGAGCGTTTGGTTGAGAGGAGATGAGTGGAGCTTGTGAGTCTCAAGTCTGGTTTAGACGGAAAGATTTAAGGATTGTCGGCCGATTCTCCAAACCTCTGTGACCACAGAGCTGATAAAAGTACAACAGGTTTGATCGGTTCGTGTGTCCAAGGCAGGAGCAACACGAACCGATTCCAGTCACGAACATCCCGATTCCAGAAGATAATCCAGTAAAACCCCCAACATAGCGGGAATTTAGAATAACCGAACACGGATGACGATGTAGAAGCAATAGTTTGTGGAGTATTTTTAAGAGATAAAAGACGTAACAAAAAGAAAAGGCGATGGATAAAAGATGACGGGAGCAGCCGCTCTATTTGCTGCACTATGATTTGGAGGTGACCATGTTTTTTCATAGTTAACATTTTTAATTGAATAAACATAATAATGACCTTTAGATTTAATAATAAACATTTCCACATATCCACCGGACTCTCAGTTGTGCGATATGTCAGCTATTGGCTACCTGTCACATTCAACAGGTTGTATTCTCATTCCCAGTCAGGGAAAACCCCACAAGCTGCAATAAAAGGGCAAAGACAACCCAAATAGGGCATATTCAGGATTTAGTGGGAACACCAACATGCAGAAGCCTTATCTGACTGTTCAACCCCCCCCAACATTTATGACTCGAATGTTGGGTGTCCGCCCCCCTCTGCTGCTGCATTGTTGGAAAACCTGGAGCGGCAGAGATATCTGCGGCTTTTAAGTGAATGTTTACTGGTTTAAAAAAAAAAACTTTGGGGTTTCTATGAGCCGGCTCTATGCGGCTCATAGTTTGGAAAATATGGACTATAATCCTTCCTGTATTTTTTTCTGTGAAGAACCCAGAGAGGGTTATTTGGTTATTATTTATTTCCTGACTTGTTCTGTGAAGAACCCAGAGGGGGTTATTTGATTGTGCTTTCTGGAAAACAATAAATTTTTACATTTAGGCACTCCTGCAATCGTCACACCTTTTCTGTTACAAACTGACTCCGGCTCCCAACCAGAGAAGGGAAAAGTTATGTGGCCCTCACAGGAAAAAGTTTGGGGACCCCTGGTCTATGGGCTTGATGCATGCACCGGCGCGTCGGTGTTGCTGGACTCATCACTAAGGTCATCTACAACATGACAAAAGTCGAGTTGACGTCGACTAGTGACGTGACGTCATAGTGCAAAATGCTTCACAACTACTTAGAGCAGTGGTGCCCAAAGTCGGTCCTTGAGTGCCGGTGTTCTATCATTGCTACCTCGTCAGATTTTCCTACGGTAGCACGAATAGATAGCTAAGTCTGTCAGTGCTAGGCGTCCAAAAGTCCTACCGTCATGTTTACAAACAGAAAATAGCAAGTTGTTAATGTTAAATACATTGGATAACATTATTTGAGTGACGGTGTTATGTCAATCCGCATTTCCCCATCAGATACGTTTCCCCCTGCGTCTTCTTGCTGCTCAGCCCCGACCACACGGCAAAATATGCGCGTGCTGGTTATGAGCACTGAGCAAGCATGCGCTTGTTCGGCTCACTTGTCTGGGGAACTACGGACACCGTGAAAGCTCACACAACATGTTTCGGCAAAGTTGTCACACTTTCTTTACGTTTTTGCGTGAAACTAATAGTAATAATACTAATAACAATAATAATAATAAATACGTATAGATGTCACATATATATTATAATTATTATAAATATTAGAGATGTGCCGATCGATCGGCCACCGATCATAATCGGCTGATTTCCTTGAAAAAGTGTATGATAGGTGATTGTCGATCACGGTCTCTTGTTGCCGATCACACAAACCGATCACCTGCGTCTCATTTCACAGCCTGCCTGTGCAGCTGGTCTCCGCTTTCCTTCACACTGCGCTTGATCTAACCTAAAAAAACCTAAAAAAATACATCTAACCTAACCTAAAAAAATTTATTTTACATACGTATTAAAACTTTTGCTGTCCTAACATGAGACAGACAATGTCTAAAAAAATAATCAACCTCCTCCCTCTTCTGCAGAATTACTCTGCTCAGTCAGTAACAGCCACTCAGAACTAGCAGTAATCAGCTAGCGTAGTGGTTCTCAACGTGGGCGGTACCGCCCCCCAGAGGGCGTTCAGAGGACGCCAGGTGGTGCTGGTGGACATTTTTACAAAAGGGGGGCGCTGAGATGCCTTTGGGGGGCGTTTGGTCGAAGGGAAACTTTACACCTTAAATGCACAACAATGCCAGTTTAGACTTTGAGCAACTTGGTAAAACTGTATTGTGTAACATTAAGTCATGCTTGGCTGCAACTGTATCGATGGCAACTCTTCTTCTATTCAGTGTTTGTAGCTTATTGGCGCAGCTCTGCTCCTGCTAGTAGCTTCACCGGCGCATCAGTTCAGCGTTACACCTGCTGCTGATGTTGCTGAGATTCACTTTGTCTGGTATTTTTGCCAGTTCTGTGATCATGTTAAGCAGCAACCGATATTAAAAAGTGTTTTATTTCCGTTTAAAGGTTCCACGCTTCCATGGAAGAATAACGGAAAATCTCTCCTGTAAACATGCAATTACTAAAATCACGATACCCTCACTTTGTATCCCTCTTAAAAATGAACCCATTCAGATAAAGAAATCCCTTTATTTGTGATACCACCATAGAGAGCGTTTTTTATTTTATAGCGTTAACACCGGTGCTGTAAGTGGTCCTGTATGAAACGGGGGTGATAGAACAACAGTACCACCGCACTTTAAAATGTCAATAATCAGAATACCTAAATTGTTTCCATTGTTTTAAAAGGTTTATGTCAATCTGCCTTTTCCCCATCGATAGGTTTCACGACGGCCGTGCACCCTTAGAGGGTTAAAAAAAACGCGCACATTGCACAAAACTCTGAAACAGGAGAAGCGGGACATAAAATGGAGCGACGAACTAGATGTGAATTATGGCATAAAAACAGAGAGTCTGACGCTGAACAGTGAAAAATCAACACATGATGTGAAACACATGACGATTAGGCGGCGCAGCAGGTGATGAGTGAAGATTAATGATGATGAGCGTCAATAAATGATCAAATAAATGTAGCAACAGGAAAGAAACTAAAGTGGACATAGCAATAAACCAAGAGAAGATAATACTAATAAAAGGAAACTAAATGGAAATGAATGAAGAACAAAATGCAAGAATAAACTAAGAAACTAAAGTAAATACAGAGGAATAAACTGGTATGGCAAGACCTTTTGAGCAATACTTAATACAGAGACTGTATGGCAAGAATAAACAGACACTATTTCCAGATAAAAGGTAAAATAATATTGTTGAAGTGCCATGGGTTTGTTGAAACCACATCTAGTACTGAGAATAAATATATCTTACAGACCATATCAACTTGTCACTTATTTATGTTTTTAATTAGATTTGATATATTTATTTCTTCAATATTATTTTTCATGTCAGTGTTAATGTCATGAGGCTGATGACTCCATGACACTTTCAATTTGACTCATTTGATTAAGAACCAGATTTGTTCTTTGTAATTTCTGTCCAGTAAAACTATTAATCTATAATCAATAGACAGATCTATATAAAGATATAATCCATGTTTCTGTCTCATTTTTGTATAACATTAAAAGGACCTGGAACTTTTGTTTTTCCACTGAAAGCTCTGGTTTGCACAATAAATGCCATGTGGGTGAAGTTTTATGGATGATGCTCTGATGTCCCATTCTCCTGAAGGCAGCACAGAGCTGCACCACCAGAAACTGACAAACACTGAAGAGAAGAAGAGCTATGATTAATGTAGTTACAGTTCTATTCATGTTTTAATGTTGCAGAGCTCAGTCGTTTTGCAAATAGTTCAAAGTTTAAACTGGCATGTTGAACATCTTTTATCTGGTCATTTTGTGGAATATTTAACAACTAGAAAATGGCACAAAATAAGAATATTGTTTCCACTCTGATTGGCTGCTGTTAGACCTACCAATTTTAACTTGAATGTTCATTGCATTTTTTGTAGACGCCTGTGAAAATAATTTCTATTCCCATGACTTTTTTGTTCTCTGGAAAATTATTTTTGATGATAAATACAGAAACAAGCATAAAAATCAAAACATTTACAATAGTGATAGTAATATTAATAATAAAATAATAGTCAGTGCAAAGTAGCCTGCAAATTCTTTGGTGGGGGGCGGTGAGGGACCTGGATAAAGGCTAGGGGGGCGCTGGCCCAAAAAAGGTTGAGAAACACCGGACTAGATCAATGAGCGGACTTGCCATTTACGTTTTATAAAGCATTAACTGGCTGTTAATGCTTTGAATACAGTGCGCAGCTGCTGCCGAGTTATTGTCCGAACATAGGTACAGGTACATAAAGAAAAAAAAGGAGAAGGCAATATTGGTGGGAACTGTCCCCATCAGGCCAAAGTTGGTGGGGACATGTCCACACCAGTCCTTTGGGAAGTTACTTTATGTGTAGCGTAATTTTACACTGCCTTTTTCTTTTTTTTTTTACTTTTTCTTTTCTTTGGATCAACAAACATAATGTAATCTGAGTGACAACGCTTTCTGTAAGAGTGTTGTTGCAACATTTTGGAAGAAGCTATTAATGTTTAAAAACTATCAAAACACATTTAAGTTACAACATACATAAATACATACATGCTTCAGAATGGAAGCTGTTTTATACCCCACTAACCCTTCTATCAGGCATACCTTTGAAATCTGATTCAATCCAAACAGTTTTGGTGCTTACATCAGTTCCACCAAAAATATTAAAGCTTACAAAAATCATCTTTCTCTTTACTCTGGTTTTGACATGCATCTTTTTCCAGGCGCTTATTGTAATTAGATTTTACTGTAGGAATAAGCTAAGGCTCAAAGAGCAGTGTGAAGTAATTCTGTGACTTTCAAAAGTAATCAAAATCCGTTCCTCTTCAATTTATTGCAGACCAACACAGAGAACGCCATAATTACATGTTCATTAGAAAGTTAGAATAACATTTTAGTCTTTAGAAACCTGGTAGAGACTTACAGGGTTTCTCTCTCTGTGTCTACAGTGAGAAAGTAAGTATTGTTCAACTAAGTATTGACCTGCGATGACGGAAACGTGTTACTCTAATCCAGTGACATTTTTCAGTACTCCAAGGTGATTAGTATTTCCACACTAGTAATCAGATTAAAGTTCTTTATTCAAGTCATTGTTGTTATTTTTGTCATTTCCCTTCCTAAAAAGATTAGATTAGCTTTCTACTTGCATTGCGGTTAGTGGAGTTATCCACTAACCGCAGCTAGCATCAGCTGCTAGGAAAAATACGGTAATGTGGAAAGACATCTCCAGATAAGGCGCTACATTAGTTGCCACATCAAGATTAAAGTTACATCTTACATGCCGATGTTGAGAAGCTGTTCAGTGCTGTCCAGTGTAATGTGACGTCCGTAAACAGAAATCACATTAAACACATAGGACACGATCCTGCCATAGGCACATATATTTAGTAACAAAGTGGTTGTTTTTTGATTAGTGATTTTTGTCAGTATATATTTAGAATGACACTTAGCGATGACCTCAGCCATCCTCTGGTTCGAGGATGGCTGTGTTGTTAGAGTCTAGGGAAGAGGATGCTGCTTACCCTTGCACTGACTTGCTTGGCATTTACACAGAAATCAAATTTAAACTATTAATTACATTTTATATTCTTTTCAAAAGGATGCTGTTTTATAACGGCAGGCTGCATTTTATTGCACTCTGTTTGTTGCCCAGATAAGAGGCACGTTCCGTTTTGTTGTTTTTTCGAACACACACTGAACATGATTATTTACAAGGAGCGATCGCTGTTATGCAAACTGTATTTGGGAGCAGATTTTTCAAGTTCCAAAAGGAAAAATATGTCTAATCCCTGTCGAATCTTCATAATAAAATCCATCCATCCATCCATTTTCTAACATCCTTGTCCCTTAGTGGTGTCGGGAGGGTTGCTGGTGCCTATCTCAAAATCTGATTTCTTTATTGCATTTATTGAATTTTATCAATGCAACGAAACATAATACATTCATATTGTAACGGGAGGTAAACTTAAAGCACCATCGTACAACAGAGTAGTCACGTGGTGGGTCATCCCTTCCAGGAAGCACTGCAGAAAAAACAATAATTTAGTCATGAATGCTCATGAATGTATGCACTTAGTCGTTTTGATAATGGGCTAAAATAGCTCATATAAACACTTAAAGTCTGTGTTGTTGCCTTTATTATAAGCCTTATATAAGGTTTTAAATTTTTTGCGGTTCCAGGCAGATTTGTTTTTTTGGTCCAATATGGCTCTTTCAACATTTTGGGTTGCCGACCCCTGGGTTAACTGGTCCTTTAAATAGCCCACGTGTGTGGTTGTTGGTCTCTGTGTTGCCCTGTATTCACTCTAGAATTCAGACAGAGTTAGACCTGCTTCCTGTCCAAAAACCAACCACGACACTGCAAAGATGAAGCTAATTAAAACATGGTTTGATTGAGTAACACTCAATCTTTGTTCTGCATAGAAATGTTCAGCTGAGGTTTGATTTAGAAATATTTTACATTTTGAAGTAATGAAAGGTGTAAGACTCCTGTCTACAATTTCTTTTAAATATTCAATCTTCCTGAGTAATGAACAGTTTTAACCAGACAACTCAAGAACTATTTCCTGTCTTATTTCATAACAAGAGTCTCAAATATGCAGGATGTCAGTACTCACTGTCACATCTAGGGCTGACAATCATAACTTAAACTAAAACATCAACAAGAAAGCAGGACAGTGAAACAAACTTTGATCTGAACATTTCAGGTTTATTCGAACAGAAATCTTCTTAAGAAGTTTATAAATATGTGTAAACTAGTAAATCCTTCACCATCATTCCTCACAAACTAAATATGTATTGACTCTTACTTTAATATTGAGATGTGGGTGTGACAGTTACAATCCACAGAAAATTTTATTTGGGAGAATACCAGAGAAGTGTGTGTGCATCATGGGAGAGGCGAATGCCCCGAAGATCTTTGAGCACACTCACACAGCCACCAAGCCCCGCTGTCCCAGTATTTTTGGGCATCTGTCCAGTTTGGCGTCAGGAACTTCCCCCCCATTTGCCCGACACTCTGTGGATCAACAATGGCCGCCTATGTTCCCACAGGGAGAGAGGGATGCCGCCGCCGCACCCCTCGTTCCCAGACAAACACCAACAACCAGCAGTTTGGCCGACCTGACAGGGTCTGCATGGAACGCTGCTGTCTAGCATGTGTTCATGCACCAGATATCCAACCAACGGCGCACCCTCCCAATATGATCTGACTTGCAACAAGAAAAGAGAGTGACTGAGAAAACCAGAAAAGGGGTCAGTAAGCGCCCACACCTCCCTCTGCGCTCAGTCTTTCACGAGGTGAGATCTTTTTACAGGCTAGCCCAGTGTTTCTCAACCTTTTTCGGGCCAGCGCCCCCCTAGCCTTTATCCAGGTCCCTCACTGCCCCCTTACTTGCACTGACAATTATTTTATTATTAATGTTACTATCATTATTGTAGATGTTTTGAATCGGCGCACCGATTATGTTTTCCCGTACACTTCAGCGCGCCTTACGCTCCTTCACCTCGCGCACATAACGGGGTAAATGTAGCGAGTTTTGCCCTAAACGTATCGGCGTCTGGAGGAGGGGGGTTGGGGGGGGGGGGAGAGGGGGGCTGGGGGGGGGGGGGGGGCGCCGATTTGTTTTCGCATTCACCTGAATAATGTGTAGTTGTGCCAATGCCCATGGCACTTCAACAATATTATTTTACTTTTTATCTGAAATAGTGTCTGTTTATTCTTGCCATACAGTCTCTGTATTAAGTATTGCTCGAAAGGTCTTGCCATACCAGTTTATTCCTCTGTATTTACTTTAGTTTCTTAGTTTATTCTTGCATTTTGTTCTTCATTCATTTCCATTTAGTTTCCTTTAATTAGTTTTATCCTCTCTTGGTTTATTGCTATGTCCACTTTAGTTTCTTTCCTGTTGCTACATTTATTTTATCATTTATTGACCATCAGTAATCTCATCATCTGCTGCGCCTCCTAATCGTCATGTGTTTCACATCATGTGTTGATGATTTTTCACTGTTCAGCGTCGGATTCTCTGTTTTTATGCCATAATTCACATTTAGTTCTTCACTCCGTTTTGCCCGCTTCTCATGTTTCAGAGTTTTGTGCAATGTGTGAGGCGTTTTTTTTTAAGCCCCTAAAGTGCAGGGCGGTCGGGAAACATATCAATGGGAAAAGGCAGACAAATCTTTTAAAACAACGGAAACAATTTCTGCATTCTGATTATTGAAATTTAAAAGTGCTGTGTTGTTCTATCACCCCCGTTTCATACCAGACCACTTACAGCTCCGTGTTAACGCTATAAAATGAACGCTCTCTATCGTGGAATCACCCATGGAGGGATTTCTTTATTTAAATGGGTTCATTTTTCAGAGGGATACAAAGTCGTGATTTTAGTAATTACATGTTTATAAGAGCGATTTTCTGTTGTCCTTCCATGGTAGCGGGAAGCTTTCAAACGGAAATAAAAAACTTTTTAATATAAATTCCTGCTTTGACATGATCCCAGAACTGCCAAAACATATGTAGCCTACATGAATACCAGACAAAGTGAATCACAGCAGCGTCATCAGTCGGTGTAACGCTGAACTGATGCGGAGCCATGAAGCTATAAACACTGAATAGAAGAAGAAGAGTTGCCGTCGATACAGTTGCAGCCAAGCATGATTTAATGTTACACAATACAGTTTTACCAAGTTGCTCAAAGTCTAAACTGGTATTGTTGTGGATTTAAGGTGTAAAGTTTACCTTCGACCAAACGCCCACCAAAGGCATCCCAGCGCCCCCCTTTTGTTAAAATGTCCGCCTGCCGTCCTCTGAACGCCCCCTGGGGGGCGGTACCGCCCACGTTGAGAACCGCTACGCTAGCCACAATAAAGAGCAAACGACAACACCATTGTTTGGTGTAGGAACCCAAAGTTCTCTACTGCAGAAACAGTTCTGACTCAAACACAGAAAAAACCAAACCTGAGAAGAACATGAAGGGAAATTCGGGTCAGTCCTGCTCTGCAGCAGCCATCTGCTGAAATCATTTCCCCACCTAACAGGTTATGTTTCATGCCAAGAGCCCACAGGGGGGAAAATATAGAAATTACAGCCCATCGATCAGCTAAAACAAACAGACAGGCTACTTTGTACTGCTGCCAGCATCAGAATGAAACCATCATACAGTAAGATGACTGGAATGAACAACGGAGAACTGCTATGCAATTCTTTAGGATCTGTTTTTTAAAAGTCCGAAATGAAGGTCATTTTGGACTTTTGGTCTGCCACAGACCAACAGGGACGTTGGCATCTCACTCAATGACGCTTCAGCTGATACAAAGATTTAAAGTCCTGAACATCTTTTCAAGATGTCACACCACTAAGTACTTCAACACAACCAGACACATGTTTACTATGATCTGGAAACGATGAAAAGCATCGATGGAGACAGTTGCGCGACTTTCTACTCAGTTACAAATGTCTGTAGAAGTTGACTGGCTCAAAAAAACTAAAAAATGCTTCCAAGAAATTACCTCGAACTTTAAGAATGCCAAGGTCAAGTCCTGTAAAATTATTTATACTTATTTTGGAGTAACTACAAAGTTAGGAACCATCTTAATCTTTTATATTAGGTCTCCCTGAGCCATTATCATCTTAAAAATTTTATGTGATTAATCCATAATCTTTCAAAAATAACATTGTTACTTTAGTTAGATTATAAATTATTTTGTTAGCTACACTCAGCAGCTGCCAACAACATGCCTCACTGCCCCAACATAAAAATGACCACTGGTTTTTCCAAAACTTTTAGTTGGAAGAACGTTTTAACAGTAACATCAACAAGCCATTTTCTGACATTTATAGATGAATTTAATGGGACAGTATTATGTATTAGGGGCATTTCATAGCACAATCAAGTAACTATGTTACCTTCAGTTGTTACAAAAGTACTACGGATAAGTACGGATAAATTGATAATATATCAACAGGGTTTCCCCCAGAAAACTTGCTAAGCCCGGTGGTCGGGGCGTCGAGACAGTCCACCGGTGGTCCACCGTGTTTTTGTATTAAAAGATGTTAAGGTGACAGAAAATGTAAAAGTATTACTGATGTTTTCCTGGAGATGTTACAGGAAAACATCTACAGTGAAATGCTATTTAAACCCGCAAATCTAAAAACAACACATTTTCACTTCTGTTTAATCCAAATTAAGTCAGCGGCTCCATCAGGCCCCCCAGGGCTTCAGGGTCCCCATAAATGCTAATATTTTAAAATAGACCACAGATACTTGTTTATTGAATTTATCAATGCTGTCAAATTTGATTCAATTGTTTAGGCATACATAAATTAAATAATTTTAAATTGGTTAACATTTAAATACAATATTTTAAGGAGCTGGCAAGTTTACTTTGTAAAACTTCAAAGAACAATATTCATTGTTAAATTGTTTTCTTACCATAACAACAATCTGATGCTGTGAGTTTAATCTTTGAATTTACAAATACAAATTAGTAAACTGCGATTATAACGTATTGCTTTTTAGGCTGGCCAATTAAACTACTCCCTTCTCCCATATTTCACTAAATCTAACACAGAAGCTGTTAGAGGTGCTGATATTTTTAGCAACAAAAGGGGCCCCTAAGTCCTATTCTGCTCCAGCCCTCATCCACCCTTGGACCGGCCCTGCATCATGAGTAAATCCGCTGCACTGCGCAGAAATGCGCAACGAAAGGGAGATTTAATTCAATGCTGCTAATGTGGCTTTAGTAGCTCTTCCATATCGTGTCTGTTGAGTGTTTAATAAGCGTCACAGAAACTATTCTGGTTGGTCGAGTTTATGGGACGAGTTTCTCAGATCTCCGTGCGGCCGCGCGCATTAACTAAGTAGACAACGCATTTGATATGGTTTGATGCATCGTGTAACCGGAAAAATAATACTAAAAATAATAATAAAATAATATAAAATCAGCGTGATGCGTGACTCCGAGGAGAGCGCGAAAGCTCCTCACCGGGCTGAACCTGCATGATGAGGTTAGCGCTGCTCGTTATCCACAAACGTTCCGGCCAACTGGGACCACAGACATAAACTTTACAGGGAAGACAGACACAGAGCCACATGCTGGGCAGCATGTTGAGATGTAAACGCCGCATATAATTGTTCGTTCACAAAGATAAATCATTCTCACCACTCCACAACGCGACCTCTGAATTCGCTACAAGTTATTCCTGCGGTTCACATAGAGCTGCGCAACCAGAGCTAACGCAGCAGGCTTTAAACTCTTACCTATAGTTCTCCAAAGGATCATAGTTCCTCACAGTAAGTTGATGTAAATATTAGAGGTGTGCCGATCGATCGGTCACTGATCATAATCGGCCGATTTTCGTGAAAAAGTGCACGATTAGGTGATCGGCGATCATTGGCTCTTGTTGCCGATACCGATCACCTGAATCTCATTTCGCAGCCTGCCTGTGCAGCTGGTCTCTTTCCTTCACACTGCGCAAATGCGCAACAACAAATCCTAAGCGATGTGTAACGCACTGAGTGACTGGGGAAGTTTGCGTGTTGCGGCGGAAAATTGAAGCACGTCAAAATGCATCAACACAACGAAGCTAATACAACATAAAAACAATGCCATACTTGACTGAGTTTGGCTACATCAAGGCTCACTGCAGTAAAAAAGACATATGGAGGATCAGATAGCAGGTAAAGCAGCACACAGCTGCAAACACTCACCCGGATTAGCATGACGATCAGAAAGCTAAACAAACAACCCGCAAAATTATTTAAGTCTTCAAGCTGCGATGTAAGATGCTGGTTCTGCTCTCTCTGTTGAACCGCTACTACGCGCTACAGGTAGTAATATTTCACAGACGGAGCGCCGCTTCTGCTCCACCTGGTAGTGACTCTCACACCGAACCTCTACTTAAAGCTGCAGTATCTAACCTGTCCAGGTGTATTTCTCTGAAAGGCCCAGGTTTCCAGGTGTGGGATGACTAAGAATGTGCAATATCATATTATTTTTATATACCCTTACATAGACCTGTCGCGATAAACAATAGATCAATTAATCGAACAATAAATTAAACCTATAGACCTCATTTTAATTATCGGCTTTATCGTCTCTTCCTGCCTTTTTTCTTTCTGTTGATGACACTGAATGAAAAAAGGCTCCAACTCTGGTACTCTCCACTGACCCTCCCTTCCTATTTCCTTAGTGTAATGTCCAGGGCACACTACACGAGTTGTCGGCCCATTTTCAAAACCTGAGAGACACATTAGCCGACAGAAGTCCTAGGTATAACGGTTCGATCGGTTCGTCGTGCCGTGTGGTGTCCATGCACATGGGCACAAAATAATTTTAAAATCAGGCATTAATCAATGCTTTACTAGAATCTACCTGTGATGCATGTGGCTAGAATCAGCGTAAAGACCTGACTGAATGAAAATCATCATAACCTATTTATGTCACGTTAACGAAGAACAGCTGAAATCTTACCGGGTTTTTCAACTGCGGTAGCAATTTGGCTCCAACTCCTCCCCTTGTCATTTCTATATTCTTTGCACCAAATGTTGAATAAACATTAATGTTGTTTCCACATATCATCTCCAATGTCCACTGGACTTCGGGTCGTGCCGTGCCAGCTATTGGGATTTCCCATAAGTAATTTCCCCTCAGAAAGCGTGGAGGAGAATCCGCGCTTTCTGATTGGCTACCTGTCACATTCAACAGGCTGCGTTGACTCTCCCAGTCGGGAAAAACCTCTGATTTAGATTGGAGTGGCCACGACCATCTACCGTAACACACCACAGGATGATCGGTTACGAAATCACCAGCGACAATCTTAGATTGGCCAACGATCTAAGATTGTCAGAAGATTGAAAATAGGGGTAAAAATCGTGTAGTATGAACTATTGCATTAGGTAGTCGGATGTGCCCATCTTCTCTATTTAAATCTAGTGATTGCTGAAGGGCAATATAGTATACAGACTTCATAATCTGCACTATTTTGGTTTAATGCAGTATTTATTTCCACTTTGGCTTTATGTTGTTTACTTTTTATTCAAGTACGTTTTTTGTTAATAGAGACTGAGAATCCATTAACACTGGAACTGATTTAGTTGATCAGTTTCAGTGTTATGTGTTCTTTTGAAAATAAAGTCTATCCATCTATGGGAGGAAATCACATGCATTATTAGTCATTTCCATTAAATCAGTGACAAAAGGTCTTGAAACAATATTATCGTTTATCGCAATAATTGTTTAGACAATTAATCGTCCAGCAAAATTTGTTATCGTGACAGGCCTACCCTTACCCTTCAAGTTGTTTCAAAATGTATTTGATATATTCTTGAAAATCAGCTTTAATCCTGAACTTAAGAATTCCCTTCTGTTCTTATTTGTTCCATGTGGGAATAGAAATAGTCTGATGCAAAAATCAAAACGTATTCTGACATCAGGTTTCGCATCAATTCCCCAAGTCATCAAATTTCCTTTGTCGCTGATATTTCTTTATTTTAGGTTGAAATTGAAGAATAGACTTTTTCTTGTGCAAAATTTAAAGGACAGCCAGTTCCAGAAGAAAAGGGAGTGAAATCAGATTTTTATGCATTGTTTGGTTGAAGAGCTTTCCTTCCCCAAGCCGTTCACATGAAGGTTTCTCATCAGAGAAACACTTAAGACGATTGCTTCCCCAACGACCTGAAATGTGTTGGAGGCTGAGATGAAAGGAAAAGAGGAAGTGGTGAAGAGAGATAAAAAGACAACAAGAGGAGAAAAATACAAAGAAAAGACATATGGCATGCCAATATCAATCCTTCCCCTTCGGATCCTCAGGTTGTCCACCAATCTCCAGTAATATCCGTCCTGACCTTTGAAGAACCAAATGAAAGTGTAGAAACCATTTATAACACTACGAATCCCAGAAAACCTCTTGTTTTATCAGTCCAAACATCTGAGGCTTTCCATCTGATTCAACAAAGGTCGTAAAACTTTACTCAAATTCAAAGCAGATAATTAAACCAGCCAGTCGATCACACCAGAACCGGGCAGCTGTTTTATTAAACTGTGTGTGTGTGTGTGTGTGCGCGTGTGCATGCGTGTGTGTGTGTGTGTGTGTGCATATATTATGAGGACAGAGTTGCACTGAATCTGAAGGCAGCCTAATGAAGTCACATTCATTTCAAAGAGGAAGAAAGGTGGACGCATTTCATTAACCTTACTAACCACAACACACTCACACTCACAATACAAGCAGGAAGACGCAGGATGAACCAAGGGCAGAAGTGACTGAAGCACATGCCAGGCGGGATGAAGATGGATGGCAACCTTTCTTCTGCAAGCTTTAACTAGGCCCTCACAAGATAAAGACTGCCAGTTTCACTCTCTGTTCCACTGAGGAACAGAGAGACGGAGTCTAATGACCAAACATTCTGACATTTATGGATATTAATGACACCAAGACTTCTCATAAGGCTGGATTATATTCATTAAATGTGTGAACAACAGATGCTGTGAATTTACAGTCTGACTTGGAATATATCTGTTAAGCTAAGCCTGTAATAAATTTAATACTTTTTGAAGTCAGTCAAAGATGTCCTGAATTTAGAGCCAGATCAATGTTCTGAGCAATCATGCACTCTGTGTTCAACATTTATTAAAATTCAGTATGGATTTGTTGTGAATAAAAGTAAAATGTTTGGGATTTGGATTCAGCTAGTTTACGTGATATTTGATCAACAGATTTTAGTTTATTCATGTTATGCTGATGATACTGAGCTATTTCCACAGAATAGATGAATTCAGTCAAAATACAGACAGAACAGACAAGAAGATATTTAATGTTCTGATTTTAAAGGACAGAGATCTATGAACCAGAGCTTTGGAAGGACAAACTGGTTTTTTGGTCACTCACTCTGGATGGCATTAACTTGGCTACCATTAGGATTTTGACAAAACTTGGTATATTTTCTTAAAAAATTAAGCCAACTAGATTAAGTTTCTGCTGTTGTAAACCCTGGAGTGCTTTTGGTGTTTTTGGTCAAGGAGACAATTAAATCTGAATCTATGTTGGTCTATGTTTAGCCCCAAGATTTACATTTCTTTAACTAAACTTTGTATTTCTTCTTATCTAAAGTTTCTTCCTCAGAAGTTCTTAAAGATTCTACTGAAACATTACAGACTGGCCCACTAGTCTGTAATGGTGGGCCAATCTTACAGTCATGAAATCTGCTGTAAGATTTCATGACTGCTGAAATCTTACAGCTGTAAGATTTCTTAAGGTTGGTCATTGCTTATATTTTACTGTATTCTTGTGTTTTGTATTAATCATCACAGCTGATTCTCTCACCTCATTTACTCACCTGTGTATAATTCAACAATCACTCTCCCAGTCTAAGTAATTCCTGGTCCAGTCACTCCATTGACAAATCATTGTTGCCAGAGTCTTGTTTGCTAACCTGTCTTATGTTTGTCAGACTCTTTCTGCGTTTGAGTTCCAAAGAAAATCAAAAAACTGAAAAAAGATTATTTTTAGGTTGCGCTCCTCTTTTTAGCATTAACATATAGTGAAACAGCCTTTGAATGAGCTCCAGCCCAGTGGTAGGAAGTAACGAAGTACGAGTACTTCGTTACTGTAAGTACAATTACAATTAAGTACAATTTTCGTGTATCTGTACTTTACTTAAGTAGATTTAATAATGGATACTTTCTACTTTTACTACACTACATTTTACAGTAAGTATCTGTACTTTCTACTTCACTACATTTCTACAAAACTGTCGCGTTACTCGTTACATCCAAGTCTCATTGCTCTTTTTTCCGTTAAAATGTGAAGTTCAGGGAGGTGGCGCCGTAAAATCCGAGCAATAACGTGACTTAGTGTCTGTTGTCACCCATCACCTCCACCTTTACTCCCACGCGGAGCTCCAGACATGCGCAGTGGTTTCCTCTGAGCGATACAATATGTCTGTCTAATCGTCAGTAATATAATATCGGTGCATAAATCATAGATATGGCGACATGTAAAATCAGCAGCGCTTCGCTTTCACAGACGGCGAGACTTCGTCCAACTTTTAGCGTCACTTGGAAGGAAAGCTCAAAGAAAGGTAAGATCTGTGGACGTGATGTTAGCAAAGTTAGCTGAACTGAGACACATGTTGCATCTGCCATGAAAAAAGTTGTCACTCATACACTGAATTACTGTGTGGAGGTGTTGGCTGAGGTGTCGCATATATGGGACAACGCTGTGACCAAAGTGCAATATAGTAATAAGACATTCAGGAACGATCCGATTCTTCTGGACGGATTTTTACTAAGGTTAATAGGACTGAAGCCTCACTGCGTGCGTACACTGCAGTTATTTTATTTCATATATGTATGTTTATTTATTTATTTATTTAATTGGCGAATAAATAAAACAACAACGTAAGAACACAGAGCATGCTTATTACTCTTTGTTTTCGTCACCTGTCATGGTGGCAGACGTTGCAGCAGGAGGGAGGATGAGAAAAGTCACCTCCTTCTGCTTGGTTACTTCTTGCTTATTGCACCTTGGACAGTGTTCATAGTTGAGCGTTGTTTAGCGTTAATTGCTGTGTTTAATAGTGCAGACAGTTGTGGTTTCTGACAGGGGCAACATGGGCAACCGCCCAGGGCGTTATTTCTTTTAGGGATGACGAGACCTCTGTGGATTGTAGCAGAGAGATGAAAGCAAAACAGAATGAAGAAGAGTTTGAATTGATACTGGTTAAATTTATTTCAGCTCTTAAGTATTTAATATCTAGGTGTTTTATGGGAAAGTGGATCTTTCAGATCAATTTGAGAAACAATTTTGATAGGTGCACTTAATTTTATTGTGTCATGTAGCATGGGGTGCTGGTTTTGGTCTTGTCTTGGGTTCGATGGTCTAGACTACAACTCTGCTACGTGACTCCTTGGTTCCATGTCCTCCCCTGCCAGTTGGATTTCTTTCAAAATAAAAGCCACTGGTGGCAACAAAAGTTAAGTTTATGCTGTTTGGACAGGAGACAAGATGTTTCCATCCCTGAAATTATGATGCATAGAATCACATATCTAAGTCTAAACTATGTTACAGCGTAAACACAATAAAAACATTCCTTTTCTGTGGCATTGTTCATTAAAATGGCACATTTCTGATGTATTAAAATTAAATATGATCGATTCACTTAATGATATTAGTGATTAGGTAATCCATTCAGCAAGTACTTTTACTTTTATTACTTAAGTATATTTAAAAGCCAGTACTTTTTTACTTTTACTTAAGTAAAATGTTAATGTGGTAGTTTTACTTTTACTTGAGTACATTTTTGTCTGTGTATTTGTACTTTTACTGAAGTACATTTTTTGAGTACTTTCTCCACCACTGCTCCAGCCTGAATTCTGAGTCTTCAGTAAGAGCTATAAGTAAGCTGCTCATTTGCAGCTGATCTGATGTAGCAGTCTGCCTTTCTGTTGGACATGAATGGAATTATAATCTCTCTGTTCTGCTCAGAGCCAAAGACATGGTACTTCATGTTCTCTGCCTCCTGGCTTACGCACCTCAGCTTGCATCAGTCTTTTTTTCAGATCTTTCTCCCTCCTGCTACTGGATACATTTTCCAGATTCCTTAATCCTTACTGGATAATTATTAAGAATTTAACAGGGTTCATCTGGACAGATCGTTGATGTTCTCAGATGGTAAGCTCGCCGTCCAATTCTTCCTCTTCTTCGGATTCATTTACTTTTTTGTCAACTAGCCAAATTAAAATTTGTTTTCTCTTTCAGTAAGAGCCGATAATGGATTGGTTTTTCTGGCTAACAGCAATGATGACTGTCTCTGATTGGTTGAAACGTGGAGCACAATACACTGAAGCTGCAGGGTTGGCCAGACCAGGCGGTGATGTCACTTATAACAGCAGGAAGCAAAGCTCGACCCGACTGTTGGAGGCCAAGACTCAGAGTGGCTAAGTCTGTGCTTAGAGGTGAACTCAAGGTGCTAACCCACATGACGAATGCGTCTCGGTCAGAACAGTAACATGCATAGCTGTGAGATCAGCTTCATAAACAATCATATTTTATTTGTTGGAAAACTAAAGTCTTTCTAGAAAGATGTTTCTGAAAGTCGGAATGTTGTAATTTATTTTTCCTTAGGTGGTGTCTTAAGGTTGAAGCAGGAGATAAATATCTTGAGTTTGACATGTCTGCAGTGGACGGTCCTTCGTCTGCAGCTCATCTGTGATGATGGCTTTACAAACGTCTCACAGCAAAACAATCTCCACCAGAAAGAATGACAGACATGATGTTAGGACATCTCAACAAAATATTCTGAACAAAGTGTCTGTGTGTTATTGGCTTTCATTATACATGTGTTAACACATGTTCATTTAAAGATAACTTTAAATTTGCATGTTTGAGAAATCCCTTAATGTCCATGGCAACTGTTAAGCTGTGCAAAACGCTGGGTTGAATCTAGCTCTGCCTTCGTGGCGCTGCTCCTTAAAGGTGCATATGCTGAGCTCATTGCATCTTTAAAGGCTGGCTAATTAGCAACGCTGCTAAAAATGTTATCAAAGGGTTAAGAGAGGAGCCATGTTGGGATGACTTGCTGGAGGTGGAGCTTCAGACAGAGCAGGAGCTTCTTAAAGAGATAGAGAAAATTTTGATATACAGTATTTTTTTTTTTTTTTTTACAACTGAAGGTAACATTGTTGTAAAATGACACTTTGAGCCTGGTAAATACATAATTACTTTAGGATTATTGAATTTTTAAGTTTGTTAATGGAATCAGAATCGTCTATGTCTGCATCTTGATGTATTGAACATCTTTTTTGTTTTTGGTCTCCAGAGTTGCTGGTGGTGTCTCTGTGAGTCAGTATTTTTTTGCAGAGTGCTGGTGCTGGATTTAGTCTAGCTGATTCCCTCTGTGGCTCCCAGAGCCTTGTTGGGCCGCGGCCTGCAGGTTTCAGGACTGAGTCAGCTGGCTCTCTGAATGTCAGGAATGTGGGATCTGTCATCCTCACTCCTCCATGTGCTGCCATTGGCTGCTAAGTTTCCTTCACTGCCTGGCTCAGCACAAGGTCAACACTTCCTTCCCATCTTGACTTCATCTTCCTGATGACTTGTGAGAGAGATTGGCGTCTAGAGTGTCAGATGTTTCAGAACAACCAGAAGAGTTTCGGGCATGACCATATTGTCTGATGGGTGTCTTGGCAGGACTTTTTCAGTGAAGGCTTCAGACGTCAGTCCGTTCTGCTTGCAGTTTGGCTCATGGAGAGGTCTATGGATCATAATGTCCTCCATGTTTCTAATGTCCAACACCAGATTGATGAAGGCAGGCTTACTCTGCAGCAGCATTTCTGTGCTGTGAAATGACACTATTGCTAGAAGACTTTGGCCGAGTGAAAAGAGGCTGCTTTTGCATTTTCACCTGCTTGCTATTTATAATCACACTGTCTGTGTTGCATATGTAAATCACTCAGCATGAAACTTAAGTGGCTTTGAGAGCCAATGAGGTAATTTTATTTATATAGCACATTTTCAGCAACCAGGCAATTCAAAGTGCTTTACATGAATTAAAAGGAAATGCAAACAAAATAACAAACCAAAGAAAAGAAAAAGAAGAGAAATAATCTAATAATCTAAAGTATGTTCAGCGTTGCTAAGTATCCTCTGGTCTAATTCCATTTCTGGGTTGGAGGAACAGGAATCTAAAAAGTAGTCTAATAATGTTGATCGGCATTGTTAAGTACTTGGTTTATAGTCAGAGTTAATACAGTAAAGATCCATTAAATAACCCATACACTTTTACACATTTTATCATATTATACTCACAAATTTTAATACATTTTACTGGATTTTCATAACGGAACCTGTCGCAACAAGAAATTGATCAATGAATCGAATGATAAATTAAAATGTGCTCCATTTCCATTCTGGTGATGTTTTACGACGGGCGGTTTTGTTTACAGATTTCATAATCCATTTAATTTATGGTTTCTGTTATTTGCATGTTTTTTTCTGTCTCATTTATTGTCTTCTGTCGTATTTAATTTTAAAATGTGTTCCAGTGGTAAAATTTCTTTATAAAATTAGTTTGTTGGTCGTTGAGAGGTTGATTTGCAACCTCTCTCCTGATTGTGTGTGTGTGTTGATACTTTTTGTGAATACCTTTGCAAACCACTGGAGCCCTTTGCAGTACACTAAATGCACTTCTTATTTTTACTAAACTTAATTTAATTTTCTATTTTATTTTTTTTACCTGTAATGTTTGTTGAGAAGCACTTTGTTGAGCTGAGGCTCTAGTACAGTGGTCACCAACCTTTTTCTTACGGCGGACCGGTCAAGACTTAGAAATTTTGTTGGTGGCCGGAGGTGTGGGGGGTGAGGGATGAACAGTCAAATAAGGCTTGCATGTTGGTGTTCCCACTAAATCCTGAATATGCCCTATTTGGGTTGTCTTTGCCCTTTTATTACAGCCTGTGGGGTTTTCCCTGACTGGGAACGAGAATGAAACCTGTTGAATGTGACAGGTAGCCAATCAAAAAGCGCGGTGACGTAAGAACAGAGGGGAATCCCAAACAGCTGACATATTGCGCAACTGAGAGTCCGGTGGATATTGGAGATGATATGTGGAAATGTTTATTATTATATGTAAAGGTCATTATTATGTTTATTCAGTTAAAAATGTTAACTATGAATAAACATAGTCACCTCCAAATCATAGTGCAGCAAATAGAGCGGCTGCTCCCGTCATCTTTTATCCACCGCCTTTTCTTTTTGTTACGTCTTTTATCTCTTAAAAATACTCCACAAACTATCACTATTGCTTCTACATCGTCATCCATGTTTGGTTATTCTAAATTCCCGCTATGTTGGGGGTTTTACTGGATTATCCTCTGGAATCGGGATGTTCGTGACTGGAATCGGTTCGTGTTGCTCCTGCCTTGGACACACGAACCGATCAAACCTGTTGGACTTTTATCAGCTCTGTGGTCACAGAGGTTTGGAGAATCGGCCGACAATTCTTAAATCTTTCCGTCTAAACCAGACTTAAGACTCACAAGCTCCACTCATCTCCTCTCAACCAAACGCTCTGACTCTGGTCGCTATGGTAACGTTTATATATCCCTTCAAAATAAGATACAGATGCGCCACAAAAACGAACATTTTACTTTCGTGAAAATTTTAACTCACGATACTGACTAACGGAGCCCTGAGCTTGTTTCCCTGCAACCAGACGGTCCCATCTGGGAGTGATGGGAGACAATAACACCCGAAGTGTTGCTTATATCCACAGCCTGCTTGGTCTCTACGTGGTGAAGCAGCTTGAAGCTTCATAGCCTCATTAGCAGCCGGTCGCCGCATGTTACGCAGAGCGGCTTGTAATGTGGGAGTCACCTACCGGTCCGGGATAAATCCATTCTCCTGTCTCTTCTCTGGGCCTTTTCCCCTTCGCAAAGAAACTTTCCAAAGACATCTGATCTGTTTCTTACTCATTTTGCTGCTTGTGGGCTCAATGTTGGCGCGCAAGTAACCGAGAGAATCCAGTTAAAGGGTTTTCAAATTAAAAGATCCTCCAGACTCAAATAATACATAAAAAGGAAATATTTAATGCGGCCCGGTACCAATTGGTCCACGGACCGGTGCTGGGGGTTGGGGACCACTGCTCTAGTAAATGTGCTTCATAAATAAACTGTGACTTGACTTTGACCCTCATGTCTTAAAGGAGCAATGAGCTTTATATCATTATGATGTTATTTCATCATCAGCTGTACAAATGATTGCATTCCTTCAGACTAGCCAGCAGCATTTAGCAAACAGCTGGTGGAACTGAGCATCCACATCTGTTAAGTCTTATTTGATATAAAAACATTTTATAGGAACTGAAGGCAGCAGTTTGTTGGCTATAAAATGGCACTTTATGCCTGGAAAATCTATAATGCTGCTCCTTTTTAAGATGCTGAAACTTCCTCAGCATGACATCATCAACTCAATCGTTTCCCATCAGCTGAGGCAAACCCAGCCTTTGCTGGGTTTGCAGTGCAAGTCCTGCTTATTCTTCTAATCAGCGCTTGTTTGGCAGAGTTGACCGTGTAAATTAGGGCTTCATGAAGGATGAGTTGCAGGAGGTAAACAGGCACCAGAGGAACTCTTCCCTTCCCTTAATTCTTCCCCTTTGGCCCATTTCTCAGCCTCTATTTATTCAAGTTTGTTGAGAAAAGGAGGAGGCAGTGAAAAGCTGTATACACCTCACAGCTGGAAACTGATGGAGCGTTTTTACAACCCACAGCGTCCTGTTTGTGAGAAAAACCTCAAGTCAGTCCAAGTCCTTCAGCATTCTCCTCACTCCTCTCCCTCTTCCTGGTTTTCAGAGACCAGACGCTCTCATGCTCACCATCCAGCCTGGAGGTCCACTGTCACTTAGAGTCAGAGCAAATGAATCATGGGAAAAGATGTTAACTCTGTATGGATGTTGTGTTGTTTAGGCAACAATACATCTTTTAGATAGTGTTTGGGAATCAGGATTTCAGAGTAAAAAGACTGACTTGCCAGAAACCATCCAGGATAAAGACAGAAGCCAGAGGGAGGCACTTGACAAAACACAAAGGAGGAGGGAGGGATGACTCATTTTTCTTCCTGCCTGTGAAATGCTTCCTTTTCTTAGGACGGAGACTCTGCTGAATAGGATGGTATCCTGAAAGAAGCTGAGATTCTTTCAAACCAGCATGCAAACAAAACTCTTTTCCCTTTAGAAAAACACAGAACTGACTAAAGGTTTGGAGATTGTTCATCATTTTTAGTTTACAATAGAAAAAAACAAGTGTGTGTATAAAAACCTGGCAGTAAGTGGAAACTTTTCTTTGTGCCTCTGTGTAACCTCTGTTTGTGATAACACGCTCTTGAGAAACCTCTGGAACAAAGTTTGTCTTCCTGATTAGGCCTGTCACAATAACAAATTTTGCTGGACGATTAATTGTCTAAAGAAATTATTGCGATAAACGATAATATTGTTTCAAGACCTTTTGACACTGATTTAATGGAAATGACTAATAATATATGCGATTTCCTGATATTTATTTTCAAAATAACACGTAACACTGGAACTGATAAACTAAATAAACAAAACAACCAAAAACAAAAATAAAATGGATTCTCAGTCTCCATTAACAAAAAACGTACTTGAATAAAAAGTAAACAACATAAAGCCAAAGTGGAAATAAATACTGCATTCAACCAAAAGAGTGCAGATTATGAAGTCTGTATTGCCCTTCAGCAATCACTAGATTTAAATGGAAAAAACCGGCACATCCGACTACCTAATGCAATAGTTCACACTACACCATTTTTTGCCCCTATTTTCCCCTTATGACAATCTTAGATTGTTGGCCGATCTAACCGATCATCCTGTGGTGTGTGGTGGGTTACGGTAGATTGTTGTGGCCGCTCCGATCTAAATCAGGGGTTTTCCCCGACTGGGAGCTTAATGCTGAATGTGACAGGTAACCAATCAGAGCGCGGATTCTCCTCCTGCTTTCTGAGGGGAAATTATGGAGGGGAATCCCAAACAGCTGACACTGTGCAACCCTTCGGAGATGATATGTGGAAACAACATTAATATTTCTTTAAGTTTCGTGCAAAGAATATAGAAATGACAAGGGGAGGAGTTGGAGCCAAATTGATACCGCAGTTGATAAACCCGATAGGTTTTCAGCTGTTCTTCGTTAAGGTAACATAAATAGGTTATAATGATTTTCATTCAGTCAGGACTTTACGCTGACTCTAGTCACATGCATCACAGGTAGATTCTAGTAAAGCATTAATTAATGCCTGATTTTAAAATGAATTAACTGGACTTGCAGCCGTTATTTTGTGCCCATGTGGCTGGACACCACACGGCACGACGAACCCGATCGAACCGTCATACCTAGGATTTCTGTCGGCTAATGTGTCTCTCAGGGTTTGAAAATGGGCCGACAACTCTTGTAGTGTCCGCTGGGCATTAGACTAAGGAAATGAGGAAGGGAGGGTCAGTGCAGAGCACCGGAGTTTAGCCTTTTTCATTCAGCGTCATCAACAGAAAGAAAAAAAGGCAGGAAGAGACGATAAAGACGATAATTAAAATGATCTCGATAGGTTTTTTTATCGTCCGATTAATTGATTTATCGTTTATCGCGACAGGCCTATTCCTGATGAAGTGTTGGTGATTTGCAACTTCTCTCCTGATTGCGTGTGTGTGGGTGTGTGTGGCTGCTGGCAGAAAGTAATTCAGTACCCACAATAAGAAATGCTGAGGCCCTCTTCAGCACTGACTGCCTCATGCTGTGTTCAATTTGTCCTTGAACGTAGAAACCTTTACCATGTTACAGATTTTGTTTTCAAATTCAGACTTTTTTTCCCTTTTTTTTTTTTTTTTTTTTTTTTTAACCAATTAACCTTTTGTTCAAAAGTAAATCCTCAAATTATCAGTATTGGTTGCTAAATATTTTTTGGGAAAAAACAGGCATTTGATTGAATACTGTTCTGAGATTCATTGCTGCACTTTTAATAAAGAAAAGCCAGTTTTCTTTCAATGAAACATTAAAAAAAGGCAGGAGAATGATCTTAGCACATCACTTGAGAGACATATTGCTACAAAAAAAATGACTTAACTCATGCAGCTACAGTTCAATATTTCCATGTTTTAGTTCTCTTTCATGATGGAGTATTTTGCTAAAAGGCTAAGTTAGCATTAGCATTTTTATGTTTTGATAAGACTTGTTGAGAGCCCTGCTTATTTCAGTTCACTTGCAGGAAGTCATGGCCAAACTTAAATTAAAACGTTCTTTTTCATGAGCTTCATATTTTGCTTTGAACGTCATCATAATTAACTCTTTGTGTTTCAGGTGCTTTCTGCAGAGCTCTTTTCTTCATTTTTAAAAGTCAAATTTAATATTGTTCAGTTTGTTGAACTCTGATGGCAGGAACAGTGACAGTCTTCTGAACCTTTACTTAAAACAATTACTTTCTCTACTTTCTCCTTCCTAAAAACAGAGAATAAAATTTTTTGTGCTCTTTTTCAAACAGTGGATGTTCCAAACTAAAAATGAATATTTGTAATTCACTTCAGATATATTATATTCAGCATTTTTAAAAAGCACTTTTAAAAAGTGTGTCTAAGAAAAACAAAACAATAAGTCTCCTTTGTTGTTTTTATGACTTAATTGATAATTAATTAACTTTTATTAACCAATTAACAGGCATAGTAAATACTTAGCATGTGTGAAAGGAATTGCTGGGTAAATTTTGTGTTTTCTTACACCTCTAATCATTAAACATTGTTTGTGCGGGGCACTTTCACAAATTTTGGTTCTAGGCAGCAAATTTTGCTTCCAGCGCTTTTCTCTTTATCCATGTGAGCTTGTGAGGAAGAGGAAGCTCTTTGATCAGACACTTCCCTTTACTTTCTCCCTCATCTTTCTCTGACATGAATCGCTTAAGACCAACACAATCCAAACTAAATGAATTCCCTCACTGGCTGAGCTAATCACATTAGCCTAAGTGATATGGGAACGCCAGGCCAGAAACACACACTCCCCTCTTTCTCCGTCATTCAGCTCGGATAAATAGCCACTCCTCTGGAACGTTTAGTTGTCCTAAGCTTCATCTTGGGATAATAGACTGTGCGCCCCTAAAGACCTCAGTGTGGAATGAAGAGGATCAAGACAAGAGTAGAGAAAGTGGTGTAAGGGAAGCGACAGAAGAGCTGACACCGGGTAGAACTGCCCCAGGACAAACAATCCAAACAGATGTTTAGTCGCTTTCAGAGCTCATTGTGCAGGATGACGGGGAGGGCTTTTGGGTTGTTGACGGTTATTTGGGTGGTTGAACAAGATTTGATGAAACCGCCTCATGGTTAAATAGTAGCTCGGTTGGTGGTCGCTTGACATGCTGGAAACACCCTGGATGGTAAATGGGGACGGACTGGGACTCAGGGAGATTTTACAGGCAACACTTCAGAGACTTATCTCTATATGGAATTACAGGCATGAGCTCATTAACATGTTTAAGGGACATTTATAAAAAAAAGCGTCTTCCTGAACTTTACACGGTATATCTACTGTATGAAGTCATCTTCTCTTAAATCTCACAAGAATAAAGAAAACATGAAAACTCATCACACCCACTGTTTACTGCACTATGGGAATAAAAATTATAAACCTTTTGTTTTTTTCTGGAGCTGCAAATGACCATAAGAGTTACATAAAACTTTGAGCATATATTGTTTTGTCTTATTATAAAATAATGATCTATTTTAGTTTTTCTTTCTATTGAATGGAGAGGTCTTTGCTTTTCTGATGAAATTCTCTAAAAACTGAAGCACACTGTTAATAAACTAATATTATTTTAAATAAGGAAAGTTATGGCACTATCTCAATATTAGAAAAATACAACCAGATGTAAAAGACAGTTTTATAATCTTGATTTCACTTACTGGGGGACAAAAGGTTCAGTCATAAATTAATTTTCACAGTTTTTGAGGTCCAGTTTCATAGCGGGCCACCAGGCTTTGCTCCACCCACTAACACCAAGCTACGTGTTGTTTATTTGTTTTAAATAAAGTTTCTATACATCAGTAACAGTAAAAACAGATTAAGCTAGATGCATTGAACTGCTTCGTCCATCGACTAGAAAGTTGCAAAGCAGTGGTAGCTCGGTGGCTACAGAAGGAATGGCATATTGGACAACGTTTGTGCTTATCCAATCAGAGCTGATCCCATCCAACCTGGACTCACTTCCATTATTGCATCAGTGTATTTCTCCTGCAGCTTATGTTGAACAATGGCTTTTAAGAGGAGCTCTGCTGTTCATCTACCACCTTAGTTTCTTTTACTTGAAAGTGAAGCAAGAGCTTTTCAGAGATTGTAATGATGAACTTTGTCACTGTTGTTTCTGTCCACAGTGGTCCTTTTGAAACACACACTTGTTGTCCAAGAGCAACAAAGTAATTTTTGTAATAAGTTAGTCAATAATCTACTCAAAAACAAAACAGTTAATACAATGAAAGTGAAAAGCATTACTGTGCATCACTTTTACACATTTTCTGAATTATATTGCATTTTAAACAATATTAGATTTTTTTTGCTCATCTCAAAATGTAAATTTGGCATATTTCAAAATTTCCTTTTTTTAACCAGCCATTTAGAAAAAGCAAAATAACAACCAAGTTCAATTCAGCATACAGAAGGAAAAAGTTCAGATTAATGTTGATATTTTAAAGAAGTCATTAATTAGTTTGTTATAATTATACAACAGCCTTAAGAAAGCTCTCTGCTGTGTTGGATCATTATTAATCATTTAAAAGAGGAGTGAGCAGTTGATGTTACACAGTTCTGCAGTTAAACGTGATTTTACTTTTACAAAATAATCAGTCTACATTGCAGCTGTTTTTCAGATATTAATGATTGAGTGTTAGTGGGATAACAGCAAATCTGATCTGCTCAGAATCAAACTAAATTTCACTCATTAACTAATACTTCTAGCTGATACTAAAAACAGCTAATAAACCTGTCTTCGCTCAATAAACACTTCCACCCTGAAGAGTGTTGCAGCTCAATAGCGCCACCATGACTCTGTGGAAGAAATAGGTACTGTATCTCTATTTTTATGTACTGATTCTATTGATCCATTTTCATCTGCTTCATGTCAATAATTCATCACAGCCTTATCATATTCAGTCTTCCATTGGAAAATTGAACAATAAAGGGAGGTTTTTTGCTCTTTAATCTTCTCTGACAAGTTTCTTCCTCTTTCCTCTCTTTGCTTACTGAAGCTCACAAATACATCATCGCAGGTAAGCACTTGCTTTAACCTGACACGTTCTTTCTCTCTGCTTCTACTCGGTTTTGTTGTGTTTTGCATGTAAAAACTAATCTTAGTTGGGGATCTGCCACTGCTTTTAAAGAGCTTATCTGATGCTGATTGTCAGGCAGTTTTTCATTATGCAGGCCTTATCCAAATGTCAGTCATTATGAGCAGCCTGGAGATCAATGCCACACACAGTCACAAATAAGGGCAGCAGCATGCCCAGCGCTGCAGTCCACCTGCAGGCCTGTTTATTCAGAGCCTCCATTTTCTGGAGGAATTGTCAGGATTTAGCTGAGTGGTCATTTAAAACCTGGTGAAGCAAATTGGAGAAGGAAGATTGTACACAGTTAAATCCTCGCAGGTTTTTTACAGGCTGCATTAAACAGCAACATGTCTGCAGGTTGCATTGATGTGGTTGAAACCAGGGAAACTCCGATCCACTTTTTCAGTACCAATAGCAATACCTGAAGTTTAGTATCGGCCAATATCGATCTGATACAGGAAATCAGCTGAACTGACTTAAAAAGTTGTTTTTATTTATATACAGACATAAATATACTGAACTATATATACAGTGGGGGAAAAAAAGTATTTAGTCAGCCACCAATTGTGCAAGTTCTCCCACTTAAAAAGATGAGAGAGGCCTGTAATTTTCATCATAGATGTACCTCAACTATGAGACAAAAGGAGAAAAAAAAAATCCAGAAAATCCCATTTTCTGATTTTTAAAGAATTTATTTGCAAAATATGGTGGGAAATAAGTATTTGGTCAATAACAAAAGTTCATCTCAATACTTTGTTATATACCCTTTGTTGGCATTGACAGAGATCAAACGTTTTCTGTAAGTCTTCACAAGGTTCTCACACACTGTTGGTGGTATTTTGGCCCATTCCTCCATGCAGATCTTCTCTAGAGCTGTGATGTTCTGGGGCTGTCGCTGGACAACACGGACTTTCAACTCCCTCCACAGATTTTCTATGGGGTTGACATCTTACGAAGCCACTCCTTCGTTACCCAGGTGGTGTGTTTGGGATCATCGTCCTGCTGAAAGACCCAGCCACGTTTCACCTTCAATGCCCTTGTTGATGGAAGGAGGTTTTCACTCAAAATGTGACGATACATGGCCCCATTCATTCTTTCCTTTACACGGATCAGTCGTCCTGGTCCCTTGGCAGAAAAACAGCCCTAAAGCATGATGTTTCCACCCCCATGCTTCACAGTAGGCATGGTGTTCTTTGGATGCAACTCAGCATTCATTCTCCTCTAAACACGACGAGTAGAATTTTGACCAAAAAGTTCTACTTTGGTTTCATCTGACCATATGATATTCTTCCAGTCATCTTCTGGATCATCCAAATGCTCTCTAGCAAACTTGAGACGGGCCTTGACATGTACTGGCTTAAGCAGGGGGACACGTCTGGCACTGCAGGTTTGAGTCCCTGGCGGCGTAGTGTGTTACTGATGGTAGCCTTTGTTACTTTGGTCCCAGCTCTCTGCAGGTCATTCACTAGGTTCCCCCATGTGGTTCTGGACTTTTGCTCACCATTCTTGTGATCATTTTGACCCCACGGGGTGTGATCTTGCATGGAGCCCCAGATCGAGGGAGATTATCAGTGGTCTTGTTCCATTTTCTAATAATTGATCCCACAGTTGATTTCTTTACACTAAGCTGTTTACCTATTGCAGATTCAGTATTCCCAGCCTGGTGCAGGTTTATAATTTTGTTTCGGGTGTCCTTTGACAGCTCTCTAGTTTTGGCCATGGTGGAGTTTAGAGTGTGACTGTTTGAGGTTGTGGACAGGTGTGTTTTATACTGATAACGAGTTCAAATAGGTGCCATTAATACAGGTAACAAGTGGAGGACAGAGGAGCCTCTTACAGAAGAAGTTACACGACTGTGAGAGCCTGAAATCTTGCTTGTTTGTAGCTGACCAAATACTTATTTTCCACCATGTAGTGCCAATAAATTCTTTAAAAATCAGAAAATGTGATTTTCTGGATTTTTTTTTCTCCTTTTGACTCTCATAGTTGAGGTACATCTATGATGAAAATTACAGGCCTCTCTCATCTTTTTAAGTGGGAGAACTTGCACAATTGGTGGCTGACTAAATACTTTTTTGCCCCACTGTATATTTGATAACTCTGGAGCAGTACAGCACATTTAAACACACCAACAGCTTCACAAGCTAACATGGAAAAATAACTTGAATTTGATCAGTCAGTGTGATGAGGAGTCTAACAGCAAATGGAAAATAAATAATAAAGTAATAAAGAAACTGAAACTGATAAGGCAATAGATTTATTAACTTGGTCAGACATGTAAAAAACAAACAAATCTTCTTTCAAATGGTTCAAAAAGAGTAATAATAAATTATAAATATAATGTAAAGTAAATAATAAAGCATGATGTCAGCATAGAACTAGACTGAATAGATCTGCTTTTATGGATCACATACATTGTCAGGATCTAGAGTTGTTTTCAGTATCTGGATCAATACAGATATTGATATCTGATCGGTTTATCTCTAGTTGAAACTACTGCTAGCCTGATATAGTTAAACGTTTTGGTGGCATAGTTGAAGCACAGGGATTTTGTCATGGAGGTAAATTATAGAAACCTACGTTGGTATGTGAAGCTGCTGTAATCCTGCCCACTCCATGTGCATAAAAAATATCTGCTACATGTGAGGCATCAACCCTTCAAATGATGAACCTGATGTTTTTATGAGTGCAGTAGATAGACGGGATCAGTTTGCTTAGTGAAGGTATCCTCAGGGATCTCATTAAGAACTAATGAACTAATTCAAGGAAAACGCTGCAGGTGAACCTGCAGAAAGAACCAGCACGATGGATGAAACTTTGTTTAGGACATGATGAAGTTAAAACGACATTGTGATTCACCAGTTTTAGGTGATTGATCTGAAAAAAATAAAAAAACAAAAACAGCTGTAGAGTATACAGGAAATGAAATTTTATCATTGTTTATGGATTTGTTGCATGTGATTTGTAACCAGATTCAGTTTGACTGCTGACTAGTCTGAACTCAGAAATGCTGAACTGCAGCCAAAACGGGTCTTCATGATTATACAAACATGTCATTGCACGGTTTTGACTTTGGAAAAATTCTGAAACTAATGGTTATGGTTTCATTTTTTTCATATATTAACTATTATAACAATGGTGTGTACCGACACACACCATGTGTGTTTACTTCCATAGCTTTGAAAAGTTTTAAAGAGAACCAATCAGGATGACCTGACATGCAATTTGTTGCAATTTGTTGACCATCGGGTGGAGCTAGCAAGCATTTCCTTCCCCAGATTGGATGATTGTCTTATTGCTCCATGATGACACATGAACAGCACCCTCTGCTCTCAGCTGCATGGGGTTTGTCATTGATGGGCTTATTTCTCACTGGCATGTTCGTCCAGCTGCCCTCTTCAGCAGAAACAGATACTTCTGCCCCTTTTCAAATGCAACACCATTAACAATAGTAAAAGCAAAGCAGAGAGTAAATCTTTTGTGGACCCAGCAATGAATCTAGCAGAAAGCTGTTTTTTTTCTCTTGCCAAAGTCAGATCTGTTGTTCAAGTTCTCCGCTTCACTGAACCTTTTTCTTTCCTGAGCCAGACCTCCTTTATCAGCCATTTTAATGTGACTTCCCAGGAGATTTGGTGTCGTTCGTTTTAAATTATAAGCTGCATGAATCCTAATACTGTTATACTTTAAACTGCTCAGTCAACATTTGGGCAAAGAGACTCTTCAACAATGTAGGAATCATACTGTAGAAATGCTAATATGTCCTCAGTTCTGAATATTTTACATCCAAGAAGTCAAATGGACAGAAGTGGTTTAACCAGTAGTTCTTCAGGCCTCTGATGGTCTGTTAAAGGCTAGAAAGATTGTTATTCAGTTCTCACTGTCGTCCTCTTGAACGTAGACTTATATACAGACAGCTAAACTCTGTCCGAGTCAAATGCAAGGATCAGGCCAGTGTGTTGAGCTGTATGGTTTAATGAGGATAAAATGTCAAACTTGTCAAATCCAGAAATAAAACTAATTAAAACTTCAAGCAGCATTGGGCTCTGACACACCGTCTTCTATACAGAATGACTACCGTTCAGCCATATTTGAGGCTTTAGGGCTGTTAATCATTATGAATGGATTATTGAAAAAATCCTCAACTAATTTAGTAACTGATTAATAGTGACGAGGCCTCTCCAAAGCTTTTATTTTGGATTTGGAGCTGTTCAGACTTCCTGTTGTGCTTTGGTCACAAGCTGACCTTACACCAGACTTCATGAGTCCATTCATCTGAACAAGTCATCCAGGTTCTGGAGCTGCAAGGCAACACCAGACCATGACAAAGTCACCACCATTCTGGATGATGTCACCAAATTTGAGTCGCATCAGTTTGCTCTTTTTGGATAAACCAGTTGATCGATATTTCAGCTTCTTCAGAGAATTTGCCCTCTAGTCTGTCTTTCCAGTCTTTCCAGTCTCAAGCTTCGTTTTACTGCCACACATTTCAGACACCAAAATATTTGAACTCCTCCACTCGAGGCAGATACTGGACCCTGACCTTGACGGAGCATTCCGCCATAAGATATTAAAACTTGCACATTCCTTTCCCAGTAAGGATTCCGTTGTCTTCTTTGGCGTTCATTCAAGCTGCTTTAGAAGTTCTCATTGTCCTTTTTAAGGACAATGAGAACTTATCCTCATTGTCAGCCAAAATTTTTTTATCACAGACTATTTATCAGCAGCAGCTCCCCCTTGTCTCATCCCTCTCACTGCCTCTCCTGCTTGGCTTCCTTTCCATGTCTTTCCATGAGGTCAGAATGTGTCCCGGGGCATCGCTCCGACAACCTGGCCTGAAAGCAGTGGCATACGTGTCTATCCGTCAGAAATAACCTCCCTTAACCAGAAGGCCACCCTGATTCTGCTGCAGACTTCCTCCTGATGCGTCTCTAATGCTCTCAAGGTGGAGGATCGGAAGGACACGGTTAGTTTTTGATGTGACCTTTGTTGTTGCGCAGCCCCTCCCCCCCCTTCTTCTCTCTACTTCCCCTTCTGAGAGGAGGGAGATGTGCTACCAGCTCTCCAACTAATGGGTGAATTGAGTTTCCTAAATCTGCTGGGATTTTACCCTGTCCAGAACTGAAGTAAACTCTGTTTAAGCTGGCATCGAGAAAGACTAGCCTAGTTTCTGACGACCTCCATCCAGATGCTCCACCCTTTTTCACCCTGTGAATTAGCCAGACTGAACAGCCTGCAGCCAACTAGTACCACAAGGCACACCTGTTAATGGTCACTCTTTCTCTTGATTACAACTTGCACTTGTTATTGAACCAGGTTGGTTTTAGTGACTCGGGCGAGTCCCAAGGGTGTTGTTAACATACAGGTCCTTCTCAAAAAATTAGCATATTGTGATAAAGTTCATTATTTTCCATAATGTAATGATAAAAATTCAACTGTCATATATTTTAGATTCATTGAACACCAACTGAAATATTTCAGGTCTTTTATTGTTTTAATACTGATGATTTTGGCATACAGCTCATGAAAACCCAAAATTCCTATCTCAAACAATTAGCATATCATGACAAGGTTCTCTGAACGAGTAGTTAACCTCATCATCTGAATCAACAAAGTAACTAAACACCTGCAAAAGATTCCTGAGGCTTCTGAAAAGAAACCAAGAATAATCCATTTTTCTAATTATTTGATACCAAGTTACAGTTACTTGTTTCACATGTAAGTACTTCCATAAGGGTAAGTATTTGTATAATTAAACCAATACCAGTCATTGGTCAAACCAATATTAATTATTGGTTCAATTATAAGCTATTATTAGTAATTTAAGTATTTTACTCTGGGTTTTATCCGATTACTCAAAGGTTTAAATTTTATTCTTTAAACCTTTAATGCTTTGAAATAATGAATAGTCTGAACTATTTTTACACATATGCAGGCTGGAAACTTAACCTGCTCTTCCAGTTTCATGACTCTCTTTCTGTCTATGTCCTTTTGCTTCTTGCTCCCAAGTGCCCTTTTGATCAATTTATTTATTTATTCTTTTGGCATTATTATTTCCTAAGCCCTCTTCTGACACATAATAACATGTACTAAAATTATTTGTTTTTTTGTTGGGGGGTTTTTGTACAACATAATAAGCTGGTCACCTTGTTACCTTTGACCTTTTGCCCGCGACACATGACGCAATTGCCTCTCGCGCAGTGAGATAAAGCGGCTAACTGCAATGCTCAACGTAGCGAACGTTCCAGATTACAGAACAGCTTTTGGAAAAAAAAAATTACAATGTTTTTGGTGAATAAAGTGGAGTAGACTTGCTACTTGTCTGATGACGGAAATTGTTGAAGTATCGTTTCTGCTTCAGCTCGGAGTCGCTGTTTAAACAGAGACGTAATGAAATACAACAGACACTGACAGGCCTCTGCGTCTGCCTTTCTCTGAAAAACTACTGAGCGGGAGGAGACAGCCAGGTGAGGAGAAACTGTTCTTATCTATCAATCCAGTATTTTTATCATACAGACATTAGGCTGTTGTTGGTGTGCTATTAGCTAGCTGCTAGCTAATGACTTTGCTAGCAAAACAAGATAACTAAAAAGCTTCTTCCCTGTATCGCTAATGATATCAGTCATTCTTCAGTATCGCTTATGCAATAGGTTTTGGACGGGCGATGTGCCCCTATCATCTCCATAATGGATATATGTCGGATCTTCTAATTTCCTTTGCTGCATAATGTACATTTAATTTATTCTAGCGTTATGTAAATGTATCTTGAAGGAGAATAACACTTAAATAAAAGTCCAACAAGGATATTAATTTAGAATTAAAAATAACTCACCCTGAACTACATGATAGATATAATGTATGTAACAAAAGTGTCATTAATGAAGGGGAAAAAACTAAATCCAGACTTTAAGTTTATGGTCTGGTTCGGAGAGTATGCAGTTAAATTTTTTCCCCAATTATTCAATGAAAAAAAATAAATAAATAAAATAAATAAAATTGTAATCAAAACTTTTGGAATTGTAATGATTTCTTTTTTTTAAACAAAAAGTTTTGTTACATTTTTTTATTATTATTAAATAACTTGTCTGATAACTTTTGTCTCGTGAACTTAAAAAGTTATTTGCCAAACATAAATTTTATTTGGACACATCCGAAATCTTGTTGTGATTTTGGGCCCTGCCCCCGACGTCATGTGAGAATCACAAGCAAAACTTTGAGTCAAACAAAAACTTAGAATAGCAAGAAAAGATTTATGACATGCACCAACAAAAAAAAAAAAAAAATCACTTCATGAGACAAAACTGTGTGATTTTAATTTTTTAAAAAGTTTTTTTTAAGCAAAACTCAGTAGGTTTTTCTCATGGTGACATGCATTAACAATTACATTTTTGCTTTTGTTTTTTTTTTTTCTCAGTTCCACGTTAAAGTTTGATGCAGCTCTGCTTTCCTGAATGGACCATCTTCATCTCCACTGCAGCAAACAGGCAGCTCTTTTTTTATAGATTACAGTCACTAAAAGGTTGCTTTCTGCCCTTGTTTATATTTTTAATAGTGTAATTCTATAAAGACAAAATATGTCTGGCGGTCTAGCTCTGATTTACATATCTTGCTAAATTGCTGGTTTGAATATTGCAATACTTTAATATAACAAAATAAGCCTGCAGAAAGAAATTACTAATAAAATATCTTACATATGCATAATTGTATGCTCTATATAGAGATTTCCCTTAGCTTTGATTGTATATTTCACAATTTTGTAATTTATCATTGTTTATTAAAACTCTGAAAGCTGTGTGGCTTTGTTAATATTCTGTCCCAGAATGAGGTTAGATGTGCCCCCTTTTTTTTTTTTTGAGCACCTGCCCCTTTAGTGGTCTCTGCACGACCCTGGACTGAAACATGGTGAAACATTTTTGGCACATTCTGCAAATTTTTCATTTACAATATTATATACAATATTATAAATGATGGAGATAATAAAAATGATTCAATAAAATGAACATTTGATTGCCTGAAGCTCAACATGACACAAACATTAACATGAACAATGCAGTGTAAAGCTGATCGGTTTAATTTAGGAAAATGGGACCAATTAGCCTTGATAATCATTAATAAATGATATTTATTAATAAATGAATAGCAAAAGGTTCTACATAGGAGATATTTTTTCTTTCTTTTCTTTTGCAGGATCTGAGCCAGGCGAAGCAAGAATTGCCTCTTTAGTTCAGGTAGAATGTGTTTACAGATAAAGGGATTTATTTGTACAGTTTTATCTTAGCTACTGCTCTGAGAATAATTTTCCAGCATACAACCTTCTGTGTTCTATAGTTACTTATTAATCAATAAGTAAACATTTTTGACTATAGTTATGATACTTGATTGATCACAGTTAATTGATCAACTGTTTCAGCCCTGGAGAAAAATTAGATTTTTCAACATTTCAAGGGAAAATAGTCCAATTCCTGCTTTTGGCTGAAACATTTGGTTTCATGGAAGGTCTCAAGATTAAAGTTTAATTTGAACCCAAGTTTACTCCACCAGTTTGATAAATAAAGATACTGAATGCAAATTCACTATTGATTAAAGAACTTCTAACAAGGCGGTGATCAATTGATTCAACTATTTAATTGTTCTCAGAATAGACTTAGTTTGTTCTTATTGGCATTTATATTGGTTATGACATTTTATTCAACTGGCCTCTATCCATTTGTTTATCGTCACATTTGCATTAGATGCATCATGACAGCTAATGATGCTGCTGGAGATAAGCTTTTCTGCTTCACCTGGCTGATTCTTTGCTTCTGCTGCCATCTAGAGGCTGCTAACGGCGCAGCACAAAACCTAAGCTCTCTTTTTCTGACTGCTGCTGCAGGGGAGAGAAGGAGGGAAAATGGAAAACGTTCATGTTGTGAAACACAGCCTAGTGGTTTGTTATTCTGGTTAGATAAATAAGTTTGCACTCCAAGCATATCCGTTTTTTATTTTTTTCAGAAGAATCTTGAAACAGAGCATGAGAAGTCTGGAGAAAAGAAGACTCATTAGATGTGTAAAAGAAAGTCATTGTTACCTTTTACACTTCTCATCTGGCATTTTTTTGGCTGCCATAGCAACATTACCTCTTCATCTTAGCTGAAATCAGAATTAGTTTTTTTTTTTATTTCGGCTTAAATAAGTATTTAAAACGTCGTCTTGTATTATTTGCCAATCCCCAGTGACGAGAAGATCCACTAGGGGGCACAAATGCTCCGACGCTGACTTTCAGCCAAAATCACTTTTTGCAGCTCTTCTTCGCCCAACAGGCGGTCAGGGAAAGAGTTCAGACCTGAACCTCTTCTTCCATAGACATAATATAAGAATAGACGCCTCATGCATCGCTCTCGCCTATTGTCGCTGACGGGATTTAGGGCGGCCATCTTGGAGCGGTCCACCACTCCACTCAGCATTATGTGTTTAGCAGCACAATGACGTATCAACGCATTTAATCAATCATAACACGCTTTTTTGTTACTGGAAACCATATTCAAACATCTATCAAAGCTACATTTGTAAACAATTGTATTATTTAAGTATGTTTTTAATACGTAGTTCAGCATATTTAAATATGCTTAGTGGCTATAACAATAGAATAGGAATGGAATATTCTGATATTGATGTATGATGAACATATTAAAAAGCACACAGCCGTTCATAATTTATTAATTAATTAATATCAATACATATTTATATAACTATACAAACACAAATAAATAATGATTAATAATGGCACAAATAATGATTAATACTGAATAATATATATTCAATACATGTTTATATGTATGTATGTATACATACATGTATACATACATACATATACATACACATGTATATATGTATGTATATACATATACGTATGTATATACATACATATAAACACACAAACAAACACACACACACATATATATATATATATATATATATATATATATATATATATATATATATATATATATATATATATATAATAACACACACACACATACGAGTGTGTGTGTTTGAGCCGATGAGTTCTAGCTTCAGAGATTCAGCAGCTGAGATTGAGTCCAAAATCCGATGTGAGATTCATCCGTGCTGCAGTGAATCGTCTCTCTTTATAGATTCTCCCTCTTCTTCCTCACATCGTGTCTTTAGGAAACTTTCAAAACAAAAACGGAAGATTTGGGATGTATCTTACTAGTGAAAGAATTACATATAAATAATAGGTTCTTGTGTCAGATAATCTAAGTCAATGTTAGAGAATAATTAATTTTTTTAGATTTACGGAATCACAGTTAGCCTTCATCGCGGCTGAACCCGTATTACAGCACTGTAGCTAATATTAGCTGGTATCTCGCCGGTGGACATAAATACAGTAAAGTAATATTCTAATCACAAAATATACACAATAATATGTCCATCTTACTTGTGAAATGTTGTCTGTGGAGCCCTCACATCAATAGTCCATAGATCTGAACAACAATAACAGAGGCAGAGCCTCACCTGTCATCATGGAAAAATAATATATAATAATAAAATCATTGATAAAGATATTTTCACCCTGTGGTTTATACTATAAAGTACCTATTTTTCATTTAATTTTACCAAATCTGATGATTTTTTTCTTCAAAATCGCTGAATTTTCACATTTTGCCATTCAAATGCTTGGAAGCGAAGCCGGTGAGGCAGCAGCAGCTGAGCCTCACCTGGGATTGATCAACCTCTCTAACTGCACCGGTTGCCATTCTATGAGAGCATGCTCCTCCTGTCTGTACGTCGCCAATAAAACGGTTAAAAACATTTAATGCATGAACTGATTTTCCATAATTTAGCTTATGTATTTAATGTACTGTGTTTTTATTGTCACCAACTGTGTGTGTAACGTGTTTCGTGTGCTGAGGAGCGATCAGAAACTGCAGAGAACAGATTCGAGGTGAGGCAGGCAGTTCTCGTGCCTCATCGCTGGGGGGCGCTCATGAACACAGACATTGTGACTCCACAACTGCAGAGTAAGAGACGATAACGGCGATCTAGCCATACAGAAGCTGCGCTGATACAGAGAGCTAGAAAGACGTGGTTTTGAGTTGTACTTTAACAGTTTCTCCCTTTGCTGTTAAGCACAGCACAAAATTAATAATATCTACATGTCTAAGTTTGATTGAGATAACGGAATTATTCTGCAGAGGTGGCGCTAAGCATCACATGTTAAAGAATAGTCTTTTTGCCCTCCAGCATTGTACGCATGCGCAAAATTTCCTTATGTAAACAATAACATGCAGGGGTCTAGATTTGTAAATCCGATTATAATTAAGTCGGTGCCTCACCAGCTATGAACCTCACCGCACGTCACTGTCAAACATATACTGTGAATTAAAAGCAGCAGCTGAGGGGAGAAACGGGCCGTCACCGAGACATTTTAACTTATTGGCATTTTTTAAATACATTTATTTCTTATGGTGTCTCTGCTCTTTAGAAGAAGAAGAAGAAAATCCAGCTATGAGTGACAGGAATGAGGAAGTGGGAAGGAGGAAGCCATGGGAAGGAGCGGTCATGTTATAATCTGAGTTCATCATCAACAGCTTGGTCTTTAGAGACGAGACGGAGGGCGGCTGCTGCTTGTTCATCTTTCATTTATTAGACCAGCTTCATTCTTGACTTGTTTTGAGCATCTAGTTAAGCTAAAACGAGGGTGTGTGTGTGGGGCGTGGAGGTGGGAGGGAGCTATCTGTTGCTAGGAGGGACGCAGCCCACTGGTACATGGGGGGTTAGGATATCTAGGTTATGCTAATGCAATCTCTTTCACCCATGGTCACACTTACTGTACATAGATAATGGTCAGGCCTGGCCGCTCGCTAAGTAGGTGAATGCAAAGCCTGGAAGTGGACGGGTGTCCCATCTGGTTTGTGTGTGTGTGTGTGTGTGTGTGTGTGTGTGTGTGTGTGTGCGCGTATGTGTGTGTGTGTGTGTGTTGCTACCCCACCCAGTCCATCTACAGATTAAGAGACCAGTGCAAGATCCCTGACCCACAACTCCTATCTCTACACGCTCACACCTCCATAACCCGACCCACGCGCCTTCAGGACAGGAGGTCACATGGGAAAGGGATGTTTCAATTAGTGGCCCCCACAACCCCATGTAGCCCCCCACAGCCTCCGATGTGAGATTTCAGTGCCAGACTGAGGAGGCCCCACTCAAAAACAGACATCCACTCCATCCATTTTGGGATGGAGTGTGTGCAGTGTGTGTTGGTGTTACTTTATGAATCAAATTCAGACGTCATTGTCATTCAGATATCAGCTAATATCTTTAGACTTTATGAAGTCTCTGAGTGTCTGAAGATCAGATATTAGTTTCTCATGATGCAAAACCTACTTTGAATCTTAAACCTTTGGTGACTTTACAACTACAAATCTCAGTATATTTTATTGGGATTTGATGCAACAGGTCAACTGAGCCTATCACAATAAATCAACAAATAACATGATAAATTAAAACGAGTTTGATTATTTCCACTTTGATTGTTTCTTTCTCTCTTTCTACCAAAAACTGGATGATAAAAGTTTCAGTCTAGTGTTTTGGTCTCAACTAAAAAGCTATTAAAGTTTGCATCTGCAGCATTTGGAACATACCCAGTTCCAGCACGATTCACTGAGCCATAACCTACATTCATACAGTAATGTCCTCCCCCCCAGGCCTTTAACTCAGCCATCCATCTGCTGCATCTTCTCCTCGGCTGTCTGCCCCACCGTGGATCCAGCCTTCTTGTCCCCAATCCATGAGTCCTTCCGCGCAGACGGACCTTCTTCTCAGGCTGTGACCCACTGGGTTTTGTTTTTGGGGTTTTGTAATAATCCAAGCCACACCCTGCATTAAAAGACCAAGTTTTGTCTGAATTGGTTTTCTGGAGGCCTCCATGTTCTTCCTGAACTTCCAGCAAATGCCTCTCAACAACACCAACAAAAACCCACTGTGGTGCTCTCCGCAAGCCATCCAGGCACGTTAAAAGGGCATGTAATGGATCTTTTCTGACACCTAAACAATAAATAACAATGTACATTTGAAAGACGACCAACAGAAAAGAAAAAAAGAAGCTGTTGGGAGTCACAGACTTGTGCGTTAATGTCCCAATTACCATCCGGGACAGAGATGGATTTGGAGTTTGACACGTCGGCTTTCATGCAATGTCGCCGCCGCAGCGAGGACGCGTGTTTGTGACAGAACTGGGAAAATAACAACGCAACATATGGGGCTTTATGACAAAGCTGTACAGATCCAAAATATTTTGACTTTATTGGAAAGCGTCTTCCATGAAGATGAATCAGGAGGGCTGCAGCGTCTACAGAGCCCTGCTCTGAATCCTTCATAACCTTCAGAAACACTGCAGGAATCTTTAAAAATGATAGTTGTTCAAACTGTGTCCATTTTTAATGTCTTCCTATATAAAGCAAAGAGCTCAACAGTTTGGAGGAGAGACGGCTGCTTTGTTTTAATAAATTCTCCAACGATTCTCTGGGGTCATTTGGAAACGACTCAGGAAATTTTAAGTTCTTCATTTTAATTTCCTCAAGTGTCTCCTCCCATTATCGCTGAAATTAAGCTATAATCCATCATACGGTAAATTGAATAAATTGGTTTGGGGATTTATTTAGCAATTTACCTTATTTATGAGGTGATTGTGCCCTGTGGTAAGACCCATTTCTCATTTCAAAAATATTATGGTTCCCTAATTGATAAGATAAACAGGCCATTATTTGGTTCCTTTGCTGAACCTTGGCAACCAAATTGATTCCTCCCCACCCTACTTCCTGTCATGTAACACTAATCCATGTTCTCATTGCATCATGTAAGGCAACATTTTTATCAGATGCTTCCACTTATGATGTGTATCAAGGCTACATAATTACATATGCTGAAGACACACAGACTCACACACTGCCTTGCAAAGCTACTTTCCACAGGCAGAGTTTTCACAGCATAAGCTAGTGCAGAACTGTGTGGTGAAGGAAAATGAAACAATTCAAGATTATTTTGGCAAATCAAAATCAGAGGCATTTATTTGTTTTCTGCCCTGTTAACTGTGGTACTCTCAAATAAATACACAATCAATGACTTTTAGAAGATCAATAATTCATCTGTGTGTCACCTGGAGTTTATTTGTGTAAAATATCCTACAGTGACCCAATATGAAACAAGAATGAACATTTTGTCAAATGCAATTATCAAAATCATCAAGCAAATATATATAATATATTTTGATTGATGTTCCAGTTACTTGGAGCCAAATGCAGCTCTAAGCAGGTTAGTCTTTAGCTTTGATTTAAAGGGACTCAGTGTTCCAGCAGTTTTGCAGTGTTTTTTTTTACTTTGTCCTGGATTAATGGTGCATAGAAATTGATTATTGATTCTCCATATACAGCTGCAACTTTTCAATCCAAAGAGCCATTTCTGCTCTCAGTTCAGATAATTATCCAGTTTTTAGCCACAAATGTTACAACCTTTCAGCAAAAGATGTTATATTTTCGAAATAGTAAATTTGCTGTCATTTTTTGAAGAACTACAAATTTACTTCTATTTTTACTTCAAATCAAATAATAAAAGAAAAAAACTTCTTTGATCCCAAAGAGAAATTAAATGAATACCTCTATTCAAAACCTAAAATCAAAATTTTGCTCTAAGCAGTAGCTCCTAAAATGAGGTCAGCAGTTCCACCAGCTGTTTGCTAATTGCTGCTGGCTAGTCTGAAGGAGCTGAGTGGGGGAGGAGCTGTTCTGTGAGGTATAAGCTTGGAAACTGCAGCTTTTAGGAGGAGCTGTGTTTTGAAGACAGAGCTAAGTCCATCCAGGCGTTTTGCACAGCTGAATGGTTGCCATGGAGATTAAAGGATTTCTTAAACATGCATGAAATAATCAAAGTAACACCGCAGGTTTGCTTTTGATGAGGAAATAACATCATAACACAATGCCAAGCTAAAACCACTTTATTTTATGTAATACTGGCCCTTTAAGACTTCATCCAACTGGCTAAATATGAATCAAGGTGGTGGTGGGGTCACACTGTGTGGATGCTTTTATTCCATAAAGACACACAAGCTGAATTGAGCTAAATGCAGGAAAAATCTTGAAGAAAACCCTGTTAGAGTGAACATACCGGGGTATGTCCAGGGAATTTGAAATGTTTTCCTAAGAATGAAAAAATATTTTTCCGTCTAAAGGGGTAAAAATGGTGGACACAAATCCATAAAACCTGCAGCTATAATTGCAGCTGAAGGTGGTTCTATAAGGGGGAAAAAATGCACACATGTTTTTCACAACTGTGTATCATTTATTATCCCACTACACTATTATGCATTACTTTCTGCTGGTCAAGGCACCTTTACAAGGTGTAACTGCAAAGGTGTAAAAGGGAGTGCTGGAGAGCAGCATGGAAGTCCATTAATTACTAGGAGGATGGGAGAGTTGGAAGCTGCAGTTGGGAGAATGACTAGGAATGCTGGAATAAGGATGGAACAGGAGGATCAGACTATTCTGAGATAAATTGACCTAATTGGAACTTTTGACCATCTTGTCACAAACCTGCATAACTGGCATGCCGAGAGAGCAGCGGAATACATCAGCAGCTTCTGGAAGTACTGGGAGTCCGCCTTTTCAGAGACACAAACCGGAGAGACGGAGCCGACTCAACAGCAAACAGCATTAAACATTTACGCTGACCTACAAATGCTGACAGCGCCTCCTTCAGTAACACCCTCAGCCTCTCGCCTGTTGTCTTTATATTACCTGCTCCACTGTCTGCACTGAACGACGGTGAACTCAGACTCTGTTTTCCTGGGCTGATAATGAGGAAAAACCCAAGAGGAATTCAAAATGAGGGACGTGTGATGATGCTGTTAAAGATAAAGCGGAGCGGCGCTCTTCAGTCAGACTGTGTACCTCTGTTAGATAAGTGGGAAGCTCTTATGGTTGTCTTCATTTGAGAAAAAGAAAAGAAAGTGAATCAACCCACATCTGTAGTTTTGCAACTTTTCTCTTTGCAAAGCTGCAGAAAAATCATCTCATTAGTTTCTTTAATTTTGTAACTTAAAGATCTTGATGTTTTCCACTTAATGAGGCTTCCCATTCACCAGTGTTGTTTCTGTTTTATATTTGTACAAACCACAAATACCTGTAATTTCAGGGTTTCTCATCCTACAACAGCATTATTTTGTCATACCTTGTTATTGCTTCTTTGAAATGCTTGTTTTCTGGTTTTGAAAGACTGTTTTTACCCAGAAGCTCTTTTATTTTTAATGTAAACACCCAGTCTCACTAAAGCTCCAAGTACATACAATGGAGAAAATACATCAATACTTTCTGGTGCCTTGCTAAAGTGTTTCTACTTCTTGGTATTTTCATATTTTCTGACTTCGCAACAACCAACTTCAATGCATTTTATTGGAATTTTATGTGATGGACCAACAAAAAGTGAGCCATAATGGGGAAGTAGAAGAAAAATGAAACATAATTTTCAGATAAAAGTTTTTCAAATAAAAGTCAGAAAAGTACAGCACACTTTTAGATTCAGACAACACACTCTCCAAAAATAAAGTGGAGTACAGCTGTAGGTATTTTAATTTGCTGGTGTTTACTTTTACAGTGCCTTTTAGCTTTAGTCATAGACATTTAACTAAAATGTAATTTAATGAGTTTATGACAATATAATCATCATTTTGTTTTTTGCCTGGTTTGAGTCGACTAAAAAAATTAAGCCATGGAGGAATTCCTGAACTTTGGACTTGTCTCACATCGGCCCAAAAAAATCAAAGATCTGCACCTCGTGGTATCATTCAGTTTACTTCTCATTGGTCCAAATGGATTTTATCTGGGCTGCAGTGTTACTTTGCAGCAATTAGACTTGGACTTAAAGTTTATTATGGTATTTTGTGGTTCATTTGTGATAATGATAAAACTGAACTATTTATTAGATATTTTTAGGTAACTGTATGACTCTGTGTCACGGTAATTAAAGCCCCTCAAACTTTTGAAAAACATTCCCATTGAACAAATGGGAAATAATAAAAAGAAAATAATAAAACTATAAATCCTGACAATAAGCACAGTTTTGGGGGATTTTAAACATTATTAAAAGGAATTTATGATGTCAACAATGAGTCAAAATTCATATTTTGATAAGAAATTTATCACAATAAATGATGAATGATACAGTAAATGCCCACCTGTAGTTCTGGTTTCGAATCTGATCTGGGTCTTTTCTGCTGGGAGGTCGTTTTTTCTAGTTTCTCCAGAACCGTGTGGAGTACCGGGTGATTCTGGGCAAATCCCAGTGGGCCAGCCTGACGTTTGGGTCACAATGTTGGTCTATCTTCTTCTTTTTTTAAATTATGTACATTACTCTCACTATCCCTTGGGCTGCGTCCGCTTTAATCGTGTTGAAAAGCTGTACGTGTTGTAATGACAGTGATCACGGCTGTTGCTTGAACACTTTGTTGTGCTGCCAGTCGATAAATTAGATTACTCATTGAGTAAATATAGTCAAAATTAACATAATGAAGACAATGATGGAGCCCTGACTCCGACTACGCCCAATACAAATACAAAAAAAAAAAAAAACGTGTTAGCTTAGAGCTAACAAATGTGGTATCGAACTTAATTAACCCTAACCCTAGGCATTTCCCTAATTTGGCACACATGATTTTAATTGATGTCTGATTAACAGGGTTTTGCTGAAATGAAAACACGCAGGTCAGTTTGCATTGAGAACAAGGTTTGGGGAACAAATCGTGACCTAAATGTTCAATCAATGTAAGCTGTTTTTCACACCCCTCTACACACACCCCTTTCCCCCCACCACCCACCCCTCACCTGGGCCAATCTACCCCTCAATCTCCTCCCCCTCTCCACTCTCCTCCCCTCCTCCTTGGGCTCAGAGTGAAACAATTTTAATTTTAGGTGAAGGTTTTAAATTTTTACATTTTATTTTGTTAAAGATTTCTTTGGCTCTAGTGGCCTTTATTTGATAGTTAATTGACAAGAAAGGGGGAAGACATGCAGTAAAGGTTGCCAAGGCCAGGAATCGAACCTGCGACGGCTGTGTCAGGGACTGGGGCAGGGGTGGGCAGCTCCGGGCCTTGAGGGCTGGTCTCCTGCAACTTTTAGATGTGTCTCTACTTCAACACACCTGAGTCAAATAATAAGGTTGTTAGCAGGACTGTGGAGAACCTGACTGCACTGAGGAGGTGGTTCAGCTATTGGATCCAGGTGTGTTCTACCAGGGAGACATCTAAGAGTTGCAGGACACCGGCCCTCGAGGACCAGGATTGCCCACCCCTAAGGCCTCCATGTGTGCAATCTGTGCAGTTTGTTGCACCCCTCATCACCTTCTCATCTCCCCCTACTCCCTCCCAAAACTCCCCACACGCACCTGTTCCTCCCAGTCTTCCCCTCTTCACCCTCTCTCATCCCTTCTTCCCTCCTCCACCCATCCTTGAGCTCTGGGTCAGAACATTTTATTACTAAGTGAGGGTTAATCATGTTTTAAATTATGCACTACATGTTGAGAACATTGGGTTGTGATTCCTTTATGTACATTTTTTTACTTGTCTGTAAATATTATTACTGACTGTGCACAATGTGTTGACACAAAAACATCTACAAGTCTCTACTAGGAGTTGTACAGTCTGACTCCCCTTTTTACACCAGTGGTTTGTCCCAAACAGCCATTTTGCTGCTGGTTTGTTTGCAACTGGCTAGCATGGATGATGCTAAGTACAGGGCTAAGTACAACTGTAGCCAAATGCACACCACATTCATATCTTCATTTCATAAAAATTTACTAATGTAGTTTTTCCTTTCACTTCCAAATGATGGACCACTTCATGTTGGTCTGTCACAGTAAAGACTGCACATATTTGTGTTTTATTATTTGAAGGAACTGGATAATTCCACTACAGTTTCTTTAATGGGAAATAAGACCAGGATTGTTTTGACCTTGTGTTGGTAGCCTTCGTCTCCAGCGTCATTCTGTTTTTTTAAGGATACAAACATGCGAGACGCAGACTGTTTTCATGATTGACCACAGATGTCTTTTTACAGCCGCAGCGCACTCCACCGTGGAAATGGCTTGGTCAGGGATGGAGGGAAGAAAAACAGTGAAAGGCTAAAAAGAGTACATGATGGTCGCTTTTGGTCACCGTCTCCCTTTCTCCCCTTCTGTGTTTTTCTCTATCGGCATTCAGTAATAGATGTGATGGAAATTGATTTCCAGGTGAATTATTTTGTGTTCCCTCAGTTTGAGAGAGCTCGTAATTCTTCCTCCCTCTAATTCAGATTGTCCTTTCCTGTTCATCTTCTAGGAAGGACTGCTTTAATTGTCTATTTCAATATTCTAGACCAGTGTTTCTCAACCTTTTTCGGCCCAGCGCCCCCCTAGCCTCTATCCAGGTCCCTCACCGCCCCCCAATAAAGAAATTGCAGGCTACTTTGCACTGACTATTATTTTATTATTAATATTACTATCACTATTGTAGATGTTTTGATTTTTATGCTTGTTTCTGTATTTATCAAAAAAAATAATTTCCCAGAGAACAAAAAAGTCATGGGAATAGAAATTATTTTCACAGGCGTCTGAAAAATGCAATGAACATTCAAGTTAAAATTGGTAGGTCTAACAGCAGCCAATCAGAGTGGAAACAATATTCTTATTTTGTGCCATTTTCTAGTTGTTAAATATTCCACAAAATGACCAGATTAAAGATGTTCAACATGCCAGTTTAAACTTTGAACTATTTTAGAAACGACTGAGCTCTGCAACATTAAAACATGGATAGAACTGTAACTACATTAATCATAACTCTTCTTCTCTTCAGTGTTTGTCAGTTTCTGGTGGTGCAGCTCTGTGCTGCCTTCAGGAGAATGGGACATCAGAGTATCATCCATAAAACTTCACCCACATGGCATTTATTGTGCAAACCAGAGCTTTCAGTGGAAAAACAAAAGTTCCAGGTCCTTTTAATGCTATACAAATATGAGACAGAAACATGGATCATATCTTTATATAGATCTGTCTATTGATTATAGATTAATAGTTTTACTGGACAGAAATTACAAACAACAAATCTGGTTCTTAATCAAATCCTAATGCATCAAACTGAAAGTGTCATGGAGTCATCAGCCTCATGACATTAACAATGACATGAAAAATAATATTGAAGAAATAAATATATCAAATCTAATTAAAAACATAAATAAGTGATCAGTTCTTTACTGTTATGGTCTGTAAGATATATTTATTCTCAGTATTAGATGTGGTCTCAACAAACCCATGACATTTCAACATTATTATTTTACCTTTTATCTGGAAATAGTGTCTGTTTATTCTTGCCATACAGTCTCTGTATTAATTATTGCTCGAAAGGTCTTACCATACCAGTTTATTCCTCTGTATTTACTTTAGTTTCTTAGTTTATTCTTGCATTTTGTTCTTCATCCATTTAGTTTTCTTTGATTAGTTTTATCCCCTCTTGGTTTATTGCTATGTCCACTTTAGTTTTTTTCCTGTTGCTAGATTTATTTTATCGTTTATTGACCATCAGTAATCTTCACTCGTCACCTGCTGCGCCACCTAATCGTCATGTGTTTCACATCACGTGTTGATTTTTCACTGTTCAGCGTCGGATTCTCTGTTTTTGTGCCATAATTCAAATCTAGTTCGTTGCTCCGTTTCATGTCCCGCTTCTCCTGGTCAGCGTAATGTGCGCGTCGTTTTTTTTTTTAACCCCCTAAGGTGCAGGGCGTTCGGGAAACGTGTCGATGGTCAAAAGGCAGACTGACATAAACCTTTCAAAACAACGGAAACAATTTCTGCATTCTGATTATTGACATTTAAAAGTGCTGTGTTGTTCAATCACCCCCATTTCATACCGGACCACTTACAGCACCAGTGTTAACGCTATAAAATGAACGCTCTCTATTGTGGAATCACCCATGGAGGGATTTCTTTATTTCTTTATTTAAATGGGTTCATTTTTCAGAGGGATACACAGTGAGGGTATTGTGATTTTAGCTACCAGTAGCAGGAGAACAGAGCTGCACCAAGAAGCTAACAGAAGCTAACAAACACTGAAGAGAAGAAGAGCTGCCATCGATACAGTTGCAGCCAAGCATGATTTAATGTTACACAATACAGTTTTACCAAGTTGCTCAAAGTTTAAACCGCTATTGTTGTGCATTTAAAGTGTAAAGTTTACCTTTGACCAAATGCCCCCCAAAGGCATCCCAGCGCCCCCCTTTTGTAAAAATGTCCGCCAGCGCCCCCTGCCGTCCTCTGAACGCCCCCTGGGGGGCGGTACCGCCCACGTTGAGAACCGCTATTCTAGACAGTTTCAGTGACACTCTTCACCCCAAGCCTTCCCGGTCCGACTTGAACACTACCTTAACTGTCGCGTAGCAGACAGCTGATTTTCTGATTGATACAATGGAGTGCAATGAGAGGAATAAACATAGGATTGCAGAGAGGGTGAAAAAAAATCAGCATTTTAAAGCGTTAGTCACCAAATCATTTCTTCTTTCACACCCAGCGAGCAGTCTCAACTCTTCTACCTACCATTGCATTGTTAATCTCCAGTCAAGTACTATCCTGGTGGATGAATGTCAACCAGATTTTTGCGAGTGTCAGAAGGAAAAGTGGTGGGAGAAATTACTTGTTTGCTCGGCCCACTCAGGAGGCTTCATCACCAGAATCAGATTCTGTTTTCTGATCAGTCCTCAAGAGTCATTTTCTTTCTTTCTTCCTTACAAGCCAAAGCAGCAAATAAAGGGGCTGCAGTGTGGCTTATTGACAAAGGAGGAGGAAAAGGTGGTCGATGAGTCCAGATTATTGAGCTGGGGATATGGGATAGAGTTGAGATAAACTCTGGCGAGTAGATGATCAAGCTCACTCCAAGTTACGTCTTGCATCATCAGCTGTTTGGTTTTGGGAGCTAAACCCAGCTTTGAGCCAAGGTTGGATTTCTGCGCCCTTCAGGCTCTGATAAATTGGAGTTTCATGAAGCTGCTACAGATGGTCATGACCCATAATGCTTTGTGTCATTTAGGAAAAGAAGAGAAAGGTCCCAGATAGCACAGAATGATTGAAACAACATTGAATTCAATGTCAGCCAGAAACATTGAATCAACGTTGAACGCTGACATTGAAACAACATTGAAAGTGGTCGGTGACTTGAATATTGGGCTGGGACTGGCTTCTTGAGGCGGTTTCAGTCCGCTTCCAGACTGATTCCATTATGGTTTGCCTATGGTGTGAATACATACGTTCCTCGATGGACGTCTTTCTGCTTTCTTCTTAGTGGAGCTGCTGCCAGCGTGCTATGGGTCATAGGTCAGATGAGGTCATTCCAAAATTAATATCACATATCGATAATACACTCTAAATGTATGCTGCCATTTTTTAAACATGTTGTGTTGCTAAATAACCACCAGGTGGCACTAAGAGAAACTCCATTGATGTTTGAAATGGATTTCCATCATTTCCAATTGTTAAACTTTTAAAGCATGCTACACTATAAATCTCCAAATACTGTGGTGATTGAAAAATAACCTGGTACATTACTACCACCTAGAGGTGGTAGTAATGTACCAGGTTCAGAGGTAAGAGCTGGACTGCATGGTTGAAAAATATGAGACAAAAAAGGGTTTAATTTCAATCTGTGATAAATATTGATTAGTTTCTTGTAAATCTCTCATATGCCCATCTGGTGATGTAATCTGCCCATTTTTAAATTCAGTTTTCTCTCCTTAATATGTTTCCATTATGTTTTATTTTTAAGCAGTTATGAGGCTCTGTGGTGAAAACCTGAAACTGCTGCTGTGCATGTTACTAGGCAGGTTGTTGCTAGGTAACCAAAGAGCGAGCGAGTGAGTGAGTTGATGTCACCAACCTAGCTTAGCTCGCCGTGAGAGGTTAAGTGGATAAAGCCTTTCCTCAGCCTACATCCCCCAGAATGCTGTACGGTTCTGCATCAGAGTTCAGTGAGATTATTGAGCACCGCATATTGTCTATTGATCTTGATCACCTGTGTATTGTGATGTATATCATTCATTTATCGGGCTGGGCTGCCTGGAGGTCCACAGTAAAGCAGCAGATGACGAGGAGCTGCCTGGCCTCCATGTCTGGTTCTCTGTTATTCAGTCAGCGTCTTGTTCATCACCTGAGGGTTTGGTGCTCAGACTTTGAGCCGGAGCTCATCCAGCTGCATCGCGCTCGTTGGGATTCATCCAGAGTTTGAAGCCAGGAGGCCAGGCATCATCCGGGAAGGATATCTTAGCCAAGCGAGAAGACCTCCCCCTGGGGCCGCCGCTCTACAAACCCCTCCTTCCAGCCTGAACTGCTGGACGAGCCCAAGGATCCTGACACCAACTCTCAGACCTGCCAGCTCAACTCAAGCCACACTGCTTCCTCAGATAGACGTGCACACACATTACCCCAACACATGCATGCGCACGCACACACACACACACACACACACTGATTCTCCTCTTCAGACAGCAGGGTCTTGAGGGTTATGTTGCTCTATTTCTCTCCCTCTTCTCCCACTTGGGCTCTTCCTCTATCTTGGCAGCAGCCGCCTGCACCTCTCCCACCAGCCATTAGCCTCTCCCGTCTCGTTCCTTGCTGTCATTTCAGCTCCCCTGTGTTTTCTTCTCTCTCTCTCTCTTTCTTTTCATTTACCTCTTTTTTCCAAGCTCTTAACATCCAATCCCTCATTTTTTGCCTACTTTCATCTGAATCTTTGAAATACATCTCTATCTTTTTCATTTTCACACTTCTCCTAGATTTTTCTATCTTCACATATCACACTTCTTCTACCTGTGTTCACGCAGTGGGTCTATTCCACAAGTCTGGACCGCTCTAACCAATCCCACACAGCCCCCTCTTCCTTTCCATCTCTCTCTCTTACTCTCTCTCCGTCTACTACTTCTGCTCTTTCACTAATTTGCCTCCTCCTCTGAGCTTGGCCCCGGCTCCAGCTCCTTTTCCCCTGAGATGTGATTGCCTGCAGAGCGTATGTGAGAGAGAATGTGAGATATAGCGTGAGTGTGGGTGAAAAAGTTGGATTTTTTGTTATTTTTTTATGTTTCTCTGTGAAGCAAAAAATGGCACATAGTGATGCTTATGTGTGGGTCTACGTTATGAGATGAAGACAGGGTGGGAATTCAGTGTCTGTGTGTGCGTGCGCATGTGTGTGTGTGACTGCTCGCATCCCCCACCTCCTTGTAATAAAGCAGATTGCATTAAGAATACTGAAGCACCTTGGGATCTGGAGAGGAGTCAGCCTCAGGTTTGAAGCGCCCCACCCGCCACACACTCACATGCTCACGCACACACACACATGCACTCTGCCCAATGGTTCCCTCAGGGCAACTCAGCATCTAGCAAATCATTTATCACACAGTAATGGCTCTGATCATCTCTTTCTCTCTGTCTTCACTTAAAGGGTTTGTCCTAGATTTTCAATCACAAGGTTGCTATGCCATCACACACACGCACCAAGGTAGAGTTGCAGGATGGGTGTGGAAATATTACACATCTCCAACATCTTTGAAATGTGATTTACATAAATAATGAAGGAATAAACTTGATGACCACTTTGTAATGCCAAGGGATGATGGATGGACGAACAGACAGACAGATGGATGGTTTTATGGATTGATTAATTGATTTCACTGTGAAAACTCAGGTACTAGCTTGGTATGTGTCTAAAATCCACTGAAAGCATAATTTTCTAGAAATATTCCCACATTTGTTGGGTTTTAATGAGTCACTCTTAAGAGTTTATTCATGTTGGTTTCACAAGACTATTCTCCCATCTTGGTAGATAAATCACCAATATGTCAGGATGGTTAATTTGTTAATTGGTTAATTGGTTTCAGCAGCTCTAAATTGTTTCCAATTCAGATCATAAAGTTTGACAAATCCTTTCCCAGGACTGATTTCTCCGCTTTGTCTTGTTAGAATAAAAACTGCTGTGTGGTTAGCTTCACCAACTACCGCCAAGCTCTACAGACAAAGAAAAGAACATCATGGAAACAGACAAATCCAAGCAACGGGGCATCACTGCTGGATACACACATGCACACACACACACCAAAGAAATGACTGCTATCTTCAAAAGTGAAAGAAATTCAAAGATTACGACAGGAATGAAATAATGTCTGACAGTGTTTCATCTTCACAAAGCAGATCAGCCGGTGTCAGATTCTTGTTTTTGCTGTTTTATTCGTTCAGTGTACAGCAGAGTGGAGCAGTCCGATTGGTCGGAGTGAAGTGGCTTTTAATCCTCACATTTAAGAAAAAAACTATTTCTTCTGTCTGACATTTTGGGGCTACCAGTATGTAACAGCGGAGTCATACAGCGCCGCTTAAGACTTCATGAATATGGAAGCATATTGAGAACATTTTAATGCAGAGCCATGCAGGGTTTTTTAGATTTTGGGTTTAAAATTATTCTTGTGTTTCTCATGAGGGATGAGTCCAGACTAGTGTTAGAATACAACCAGCTTTCCTTTTTGTTACAAACAAAAACCAGCCTGTGTTTCAATTTAAATCCATCTGACATTCAGCTGGATGGATCTGGACTTTGCTTTACCAACAGTGTGATTTGTATAAAAAAGACTCTCCTGGTTGTAGGGTGAGCATGGATCGGATGACGGAGGTTGTGCTCCGTTTGGAGAGGTGAGACTCTGGATGGTGTCCTGGGGGAACAACTGGTAAAGCTCTGGTCAGGGTCAGATGGCAGAGATCTGGATTTGATCATCAGAAAAAAGGGGGTTGTTGCTAGAAACCAGAGAGGCAAACTGGGACTTTGGTTGGAGGGATAAAGAAGGCGCAAGACTGGAAATCCGCCCCCCACCCCCGACACACACGCGTTCATCCCCTGCTTTGGATGCAGCCGCTGTTGTGTCCAGGCCTGCGCCGGTGCCTGTGCAGAGAAATTGCCAGTATGTTATCATTCAGGAACTGTAGCGGCATGCAGGGAGGAATGAAAGGAAGAGGTAGAAGTGACAGAATGCAAATGACTCGCTGGTGTTGGGATGGAAATGAAACGAATGACAGATGAGGTTTTGCCCGCTTTGTGTAAAGAAATACACAGAATGGCACCACTGACCCAGATTGTCTCTGTGCGTATCCTTAGTGATGCTCTACTCTGTTATTTTTCCCCTCTCTTCCTTCTCTATCATGGCTTTTCAAAATAAAAAATAAAATCACACAAACCGACTTTTTTTTGTTTTTGTTTTTTCAGGCCGCGGCATGGTGTTTCGTGCATACGCTGCGTTACCCTAGCAACAGGGCGATAATTCATCCCCTGCTGTCTGGTGCAGATCGTGTTGCATGAATTTGGCATGATATGTGAAACCTGGGTATCATTTATTCTCTCTGAACATGCGCTGGCCCACTGATGCAACTGTTTGGAGGCTTTAACTTGTTTTTTTGTTGTTATTTTTTTGCCGGGGAATTCCTGCGACAACGGCCGGGTTGGTGGGTGGCTGACAGACAACGTGATGCGTTGGCTTTGCAGACATGTGAATTCAACACCTGCAAAATCCTAAAATCCTGTTGCTGTAAAAGCGCAGAGCACTGCACATTACAGCTGCTTTGCTCTGACCTCGCGTCACCGGCGTACGTCGCCACATTGATATGCTCCTCGGGTTGCTGCTTCTAAATGTCTCTTTTGGTCCATTGGCATGATTCTCACTGCAGTTGTTCCTCTTCATTTACCTCGTTTATCAGTTTGTTACCCAGATGAATAATGGATGAGGCGGCTGGTTGCCTCAGTGACACGTCAGCCTCATTATTGCCGTGTTTTCTCCTGCAGGACTCTGGTCCACTGACCTCTCCTGCAACCCTTTGACTCTGCTTGCACCACTTCAGCATGACAGATGGATTACTATTTCAGCACACACACTCCCCTACCAACAGTCTGCTGTTCTAGAGCTGATGAAGATGGAAAAACCATGAGATGGGCATTTGCAGTTGTGACAGATGCAGCCCTCAATCAGCTAGAGATCTGAATCTGCTTCTTATTTGTGTTGTTGAAAATCGGAGATAGCAGGTGTGATGTTGAAGAAAACTGGAAATTGGTGTTGGATAAGAAGATAATAATCTGAGCTCCTGTAGTCCTTTAATATTTGGCATTGTGCTCTCTGCTAATCAGGTGCTTGAAGTGAATCTAGCAGATAATCAGTCGGTAGGAGATGAAGGAAACAGACCAGAGTTTTATGGTATTTTATCATTATTAAGAAAAACAAACACAAAATCATTAATTACTTTTATTTAATAATGGATGAGAGAGAAGAACTGCTGCTGCTACATAAACCAACTCGATACGTGATTCAGGAGGACTCATTTTTAAACTAATATTTTAATTTGTTTCTCAAACATAATATGATCAGATTTTTGTAAAGAACAAAAATCTGATCATAGAACCACATTTACATGTGGTTCTAAAGCAGACACACCAACAGCTCAGAACATTTTTCTTCTGACTGGATGCCCCATCTAGAAAAGGACGGAATGTAAAGATTAGGATGACAGAGGTTGGAAGAGATCATGAAAGATCAGTTTAATAATCTAAATGTTTATCTGCATCTCCAGTGAAAACATTGAGGAAAGGTTTGAGTTATGTAATATCAATAAGGGATTTCCAACACATTATTGAGAAGAGTTTACATAATTATTGGCATGTTTTAAGTGTAAATATAAACAGAGCAATCTTTCAATGTTGATACATTTTTACACTGATTTTGATCTTTTGAGACAGCTGTGTTTCCATATCTATCAGAAACAAATGTCTTGGTTAAATTAAACAGTTTCAAGTCCAAATCGGATGGAAGTATGAATAATATTCAGGGTTTCCCCCAGAAAACTTGCTAAGCCTGGTGGTTGGGACGCTGAGGTGGTTCACAGGCGGCCCACATGTTTTTGTATTAAAGATGCTAAATAGACAGGAAAAGTTAAAATATTACATGTCAATTAACTATCAAATAATTAACTATAAAATAAAATGAAATAACATGTCCACTTCAAAAATACACCTGAACAGAGCCACAACACGTCGTGTGTGATGCATAAATGTACCCCGATAGCAAATGATGTTAAATCAAAGTTGGCAAATGGCAACCTCGATGAGGTCACAAGGAAAGGAGCTACAGCCAAATACCTCCAAAGAATAAGGCAAGTCCTGACAAGCCAGCTCAATGGCAAGAACAAGATCCGTGCAATAAACAGCTATGCCTTACCAGTAATCAGATACCCTGCCGGAATAATTAGCTGGCCAGTGGAAGAGATAAAGGCCACGAATGTTAAGACTAGGAAGCTACTAACCATGCATGGAGGATTCCACCCCAAATCCAGCACCCTGAGACTGAACATGAGCCGTAAGGAAGGAGGCAGAGGACTAGTGAGTGTGAGAGCCACTGTCCAGGATGAAACATCCAAGATCCATAAATACATCAAGGACAAAGCCTCAACAGACGATGTGCTCAGCGAATGTCTCAGGCAATGGGGAACAGAAGACAAGGTGCTGGAAGTACCATCATGGGAGGACAAGCCCCTACATGGGATGTACCACCGACAAATAACTGAAGTGGCTGATGTCAGGAAAACCTACCAATGGCTGGAGAAAGCTGGACTCAAGGACATCACAGAGGCTCTCATCCTGGCCGCCCAGGAACAGGCCCTAAACACCAGAGCAATAGAGGCTCAGATCTACCACACCAGACAAGACCCAAGGTGTAGGTTGTGCAAGGAGACCCCTGAGACAGTCCAGCACGTAATAGCAAGGTGCAAGATGCTGGCAGGGAAAGCGTACATGGAACGACATAACCAAGTGGTGGGCATAGTGTACAGGAACATCTGTGCAGAATATGAACTGGAAGCCCCGAGATCAAAGTGGGGAACACCCCCAAAAGTGGTGGAGAATGACCGAGCTGAGATCCTGTGGGACTTCCAGATACAGACAGACAAGATGGTAATGGAGAACCAACCGGACATTGTAGTGGTGGATAAACAACAGAGGAAAGCCGTTGTGGTGGATGTAGCAATACCAAGTGATTACAACATCAGGAAAAAGGAGCAGGAGAAATTGGAGAAATACCAGGGCCTCAGATATGAACTGGAAAAGGCCTGGAAGGTGAAGACCACAGTGGTGCCTGTGGTCATCGGGGCCCTCGGGGCAGTCACCCCCAAACTGGAGCAGTGGCTCAAACAGATCCCAGGAACAACATCAGACATCTCAGTCCAGAAATGTGCAGTACTAGGCACAGAAAAGATACTGCGCAGAACCCTCAAGCTCCCAGGCCTCTGGTAGAGGACCCGAGCTCAGAGGATGAAACAGACCACCTGCGGAGGGTGAGAAGGGAATTTTTTTTATATATATATATATTCACAATTAGATTGTTTTATTGCCATAGCAACAATCTGATTCTGTGAGTTTAATCTCTGAGTTTGAGATCTGTTTGTTCACAAATACATATTGGTAAACTGCAACAATAATTGCTTTTTATGTTGGCCAATTAAACTACTCGCCGTCTCCCAGATTTCACTAAATCTAACACAGAAGCTATTAGAGAGGCTGATGATTTTAGCAGGAAGATGGGCCATTAAGTCAAATTCTGCTCAAGGCTTCATACATCCTTGGACCGGCCCTGCATGATGAGTTAAATCCGCCTGCGCAGAGATGCGCAACAAACTAGACATTTAATTTAACGCTTCTAATGTGGCTTTAGTAGCTCTTCCATTTTGTGTCTTTTAGCTTAGCGCTGAAATTGATGCTAACTGCAGCATAGTTAGCAACTGATGCAACTTATACTCTCTTAAAACTTTAAAAATTATATGAAAAGTATTTATTATCCCACTTTGTCAATGGAATAACTACTTCCTTTATTACTTAAAAATAAAAGTCTGAAACAAAGAACAGATTATTAGTTTAATATCTGGGATAATAATAATTAAAGCTGACCTGCTTACACCAAGTAGATCCTTTAAGAGAGAGGTTTTACTTTGACTAGAAATCCCACAGGAACATAATATTGACAGGTTTGGTTGCTCATCACTATCAGCCTAACGGTTGTAAAAACATCTATCTTTTCCACTTTGAAGAAAACCAGCAGGTTATTTGTTTTTCTGCACAGGGAGGTCAGAATTCCAGCTGATAAACTGATGGGGCCCATTTGGTGGGCCCCATAGGGTTTATCCAATATTGCTGCAGTGCATTAAGAATGGAGTGAAAGCTGCAGGTTTTAATAATTGATCAGGACTGAATTTGATTAAATCAGTTCTACATGCAGGCAGATGTTTCTATGGTGTGTGAATTATAATGTATTAGGCTCTCATTGCTAACTGTAGTTAGCACCAAAACAATTGCAGAACCCTCTGTACTCCGGTCAGCCCGTCTGAGACTAAATATTTCAAAAGATGACCAGGACAAGATCATTTTGGCTTCAAGCTGATTGCATGATTATAACCTCTGGTCCAAAATTAGCAGTCTTCTAGACGTTTACTGTTTTATGAAAGATCTGTACAATTCACCACCGTGTCTATAAGATGCCGAACTTCTCATTAATTTACAGGAAGTAGAGCGTATGTACAAATGGCAGTTGGTTTAGGAATCTATTGGATATCACAAAGAGTTGACTGTAAACGTTCCCCGCAGCAACACATGCAGAGTGGCACCATGTCGGCTTTCTAACACCAGAGATGGACTGGCCACCTGTTGGCTTAAAGACATTGAATATCTACAGCACCAACATCAGGTGGAGGGGTGAGAAAACAGGATGGCCTGTCAATGCAGCAGACAAACATAATCTAATCCTCCACCTTGGACTAGAAATGTGGTGAGGCATAAATCTGCACACACCAATTATCAATGTTGTTATGGCAGAAAGTGTTTGGGAGCCAGAGAAGACCTCCAGTCTGAACCGCCACCTTTTGTTGACTCTAGTTAGCAGCTAAAATGGAATCTACTCATGAAGCACAATTGAGGTTTTGTGTTGTGACCTGGAGTCCTGAAAAAGCTGATTTATTGATCCCTGTGGAGCAACGCTGTCCTCTCTTTTCATCTTATAGATGGAGGTCAGTAATGGACACTTCTCAAACACTGAGTGTAATTTGTGGTGTAGCTTTAGTGAGCGTCTGTTTGTCAGCACCAGACTTCTGCTTTCACGTCAGATTGCAGCAACTATGAGGAAAGGCTGCTGACTCTTTATGAGTTAGATTATGGAACAGAAGTACGTCTTTCAGACTTGGTGTTGTAGAAATTTCTCTCTAGCTTCTGTATTTTCCCCATCTGACTGACTCAAGAACAAAGGTATAAATCTGTCCACTGAACTTTCAGGTTTCCACCTTCTTGTTCTTTCTTATTGCAAATTTTAGCGGTACATTTCTTTTAACCCTCAGGACCTTGTGGTATTTTGAGAGGAAACGTGTCTGTGTCTCTATTGTTTGAATGCCAGTTTGTTACACTTATCTCGTCTTAATGTGTGTATTTTAACATGTTGTACCTTATATGGTACTACATGCTACCTTAGCATGTCATACAGTAGTTTTTACAAAACTGCTGTTGGAATATCTGTTTTTCCAACAGATACTACATTGTGAGGACCCACTACTCCGTATGAGGCCCAGGAGTACTGCTTTGGGGTTAGAGGTCAGGCTTAGGGTTAATGTGTGACTTGGGATAAGGCAATAAGTATGAAAATGGCTGGAAGTCAAGTCTCTGTGAAGATAGAAAGATATACTCTGTGTGCGAGTGTGTGTGTGTGTGTGTGTGTGTGTGTGTGTGCGTGTGTGTGTGTGTGTGTGTGTGTGTGTGTGTCTGAGAGCTTCGTGTGGCTATAGGGATGCAGCTAAAGCCTGTGGATGACAGACAGCTGGTCTCATGGTTATATGAGGAAATATTGCCGTCTGTTTGCTGGCTGGTGTCTGACGATTGTTCTTTATCAACACTCGCCGCTTTCTTCTTCTACAGTAATGACCATCTTTTCTAGCTTTGGTTTCTCTCTAACTGCAACACATCTGTGACAGCACTGACCTGGCTCACCCTGAGCTCCGACTGCAGTAGCACACAACATCTACAAACTGGAGAACACGTTTTATTTTTGTGCAGCATCCTGCTGTAATGGCTCACATTGTGCTTTGCTGTGTTGAGATGGTTAAATTGGCGGCGCTGTAAAAACCACAGATTAGGCTTCCAAAAACATCACCTTACTTTTGGATCAGCTGTTTTAATTTTAGGCCTTAGCAATCTACTGCAATGCTAAAAACAAAACAATGAAAAGTTCTTATCACGTTTATCATTATCACATAATTACCATAAAATATCTTAATAAAACTTTAAATCCATTTTGCCCAGCCTTTCTACTTCAACACTTCAACATGCTTGGTGTCCTGGGCTATCCTCTTTCCATGAATCATTAATTTTTCCATGATTCCTGTTCATTATTTGTTATATTTACAACAGGAAGCTCAGCTTCCATAAACCTGCAAACATAGGATGTCTGCTAAGTTGGCCGTTCATTTTCTTGACCTCGATTGCAGCCTGAAAACAGCGATTTCGTCATCATGCCGCCATATTTTCATTAGGCTTCTGCTTCCAGCTTTTGGCTTCATTGCTGTCAGAAGAAAGTCAAATTATTTAGGAGGAGGCAGTGAGCTGGGGGGAATAAAATGAATTGCACAGAAGCTGTCTTGTTTGAAAGAAAATGCACATGGCATCTGATTAGGCACATAAATAATTTATAGTCGCTTCATTTATGGGCCATGTCTCAACAAGAAGGTATCGCTCGCCAATTAATATTCCCTCTTTGCCCTCTCTCTCTGAGAGGACCGGGCTCGACGTGCAGCCAGCTGCCAGCGAAGTGCTGTGGAAAGAAGCAAAGCAAGCAAAGGAGAAGGAATTAGAGAGTGTGCTCATTACTGGAAATGCAAATGAAAGTGTCCCAGAGTTTAATAGCTGTCACTGTCTGTGTGGGTGCCAGAATGCCAATCAGGTAATCTGCTCATATATTGTAACCACAGTCTATGTCAGAGGCGTGTCAGCTGAAATGCTGTGCCGCAGATCAAAAGACATGAAGGAAACGGTAATTATTTGATAAGAAAACATAATCTTGATTATTGTTGTAGGAAGAGATTTATAGGCTTGTAGAAGGAGTTTTTGATGGATCTGGATCTGGAAACTATTTTTTAATGTGCTTAATGACATCCTGACTCATCCATACTCCTCATTAACAAAAATATTTTTTGTTTTTGAAATTCATCTTCTACTTATGGAGCAACACCTTGCATAGCCATAACTGTCTTTCTAATGTCGGAGTTTTTATATCCTGCTCTTGCTCATTTTTCCAGTTTTCTTTCACTAAACCTAACTCATCCATCTCTGCTGATGAATGAGATAGCGTCCATTTGCATCTTCTGTTAAAAAATCATCTCAACCATGGTGCAAGACTGATGCAACATAAACACACGTAGTACTTAATTTGAAACATGATTTAAACCACACAGGCACTTCACTGTTGGCTTGTTGGCAAAAAATATTAATTCAATGTTGAATTGCCATCATGTGCAATCTGGGTACAGAACGGAATCACAACTCATTGTTGTCAACACATAGTGCTTAAGTTAAAATGTGATTAACCCTCAGCTAAAATGGGGTGTGCTGTGGTGGCGCAGGGGCTAAGCACAACCCACATATGGAGGTTGTCGTCCTCAACTCAGCTGTCACAGGCTCAATTCCTGGCATTGGCAACCTTTGCTGCATGTCTTCCCCCTTTCTTGTCAATTAACTATCAAATAAAGACCACTAGAGCCAAAGAAATCTTTAACAAAATAAAATGTGAAAATGAAAAACCATCAACCATCAAAATTGTTTCACCTGGATCCCGAGGAGGGGAGGAGAGTGGAAAGTGGGGGAGATTGATGGGTAGAGGGGCCAGGTGAGGGGTGGGCAGTGGGGGGAAAGGGGTGTGTGTGTGCGTCCTTGGCAGGTGGAGGGGTGTGAAAAACAGCTTACATTAATTGAACATTTAGATTACTATTTCTTCCCCCAAACCTTGTCCTCAAGGCAAACTGACCTGCGTGTTTTCAGTTCAGCAAAACCCTGTTAATCAGATGTCAATTAAAATCATGTGTGCTGAATTAGGGAATACATAAAACTTGCAGGGCAGTAACTGGAGGACCAGTGCTGAAAAACACTGGATTGATGTTGGCATTTCAATCAATGGATATCGACAATAAATCAACATCGATTCAATGACACATTTTCAACTTCAGTTAATTGGCTAGAATTGAATGGTTGTTTGATGGTTGATCCAGCTACTGTCGTTGACCTTAACCATAAATTCAACCTTTGTGATCATAATTCAACATTGAATTAACATATTTTGCCAACAAGCCAACAACGACAGCTGTGTGGTTGGGCCATCCCACTCATGTAAATGTTGGGGTGTACCGCTCCACTCCTTGTAGTAAGTTGTAGATGTTTTTGTGTCAATATATCTCACACACAGTCAGTAAGAATTTTTATTAACAAGTAAAAAAATGTACAGAAAGGAATCACCACTCACTATCCTCTACAGTAGCGGTTCTCAAGGTGGGCGGTACCGCCCCCCAGGGGGCGTTCAGAGGACGGCAGGGGGCGCTGGCGGACATTTTAACAAAAGGGGGGCGCTGAGATGCCTTTGGGGGGCGTTTGGTCGAAGGTAAACTTTACACCTTAAATCCACAACAATACCAGTTTAGACTTTGAGCAACTTGGTAAAACTGTATTGTGTAACATTAAATCATGCTTGGCTGCAACTGTATCGATGGCAGCTCTTCTTCTTCTATTCAGTGTTTGTAGCTTCATGGCTCCGCATCAGTTCAGCGTTACACCGACTGATGACGCTGCTGTGATTCACTTTGTCTGGTATTCATGTAGGCTACATATGTTTTGGCAGTTCTGTGATCATGTCAAAGCAGCAATTTATATTAAAAAGTGTTTTATTTCCGTTTGAAAGCTGCCCGCTTCCATGGAAGGACAACAGAAAATCGCTCTTATAAACATGTAATTACTAAAATCACGATACCTTCACTTTGTATCCCTCTGAAAAATGAACCCATTTAAATAAAGAAATCCCTCCATGGGTGATTCCACGATAGAGAGCGTTCATTTTATAGCGTTAACACGGAGCTGTAAGTGGTCCGGTATGAAACGGGGGTGATAGAACAACACAGCACTTTTAAATTTCAATAATCAGAATGCAGAAATTGTTTCCGTTGTTTTAAAAGGTTTATGTCAGTCTGCCTTTTCCCCATCGATGTTTCCCGACCGCCCTGCACTTTAGGGGGTAAAAAAATAAATAAAAAAAACGCCGCGCACATTGCGCAAAACTCTGAAACATGAGAAGCGGGCAAAATGGAGCGAAGAACTAGATGTGAATTATGGCATAAAAACAGAGAATCCGACGCTGAACAGTGAAAAATCAACACATGATGTGAAACACATGACGATTAGGAAGCGCAGCAGGTGATGAATGAATATTACTGATGATCAATAAACAATAAAATAAATCTAGCAACAGGAAAAAAAACTAAAGTGGACATAGCAATAAACCAAGAGAGGATAAAACTAATCAAAGGAAACTAAATGGAAATGAATGAAGAACAAAATGCAAGAATAAACTAAGAAACTAAAGTAAATACAGAGGAATAAACTGGTATGGCAAGACCTTTCGAGCAATAATTAATACAGAGACTGTATGGCAAGAATAAACACACTATTTCCAGATAAAAGGTAAAATAATAATGTTGACGTACTACCCCCGCCCCCCCCCTAACCCCCCTCCTCCAGACGCCGATACGTTTAGGGCAAAACTCGCTACATTTACCCCGTTATGTGCGCGAGGTGAAGGAGCGTAAGGCGCGCTGAAGTGTACGGGAAAACATAATCGGTGCGCCGATTCAAAACATCTACAATAATGATAGTAACATTAATAATAAAATAATAGTCAGTGCAAGTAGCCTACAAATTCTTTGGTGGGTGGCGGTGAGGGACCTGGATAAAGGCTAGGGGGGCGCTGGCCCAAAAAAGGTTGAGAAACACTGGTCTACAGTGTTATTAAAAATGTGATAACCCCGCTCAGTAATAAAATGCTCTCACCCAGAGCCCTGATGAGGGGGAGAGGAGGGGAAGAAGGTGTGTGGCTAAACAGCTGACATGGATTCAATATTGATCAGACGTTGATCAGACCTCAGCAATTCATTCTTTAGATTTCAACCACAAAACAACATTGATTCATTGACACAGTTTCAACGGTTAGAATTGGATGGTTGTTTGATGGTTGATCCAGCTTCTGTCATTGACCTTAACCATAAATTTAACCTTTGTGATCATAATTCAACATTGAATTAACATCTTTTGCCAACAAGCCAATAGCAAAGTGGTTGTGTGTTTGGGTCATCCCTCTCATGTAAACGATAGGGGTGTACCGCTCCACTCCTTGTAGTAAGTTGTAGATGTTTTTGTGTCAATATATCCCACGCAAACAGTCAGTGAGAATTGTTATGAACAAGTAAGAAAATGTACAGAAAGGAATCAGCACCGACTATCCTCTACAGTGCTTAATTTAAAATGTGATAACCCCCAATCAATAATAAAATGCTCTGACCCAGAGCTCGGATGAGGAGGAGAGGAGGGGAAGGGGTGCGGCAAAACAGCTGACATTGATTCAACATTGATCAGTCGTTGATCAGACATCAGCATTTCATTCATTAGATTTCAACCACAAAACAACATTGATTCAATGACACAGTTTCAACATTGGTTACTTGGCTAGAGGTGGAGGATTGTTTGATGGTTGATTCACCGTCATTTGTTGACTTCAACCAAAAATCAACGATTCTAACTATAATTCAACGTTGATTTAACGCCGTGGGCAGAGTTCACTTCAACTGAACCCAGAGTGAGGTTTGTAGCTGAACCAGAGTTTGATTCATTCACACTTCCCCAATGAACCAGACTGTCTAGACAGACAAACTAGAGTTTTATTAAAGTGGACCAAGCTAGGAACTATTGCCATACAAAAAGTACATAACACTGAGCGGATGCTAACAGTGAGTACGCAAAACATTAAAATGAAGGAAATCTGACAATCGGGGAAAAAAAGTGTTGCTTGTCAATTTATTCACAGGAAATATTTTCTCCTTCTGTACATCTGTCTTCTGCTTTCGTTCCTGATAGCAGCTGATAGTGATTCTCCCTCCACTTTCTCTGTGTGACCTGGCTAGTGCAGCTTGGCTGACTCTTGGTGACAGATGGCGGTTTTGGCCTGAGATTGACATCTGTATCACCCTGGGCTCCCTGCGCCTGTTCGTTCCAGTGTAAAGGCTGTCAGAGCCAGCCACTCTTGGTCTGATTCTCTGCTCCTAGCCATTCTGTGGCGCTACCACAATTGGCTCCATATGCCAGCCACATGGAGAAGTGTCACTCTCTGCTAGCTCTGCATACATACAGCAGCCAGGCTCCCAGGTTGCTCTCCTCATTCCTGCTTCTCTTCCTGTCAGTCTGCCTTTTGCCGTTTCTTTCATTAATTTTCTGTCTGTGCCAGTCCACTCGAATAATTTCCTTACATGGCTATTAATGGACAAATGTCAGTGCCGAAGAGTGAGTAAACAGGGCGAGGCAGCCAAGCGGCGAGGATATTACATTCTGTAATCACTGTTGTTGCGGGTTAGAAAATCAGAGGCGTTTAATAGGATTTTATTTCTGCCTGAATTAGTTCCTGTTCATTTAGAAGACCGGTGGGAGGTCAGTAGACAGCAGTCTTGGGTCCATTAGCACTTCTGCTGCAGGAGACAACAACAGGAATATTAAAATGATTTTCTAGCAGTGTACAGGGCCCGGTTCAGGCCTGAGGCAAAGAGCTGGGTCAGAATGAGCTGGAAACAGGTCAGCTGTAGGTTGGCTGATGTGAGCTGAAGATGCCGCTTCCCCTCTGGACGGCCAGGCAGTGTTAGCAGGATGGACAAATCAGGTTTCTCTACGTTATTCTGCTGCTAAACGACACAAACAGCAGCTTAGGAGGACAGAAGGATTGCAAGTCTTGAATGATTGAGGAAATATTCTGGGTTGGATCTCACCTGTAACAACATCGCATTGAACAGCAGGCGACAGCCAGCCCTGAGCAGAGAGTGTCAGTGAGTCAGTGTGAGGAGCCCAGCAGCGTACCGACCCGGCTCGTCTGACTGTCATGGAAAACATCCCAGAGAAGTGCAGCTTCACTGAGCCAACATGGAGGCCAGATCTGCTCAGATATCATGTCTTCTTCATAAAATATGTCCGACTGGATGGAACTGAACCCATGAGGTGTATTTAAATCTCACAGATATTTTGATGAAGGAAACAGAACCTGGAGGCTGATGTTGTCAGTAACATTCAGCTTTAGTAACTGTTCACTCATGTTGTGGAGCTTTTTGTTCCCACAGATCAAAATGTTATTGATCAATCTCTTCCAGACACATCAGTGTGAAAATTAAACCATGACGAAAGGAGAAAATGATTCCCCACAAGTTAACAAATACTATAATAATTTATTTTGTTCAAATTCAGATTTTCTTCAGATAAATTTCAACAAAAAAATCTAATCTATTACTAGAGCTGGATCTGATTAATTTTAATTTCTATGTGTAAAGGTAATTTTCTTTGAGATCTTATTATTGTAATGAGGTCAGATTTCTGAGAGATCATTTTAGTTAAGAAAACACAACAAAAACGAGTTTTCTTTGAGAAAGCTTTCTTTCTTTTTGTCTTACTGGAAAAAATCAAAAATGACTGAATCTGGCAAAAGTCTGCTTTGTTTGTTACATTATTTATTATGTTCAGGCTTTTAAACTTATCTAAAGTTATACTGAGTATAACTGAACCATCCATTCAGTTATACTCAGCTGTAGGTTGGCTGATGTTGGCTTTCTGTCTTTGCTTCATTTCTGTGGCGTTGGTCAGCTATCAGGCCATGAGGTTAATAATGCATCAGAGCAATTCAGAAACACAAATTAAGAAAAGTTAAGTAAGAAAAATCTTGTTAATAAATATTGTGATTTTTATTTATTTAGACATACAAGAAAACAGACCGGCTATAGAAAGGTGTTTTCACAGTAAATAACCTTTTCTACCATTAGTTTCTTCATAAACTAGAAATGAGTGTGACAGGACGGTGTCTGGTTTGTTTTTAACATGTTGGCCATCCTACACAGCTGACTGACGGCGAGCGTTATTACATAACTTTATTCAGAACTACTGCATGGAAAAGCATCAGGATTTTAGCCAGCTGCAGTCATCAGACCCAGCTGATCACTGGCAGCAGGAGGAACATTTGAGTCTCACATGAAACAAATCCAGTTATTTTCCCACATTAACCATCATACACAGCTAGAAACCCTGAGCAATTAGTTGGGGAGGGGCATCATCGCCATGTGACATGACTCAACTGACTTAATGTCAGGACGTTGACTGGTTCAGCCAAATGACAGATCATTAAAGGGAAACCACTGGAGTCTGACAGAAATAATGCACGTTTCTGTGTCTGTGTGTGTGTTTATAATACAACAATAATGGCTAAACACACTCAGTCTTAAAAATCCTACTCTGGTCCTTAAAGGGGCAAAGCTCAACTTATGTAAAAGTTGAGCTTTGCGTGAGTTTTGCTTTGATCTCCATGGTAACCATTCTGGCTTTCCTGAACACTGAGTCTTATGAAGCTCCTCCTCGGACCTGCAGGCTCCAGTTCATCAACAACTTTCTGCATTAAAGGCTGAATGGAGGAACGTTGTTGTGATGACTTCTTGGTGGCTTCTTAAATAGACAGAGGCCCAATTTCAAGGCTTTACATTGCAAAGTCAAGTTTATTTTAAGTCATGTTTGATATATTCATCTTTTATAGTTACTTGATTGTGCCTGGAAAATACGTAATACTGCTCCTATGATAACTGAGTGTTTTTGTTAAACATTGTGATTTGCTGTTTGTGCATAAATTCCTTGTTTACACCCACAGATTAAAGCTGATTTTGATTCTGAAAACATTTCAGAATCAAAAACTATTCCTTAATCTTAAATTATTCTCCAGTTTTGCATTTTTTAAAAACTTTTATATTGAATCAAAGCCCATAAAGATCACAATGATTTTTCTTGTGGTCTAAATGTTTTTCCTTCGTAGCCCAATCAGCCTAATGTCCATGTTACATTTCAGTTTCAGTTCCTTACTCATGCAGTTAGTTAGAAGTGAACATTTATTGTGTCATTTATCGTGAAAAACTTTACAAGAATTTTGATTATTATGTCAATAAATTTCAATTAATTATGTCAAAGAAGAAACAGAAATGACAGTATGATTAGAAATGTTGTTTTTACCATTTTTTCCATCAATAGATATCAGTAAAATATGATTAAATGTAGTTACTGTGTGCAGCTGTTAAAAATGGTCATGTTTTTCCAGAGTTTGTGTTTCTGGCATCATGAATGCTGTAACATACAGTCACCTAATTAAAATGCAATTAAATAGGGGAGTCACGTGGGCAGGCGAACAAGATGGCAGCTGCTAACGGCTCTCCGTTCCCGACATGTAATTAGATGACGATATTGTAGTCAGGGGCTCTTTTTTGATACTGTTCTCAGCAAGTGAGGAAGCAGGGTAGGCTTGTGGACTTCTTTTTCGGAGAAAAAAGTACTTTAATCCTGAAATGGCCGCAACGAAATACTCAAAGAGTACAGGCCGCATGTCGACCCGCAACAGCCCTACACATGAGGAAGAACGGGGGAAACACCTCCTCCTAATATCATGAATTTGTTTTCGGAAGTAATTAAAAAGAGTAACATGTTACAAAGCGTAGCTGCGGACGTCTCCACAATAAAGCAGACAACGTCGGAACTGAATGCAGCGGTGGCTGCAATGCAAGAAAGACTGACGGAGGCGGAAACACGCATCTCCCGCTTGGAGGACACTTCAGAGCGGCTGCACACTGCAGTTGGTGAGAGAAGCAAGCTAATGGCAGCCATGCTGGACCGCATGCAAGTTCTTGAAAATCACAGTAAGAGGAATAATGTGAGAATTATTGGGCTGAAAGAGACTATCGGTACTGATCAGTGATCAAGGCAGCTAAGGAGAAGCGCGGGTTTGAGTGGCAAGGATGCAGGCTATCAGATATGACTAAAGAACTGGCGGAGAAGAGGAAGGCTTTCACCGCAGTGAAGAAGAAGTTGCAAGAGCGCAACGCTAAATAAACCCTGGCGTTTCCAGCCACGCTGCGCTGCGCGTGAGGAAAAACATAACTTCAGCTCGGCGAAAGCAGCAGAGAAGTTTTTCAATGAAGAGAGCCAGGAGGAGAACGAGCAGGGGGAGGACGCCCCAAATTCAACTGACTAATTCCTAGGAGCCCCATAGAAGATGCTGTCTGACTGACGGGAGGCGAACCTCGCCATCATGAACAGAGTGAAGCGGGATCCACGGACCTGATGAGGTTTTTTCTCTTCAGCCGCTGTAGACGGCAGCAATAGAGTAGGTTTTAAGTTGTCTTTTGTTTTTCTTTCTTTCTTTTCAGGCTGTTTTTATCCGTTTACATGATGGGAATGTTTATTGCCCATGTAAATTGTTTTCATTTTGGCTGGGTGCACTCAGAGTAGGTTGGGAATCAGGGGACAGGGGTACAGATATATCTGTTCAATGTGTTTTATTACAGGTTTAAAACGTGTATCAATCTTTAATCTTCTATGACTGGGAAGTATATAAAATTCACGTCTTGGAATATTAATGGATGCGGAAATCCAGCCAAAAGGCGCAAAATATTGGCTTATTTAAAGACAAATCAAGCCGATATAATATTTCTCCAAAAACTCACCTAAACGAGGGGGAAGAGTCCAAGTTCAAGACGGGCTGGGTAGGACATATTTTTCATAGCTCTCACTCAAGTGCTCGCAATGGTGTAATTATTCTCATTAAGAAAAATATTCAGTTTTCATTGATAAGACAAGCTAAAGATACAGAGAGAGGAATGGTTTGCATTGAAGCAATGATAGAAGGGGTAAAGGTTATACTCTGCAACATATATGCACCCAATAAGGAGGACCCTAACTTTTTCCACAAAATAAATAGTATATTGGGGGATATGGAAGGACAAACAATATTAGCACGGGATTTTAATGAAGTTATGGATCCTATTCTTGATAAAAGCACATCAAAAGGTCCAATTAGCTCTAAAGGAAGAGATGCAGTTCATATGCTAAAAGAGAATTTGGGTTTAGTAGATGTTTGGAGGTTAATTAATCCATCTAAAAGAGAATACACATTTTATTCTCATTGTCATAAATCCTATTGATCTGTTTTTGATTTCAAAACTCATAGTAAATAATGTACGTAGCCGTGATATAAAAGCTATTGCACTTACTGACCATGCAGCTACGGAATTATGCATAAGATTAGGAATATAAGAGGTTCAAGATGGAGAATGAATGTATCGATTTTACAGGACAAACTCTTTAAAGAACAGTTGGGGCAGGACCTGAGATACTTCTTTGAAATAAATATTGGCAGTACAGAGCATGTTCAATCTGCATGGGAGACCTCTAAGGCATTCCTGAGAGGTAAACTTATAGCATACACTTCATGGAAGAAAAAAGAAAGTTTATGTAAAATTTGTAAATTGGAAAGAGAAATCAAACTTAAATAAAACAATTTGGCTAGGTGTTATGATGATTTACTTTATCGAGATATTTGTGGGCTTAAGTTTCAGTTAAATGAAATTTATAACAAAAAAGTGGAATATTCTCTATTTAGGTTAAAAACTTCATTCTGTGAGGGAGGGGAGAAAACTGGAAAATTATTAGCAAAACAAGTTAAAAAAGAGGATTTTTTTGAACACAATCCCTGCCATTAAACAAGGAGATACTTTAGTAACCTCAGCAAAAGACATAAACAATGGCTTCAAACAATATTACGAAACATTATATATATCTTCAGTGTTTAACAAGACAAACCAAAGAGAAAGTGATGCTTTTCTCTCCAAACTCAATCTACCAAGGCTATCCCAGGAGCATGTAGAGTGGTTGGAAGCACCAATTACAGAAGAGGAGATCAGGAAGGCAATTTCAGGGATGAAGGTGGGGAAATCCCCCGGTTTTGATGGTATTCCATCAGAATACTACAAGTAGTACATAGATATTCTTGCTCCAGTGTTGCAAAAGGTGTATCAAGAGATTTTTGAGAGAGGACAGCTGCCTCCTACTTTTAATGAAGCTCTGATATCCTTGATTCCAAAAAAAGATAGGGATAGCACAGACCCGGCAAATTATAGGCCAATTAGTTTATTAAATGTGGACTGTAAAATATTAACCAAGGTGCTGGCTGTGCGCTTACAAGTCCTTCCTAGTATTATTCACCAGAATCAGACAGGCTTTATGAAAACCCGCTCCTCCTCTGATAACATTAGAAAATTATTGCACCTGATGTGGCTGAGTCAGTCACAGGAGGAGCCAGTTGTTGCCATCTCCTTAGATGCGGAGAAGGCGTTAGATAAAGTGGAATGGAGCTCTCTCTTTTCGGCTCTCTCAAATTTTGGATTTGGGCCTTTTTTTATTAAATGGGTCAAAATATTGTATAAGGAACCAAAGGCTGCTGTCATAACTAATGGTACCATCTCATCCTTTTTTAATTTATCACGTGGGACCCGTCAGGGTTGTTCTTAGTCCATTGTAATTCATCATGTTTATTGAAACTTTAGCATTAGGATAAATAAGGACATCAAAGGGATATTATGGGGACAACAAGAACACAAACCTCTTTTATATGCGGACGATATTTTATCAATTATAACACATCCGCTTACATCTTTGCCGCACCTAATGGACACTATACAGATGTATTCAACGATCTCTGGGTACTCTATAAATTGGGCTAAATCTGAAGCCACGCCATTATCCTCTTAATGTAATTCACACATGGTCAAAGATTTTAAATTCAAATGGGTACCTGAAGGCATGAAGTATCTTGGGAATAGACTCAGCAGGGAGTTGGAAGCGTTACCTTCACTAAATTTTAATCCGGTGCTTTCAAAAATTAAAACAAATTTTGAAAAGTGGGAGAAGATAAAACTAACACTGTGGGGTAAGATTAATGTTATAAAAATGATTACCGCCCCTCAGTTTAATTATGTGCTTATGATGCTTCCTATTTCAATTCCACTCGATATTTTTAAAAGATATGAAAACTTAAACATTTTTGTGGGAAGGTAAAAGAGCGAGAATAAAACTAGGAAAATTGTATGCTCCTAAAGAAAAGGGCGGCCTAGGACCTCCGGATCCTAAGCTCTACTGTTTGTCATTTGAGATGGTAAAATGAGTTAAATACTGGGAAGGTGAGAACAGGCAGGAATGGTTACATATTGAAAGGGATATTTGTTTGCCATTTGACCCCAAACACAAATTGTCTCAAAAGATCAACACAACAAACCCAGTTTTATGTTCATTCTTGTAAAGTTCTTCAAAGGTACACAAACTGTTAAAACTTCCACATCAGGTGGAGAAATATGCGTCTCTCTGGAATAATCCTGCTATATGTATTGGTAAAACACCTGTATTTTGGAGGCAGTGGCATTCACGTGGCATATGCACCATTGGTGACTTGTACAAAGATGGGCAATTCATGTCCCTCAATGAACTTACCCATACATTTAACTTGGAAGGTAGAGCAAATTTTTGGAAATATCTACAGATGAGACATTGTGTTACCTCAAAATTTAAAATGATTGCAGAAAATGATATATTGAATTATATTAAGATGCCGCGTGAACAACACACTGCCTCTCAATTTTATAAGCTGCTAAGTTATAATTTGAGTAGTGAATCATCAAATATTAAACTTCTTTGGCAGAAAGATTTGAGAAAAGAGTATACAAAAGAAAGATGGCTGAGTGTGCTGTCAGAGAGTGGTAAATATGTGAAAGAGGCCAGAAGTAAATTTATACAGTATAAGGTGCTGCATAGATATTATCATACGCCTACTAGGTTACACAGAATGAAAATAATGTCAAACAATATGGGCTGGAAATGTAAGAAGGAAGTGGGCACATATTTGCATTGTTTTTGGGACTGCTCTCTGGTTTCACCATTTTGGATTAAAATCTTGGAGGCTCTGAGTGCATGGCTTGGCTTGGAGATCCCTCAGACTCCAGAACTGTGTTTACTGGGAGACAGATCTCAAATGCCGAACACCCCAAAAGGAGCTTTTACAGTTGTGGTGGTCGGTCTGGTGACAGCCTGCAGGATCATCTTAAGACATTGGAAGACCACAAAGTGTCCCGAGCTAAATGAGTGGATTAAAGCAGCTTCTTATGAAGCCATGCTCAACAACATGAAAGGGAACAGGAACATGGAATGGGATACCATTTGGGACTCATTGAAAAGAACTACGGCTTTGACTAATGCATCTGGATGAAGCTTGATTTTCCTGGACAATTACCTTTCTCTCAACTACTAAATGTTTTTGGATTAACACTAACATACACACATAAGACTGTACCCTGGGTTTGGGGGGAGGGGGGGTGCACCAGCCCTTTTTTCTTTTGTTCTGTATTTGTGTTTTATGTGAAATAATATAATGAAAATCAATAAAATTTGAATTACAAAAAAAAAATGCAATTAAATAGTTTTTTTAGTTATTTTGTTATCACAATAGCAATAAAAATGATTGTGATATAATTGTAAAACCATATTTCCCAGCCCTAACCAGGCTCCCTGATATCCATCCCTTCTCTATCAGCCAGCCTGTTGTTTTCCTCTTTATGGGAGTTTATCAGAGAGCAAATGTTAATGCGTTTAGTCACACACAGCTGTGCAAAGCGCTGGCCTCCATGTTGGTGTTTGAATTCTGCTCAGCTTGTAGGCCTGAGGAGTGGGAAGTCTGGGGATCTGCTGGACGGCACAATGAAGTCTGACTTATGATGATTGGAGTTTATACCACAGAGAGACATCTGGCCCACCTGTTAGTGTTGTGCCACTATGGCCCACTGAGTAGCAGAGCATTGACTTCCCACCGCTTTGCTCTGTTGCACGGCTCGATGCGCATGAAGAACTCAACATGGCCTTCTGATGTCCTTTAGCAGTCGGATACGCAGTTCATAAAACAGTGGTTCTTAACCTGGGTTCCATCGAACCCCAGGGGTTCGATGAGTCGGTCTCAGGGGTTCAGCGGAGCCTCTGCCATGGAGGTAAAGACACACTTGTGTAAAGTCGTGATGACGCCCCGCTTTGCCATCACTTGCTGCAGAGGATCATGTTACATTGCTTAGCCAATCGGAGGATCACGTTACATTGCTTAGCCAATCGGAGGATCACGTTACATTGCTTAGCCAATCGGAGGATCACGTTACATTGCTTAGCCAATCGGAGGATCACGTTACATTGCTTAGCCAATCAGTGCTGCTGAGGAGCCCTGATTGAAGGAGCTCCACTCTCAGCATGAATTTCAACTTGTGTCTTTAATTACTTCAGCAAAGCTCACAGTTTTTACCAAATTCTATAGTCTAAATTTGCTCCTTAGTCGCATCTTTTCGGGGTTGGTACTGCCTCTAGTGGTGTGGGGGTGGTAACACAGCTAATAATTACATTACTAAATCAGAATACCGCCAAGTATTTTGTGTGTCGGGGGGGTTGTTGGAATGAGAAGGGTTCGGTGAATGCTCATATACAACTGGGGGGTTCGGTACCAAGGTTAAGAACTACTGTCATCAAAGAAATTAGACCAAGTGATGTTATGTTGGGCAACAGACCCATAAAAACCCAGGAAATGGCTGTTAATGGCCTCTGCATGCTCTAGTAAATGTAGTTAAACCTGATTTAAGGTCTATACATATTCTGTGCCGTAAAGCACAAAACGACAGAACAGTTGACTGTCTTTGAAATGAGCGGATCCGAGCAGTGGAGAGGTCCAACGAACCGGCAATTACCAAATCTGTTCTAAATTTTCACAGACTTCATCCTTTTCATTAACATCATTAAACTGCTTGTTTACAATGGACAGTGGGACAGAATAATCTCTAATGCCATTAGTGATGGCAGCAGCCTCACTTTTGATAGTGCCCGCTTTGAAAAGAGGATGGCATCCTTCTCTAATGGGTGGCGGTGCATTCACTGACAACGTCTCTTTTCTGTTTTAAACCCTCTCACATGATCCTGCTGTAGAGGATTTAACAGCAGAGCAGGATTTTTACTATGCATTATTCAAAATTACAAACTGATTCACAATAGTAAATATGTTTATTTTTACAACATTACTCCAGGAAATTTGTCTCAATATTTAAATTGGACAAAAACATTTTTAGGTTTTAATTCATTAACATTGACATGAATTGATAAAGCTTTCTCTATTGAAACATCCAGATATTAGAGAACATAACATCAATAAAACCATGTAGTTTGCAATCTTAAGACAAAAAATTACTTCGTTAAATTCTAAATTTTTCATTTTTAATGAAAGCTTTTGGAGCCACATTGGATGGTCTGAAGTGGCCACACTGGTGGCCCTGGAGCCAGAGGTTGGAGACCCCTCCCTGTGTTTGACTAAAGACGTTAATCCATCCATCCATTTTCTAACACCATTGTCCCTATTGGGGTCAGGAGGGTTGCTGGTGCCTATCTCCGGCTAACGTTCCAGACGAGAGGCGGGGTCACCCTGGACAGGTCTCCAGTTTGTCGCAGGGCAACACAGGAACAGACAGGACTAACAACCATGCACACACACACACACACACCTAGGGACAATTTAGAGAGACCAATTAACCTGACAGTCATGTTTATGGACTGTAGGAGGAAACTGGAGAACCCGGAGAGAAGCCACCATGCACAGGGAGAACAAAAGTTTAAAAATGACAACATAGGTTTGATATAACATTTTATTTAAGAAAAGAGGGACAGATCTTTAAACATTTGACTCCTTTTTGACTGTCAGAATAACAGTCTATTGTCCACAGAAGAACAGAGTCCATGAGGTTAAGCTTTGTACTGTATGAACCAGGGAAACGGTACAAGTTGTGGTAACCCCAGTTAGACTCTGGTTGGCGTTACTTTGATTCCTTGTGATGTCTTCCTCTCATTCTGACGTGTAATGAAGCCACTTCTTGACAGTTTTACTGCAGTCCTCAAGAGTCAAACTGCAGAGCAACGGCTGAAAAACACAAAAATAAAAGTGAGGAAGGTGCCGGTTAGAAAGATGATAAACATTTGAAAAGTTCTGAAAGACATTGAAAGATTGAACAGTGTACTGGTTACAGGTCTGAGAACAAATACAAACCATATAGTTCCCCATGTACACTCACTGTTAATATTTATCTTAATTGTTCATTAATATTCATCTTAATGTTTACGTATACAACTACATTTACCTATCAAGTTGCAGTCTAGTGTTGGATTTATGATGCTGCACATGTTAAAATGAGGGAATCAATATTTAAAATAAAGGCTGTTTATCAGAAAACCTAAAGATAAAACTCAGGGAGGATCAGAGTTTATTTAACACACCAGAGACAGATAAATGGAGCAAAAGGTGATTTATACTGTAGTTGGAAAAATTTATAATTTATACAGAATAAACTTCCATCAAATAGCTGGTTTAATCTTCAATCAACTACAAATATTTCCAAATAAGTTTATTAAATTCATTACAAAATGTCCACATGCTGATAAAGATCCCACACCAGTAATAATAGTCCAGTTTAACCAGTTACCAACCCAAGAATCAACAGACTGAATCAGTCATTAGCAGGTTTAGTTCAGTGTTTCACCTGCCTTACATGTTTTAAGTGTTTCCTTTCTGTCTCGCCTGGATTGAATCTGTGGATGATTAACAACCTTCTGCACTTCTTGATGGCTGCAGACAGTCATGCAATCATCTAACTCAGTTGTTCTGGAAGAGAGACACATCTAAGCACGTCCCTAAGCACATTATAATAAAAAATGAAAAACAAGTGATTACTATCACAACAATTTAAAGCCCACCTGGAGCAGCCAGCCTTACACTTCCTTGTCCACCACATGATCTCCCAGACCAACAATAGGCCCCGCCCTATTTTAAAAACTCAAATCTCACAAAATCTTGTAGGATTTCATACTTAGGCCTGGAGCAGTGGGCAGGATGAAAATAATACAAAATGAGACATGACCTCAATTATTAAAAATATGTTTTGCCCCAAAATAACCAGGATTAATATGGGCACAAAAAAATGCCCTTATTTTTCAATAAACACATTTAAGATCAAAGTAATATTAAAAAAACTTACCATAAAACTGCTCAGAGGAGAATTCAATTCAGAAGCCAGTTGCACTGTGGCTCTGTGGGTAGAACAGTTGTCTTGTGGTTGGAAGGTTGATGGTTCAATTCTAGCTCCCTCCTGCCACATGTCAATGTGCCCCCTGGGCACCTAAACCCAACTGATCTGTGCATTAAGTGAATGTGACTCTAGTGTAAAGTGCTTTCAGTGGTCAAAATGACTGGAAAAGTAGTATGTAAATTTATTTACCATTTTTGAAGTAAACTAAATGATTTGAGTAAGACTGACTTAAATCTGTTATCTTAAACATACTTAATACATTTGTTAAAAATAATTGAGTTGGATGATTATAATATATTGAATTGGGTAAACTTAATAAATTAGGTTTAATAAATGTAATAAATTCAGTTTGATAAACTTAATTGAATTGCTTGTTACCTACAGAAGCAATTCAATTAATTTGGTTCAACTATTTTCTTTTTAGAGTGTTTTATAGTTGATCCACCATCAGTCGTTGACCTCAACCATACATGCAACCTTTGTGATCATAATTCAACATTGAATTAACATCTTTTGCCAACAAGCCAATAGCGAAGTGGTTGTGTGTTTGGGTCATCCCTCTCATGTAAACGATAGGGGTGTACCGCTCCACTCCTTGTAGTAAGTTGTAGATGTTTTTGTGTCAATATATCCCACGCAAACAGTCAGTGAGAATTGTTATGAACAAGTAAGAAAATGTACAGAAAGGAATCAGCACCGACTATCCTCTACAGTGCTTAATTTAAAACATGATAACCCGCTCAGTAATAAAATGCTTTGACCCAGAGCTCGGATGAGGAGGAGAGGAGGGGAAGGGGTGCAGCAAAACAGCTGACACTGATGAGAAGTTGATCAGACAAATGCATTTCAGTCATTAGATTTCAACGACAAAACAACATTGATTCAATGACACAGTTTCAACGGTTTGATTGGATGGTTTCACCGTCATTTGTCGACTTCAACCAAAAATAAACGATTCTAACTATTTTTCAACGTTGATTTAACATCATGTGCTATCTGGGTTCTTTAGAGCTGTTACTCAGCTATCATCATCCGTATTACAACTCTTTGAAAAGGCTTGAGTAATAAAAACTCCAACAGCATTTAATATCACATTGGAATTAACAAAATGTAGTTGAATTGAAATGAATTAATAGTTATCCTATTAGCAGACTTTTTCTCCTTTTCTGCTCCTCCAGAGCACATCACACTGTTAAGATAAAAAAAATGTATAATTTTCCTTTCACTTGATATTTCTGCATTACTTTTGCCAATCTATCACATAAAGTCACAATAAACTAAAATGAGGAACTGTAAAAAAAAAGGGGAAGATTTTGCTCTTTCAAAATAGCTTCAGTAACGTTTTCTGTCATGAAATTTCTTCCAGACTACGTAACGCTTTTTATTTTTTCAGACATTCATCCAGTGAGTGCGTACTCACCTTTGCAGTTTTTTGCAAGCTACTTCCTGTGAATCAGCATGGCGGTTCTGAAAGGTGCTGATGTAAATTTGCTATTCAGGCTGTTGATTACTGCTGGCAGAAGGAGTAGCTCCGAGATTTTATGTGACCACAGCATTCAGAGAAAATGGCCTGATAAAATTCACCTGGTATAACAAAAGAGGAAGATTTGGAACATGTTTTTATTTAAGGGAGCGATATAGATCCTGCATTGAAAAACAAACCAAAGGGCTCGTAACTCCTAACTCTGCGCAGAAAATGCAAAAGAAAAGTTAAATTTCCTCCCTTTTGATGCTGTGAAATAAATCTCTGCGGAAATATTTTCTTTTTTCATTTATCTTCAACTTATAATCATTTAGACTGTTATGGGAAAATCCCGTCATTCTGCAAAGGCAGCTACTGTTTTCTGTAAAGAATGCTGGCCAGCTTCACACACACACACACACACACACACACACACACACACACACACACACACACACACACACACACACACACACACACACACACACACACACACACACACACACACACACACACACGTGCTCCGGCACACAGATATCTCTCCTGCCAGACCATTAAACAAGAAAGCAGCTCCTTTGGCTCCCTTAATGGAAATTGCTATTTCAAAGCGTTCGGAGAGAGATGTTAACCTTCTGGTATACTTGTGGCATTAAAAATGGATCAAAGCAGCTGAGCTTTGATGTCAATGGAAGATTTTATTTGGGTCGTGGCAGCAGGGAGAGGCGAGCGTCTCCTCACTGCCCTCTGCTGGGAGAAGCTGCGCATTGTTTCTAATTTTACATGATTGATGTTGCTTTTTTCTCTGCTCTGTGTTGTCATTGCTTCATGCATTTGTTGAGTATTTAAAACACAGAGAGATTAAAAAAAGCTTCAGAAAGAGCAGATGGTTATTTTTTGCTTCTCACTCATCAATCAGATTGTTTTCAACATGAGAGCTGATGACTGTCTGCTTGAATTGTGTTGGAATAGAGCTGAGATACTTCTCTGATTGGATGGAGGGGTGTTGAACTTTCAACCCCTAGGGGCAGGCGCAGGCTAACGCCCCTGCCCCCACTCCAACAAGCTCAACGTGAGCCTGGGAACAAACACACTGTCAAAGAGATAAATGAGTGTGAAACACGGCAGCCTAAATGTTACTGTGATGCCTCCATGTTGAGACCGTGGGCTGCAGGCAGACAGAGAGCCGCTGACAGTAAGAGCTGCGGATCTTCCTTGAGATGGTGATTGTGTTCAGGTTAGCGCTGCTGTGGATGTGTGTTTAATGTGTGTGAGCCATTGGTGGGAGTGGGAGGGGGGCTGAAAGGGAAAGAGTTGGAAAGAAAACATAAATAATTGATGACTGATGCCGCCTTGCATCTGTGCTTGCTGTTGTGGAGTTTCTTTAAACTAGCAGGGTTGTGTTATGCTATGATGTAAACACAAAAATATAATGCTTCTGGAAAGTTTACATCTTCTCAAAACATATTTTCTGGCTGGCGGTTCAAAAAAGTGGACAGATCTTCTAAATGCTGGTCATTTAGAAGAAGAAGAGAATTTTTGGGGTTTTTTTCTTCCAACTTTCACTTCTAACCTGTAAATAAACCTTTTCCTTAAGCCACATGAGACCAGTTTATGCTTTATGCCAGCATTTTCATGAACAATCATAAAAAATATAAAATCGTACATTATTTTATTAGTTTATATGTTATTAATTGAAAATGTATTATGATTTTCATTTGTTTTGGTTCTGATCAAATGACAAGTTATTCCAAGTTTCTTTATAGTAGACTTTGAGCAAAATGTAGAAAATAGCTTTAATTTTAAAATAACTTGAACTTTTTGTTGAAAAGGTGTCCAACACATTGGCATACGAGTTGATCGCTGGTTGGTATTAAATGGCCGCCGGTAGATGCCACCATTTCATTTTCCAGTGTGACCACTGTTATGTCACAGAATAGCAGCGTTTTGTTGAACAACAACCAGAACCGATCATTAGACAATTCTTCAATCAACTCTGATCACTGGCAGATTAATGGCTTTAATGTTAATTTGCGTGGGAAAGAAGAATCTATTGACTGAGCGAAGGCTGAAAAGATCTCCAAAGGTTAATTAATAGAATATTGGTTTGCAAGTGTGAAAGAGATGCAGAGTTTCTCCGTTTTTTGTTTTGTTTATTTTGTCTAAGGGGGTCACAAACAAGTGGGTTCGGGCTATTTAGAGTTTCTATACATGACTGACTTAATGTATTTAGCCCCCTCCTCTTGGCAGACCCTTTATTTTTCTCAGTTTGCCTCATTAAGGCTTTGTGAAAATTCTCTAGCTTGTGTGGACGACGCTCTCTTCTGATGAGACTCCAAACTAACAGAGGAGTTGGTTGACATCTCCCAAGTCTTTGGCCGTCTTCTGCTTTGTTGCTGCCGTGTTGCCAGTTTGCCCAGACCCTCCTCTCTTTGACGAGACTCGAGTATACTCCTCCCAAAATCCTTTATCCTCGCTTGTTTTTTTTATTCGCTCACTCAACTCTGGCTCCCAACACCTCCCCTCCCTCTGCCTTTGTTAAAGACAGCCCCTCATACACTCCCCTATCCCTCGCTCTCTCTCTCATGCACTGTCTCTCTCGCTCTTTCATTATGCGCTCATCCATTCCGCTGGCTGGGGGCTGAGAAGCCAGTGCTCTACTACGGAAGCGAGTGTTTGGGAAGCCCAGCGATATGCCACTGCTATTTTCCCCACAAAAACAGGAAGAAAAAAAAGGTGGACCAAAGTGTCAGGATCAGCTTTTCCTTCTTCCACCACTCCTCCTTCCTGCTCACTTGCAGCCTGTCTCTTTTTGTCCGCTGACTTCTCTCATTCATTCACTCCCCGCCGCTCCGGCTGGCTGACCGAGCGTGCTGACACCGGGACCGCTACCTGCTGCCTTAGGGATTTGACAACGCTCCGGGAACCTACTGCCTAGTTTGTCGTTTTTACGGCCAGTGAATGGTGGATGCACCTCATGGATGAACTGGAGTATACAACGGACTGGATGAGGGAGTAAGTGTTGGATACCTGAGGATGAGCGTTTCTTTTCTAACCTTACCAGAACAAACGGAGAATTAAGGAATTTCTTGACCAATTTTCACTCTATCAGACTCAATCTACATCAGTCACTGAGTTTCTTCAGTCTTTATTTTGTTGCACATCAGAAGCAGTGTCAGCTGTGGACTGTCCAGTTGAGTGGGACTGCTCACCTGTCTAACTTTTCCCCCTCTGTGACACTTCCTCTGAACTGCCTTTGGCCTCAGTGGGGCTGGCAGGGCTGCAGGGGAAGGTGGCAATGGCTTACCCCCCCCATAAGACCTGCTTAAAATATAAGTGCACTGGACCATAGAGCAGTGACCAACGGATTGGAAAAACAAGTCTTCTCCTTGCTCCTGGGAGCATAGTGTTCCTAGTAAAACATTCAGACGCTTCCCAGCCAACCATCTCAGCAGATATAAACTTGTTCCAGTTAGGATGTCAGCATTGGAGGGATTTTTGTGCTTGACCATCAACCAAAGAAGCCAGTCTGTCGGACGCAAAGAGTTGTTTGTAAGCTAAAAAAAGGAGCATCATACCACATCCACAGGAAACTTGGAAAGCCACCCCCGCTTTGAGAAATACTTTTGACCCATGTGAAGGATCTTGTTTTGGTCTGGAAGTCTTTTGAAGGAGCCCCTGACCTCTTTCACAATCAACTAATTACGAGTCAGGGTCACAGAGAGGAAAGGACCAGACTCTTTTTGTGGATTTACCATCGACCTGCCATGGAAAGTTTACATGTGGATATCTAACAATCCTAAACACCCACATATCTAACACATACACATTTCTTTCTTATAGATCCATGCCAACAGCTTTGTAACACAAATTGCAAAGCACATTATCACCACCTACTTAAATCTACACACGTCTGTGCTGTAAGTATATAAGGATAGTTGCACATTAAATTCCCATTAGTTTGGGTGTTTGCCATAGGGGATAGAGGGAATGGAGGTCATTCGGACAGGTGGGGTGCTGTCCGAGTCGCCGCTCACACTGTCTGTCCTATAGCCCCAAATGGATGTTATTATCTGTGCAAAATGTGCTGCCCGCAATCCGCTAAAAGCTTTCCGCTGCGATTCTTCGACAGAAACAGTCACCGGGTCCCTGTGACAGTGCACGGTTGGAACCGCAGCTGAGACTGCATCCATTACTCATCTTCTTTTGTTTTTTTTTTTTTTTGTTGTTTTTTTTTTAGTTTTTTTTCGTTGTCTTCCACTCTCACCCCACCGCCATAATTTTTTCCAACGGGTCCCTGGGTGCCCCCCGGCGCTCTCCTCGGCCCATCGTCTCCCCCGCCCTGGAGGGGAGGGGTTCGCTGGAGTGGAGCATGAGCGGCTGCCACTATCCTTCGCCGGCGCCGGAGCGGGAGCGCAGGTACCAGCACAAAGTGTCGCTGGTGGTGCGCTACTTTATGATCCCCTGCAACATCTGCCTAATCCTGCTGGCCACGTCCACGCTGGGCTTCGCCGTTCTGCTGTTCCTCAATAACTGTACGTTTGCTCACCTCAAGCACACACTTTTTGACTCTGTTTTTGTGTTGTTTTCCTCTGAGTTTTAAGCCACTACAACAGTTTCTCTATCTGGAAACATAATCCATAACAATTAGAAATGTTGTGTTTTCTCTTGGTTTATGTGACATCGTTCTTACATTGAATGTCCTTGTTGAGGCAAATTCCCAAACAAAATCTTGCATACCAAACATCTCATAGCCTTATCTGCCCTTGAAATAGGAACATCAGATCACTAAAAGTCAAAGCCCACCTTTCCTTGACTCTAGCTTCGCAGACTGCTCTGTATCTCTGCTCTAAAGCCCTGACATTTACTTTGAACTGCAAAGTATTTCATGCAGATTAAAAGCTTTTGGTGGCTCAGTAAAAGTTTTTTTTTGGTTAGGAAAAACCCAATCTTTTCTTACGTCTTCTCACTACAAACAAATATTTCCGATGTATAATGAGAAAGCAGTAGCACATTAGCTGCCAGTGAAAGTGTTTTTGGAGAGTATTGTCAAATGGTTCTGAATGTGAAGACAATTTATTTCATTTATATATTTCATTTATAGTTACAGCCTGAATACTGGAATCACATATTCACAGTCACTGGTCCTCTATAGAAGTCACTTCTGACAGCTTTTTACTGAGTGAAAAGTATTGATTTATACTTAGGTTAAGAATAAATCAGCAGTTTGTACTTGTTAAGCAGTTTGTTAAAATACAATAAATGCAAAAGCTACATTTTTGGTGGAATAATTCACTCCACTTCTCTATTACACGCTCTGTTTCAGTACAGCAAGTTCAAACTGTGCAAAAGGTGAAATCTCCTTAACTCTCCAAAGTGGGGCTATGCAAGACTTGCACCTCCTAATCACCAGCAGATTACATTAAGTAACTAAATTTGATCACTAAGTACTGCTGTGATAATGTTAGAAATGTGGGCTGAAATGCTGTTTGAGTTACATTTCTTTAGCGACATGGCGCTATGTTTTTGTTTCTATTCTCTTTCAGTTGGCATAAGAGGTTTGTGTTCTCACAAGCTAATACGCTTGAGTGAGAATGGTGTGATGCTCTTTACACAGATATAAGGAAAACTTCCTAAAGAAATGAAAATTCTTCACTTGAAACAGAGAAGGAATAAACACTTTAATATAGATTAATGAAGCAGCAGGGATTAGAAGATTTGAGTGTAATAACCCAGTTTTGACCTGCTGATACAGATTTTAGGCCATTTTGATTTAACTTTATGTTACAGTGTTTTTTTTATATGTTCTTGTCATTAGTCCTTAATCATTTGTCAGGAGAGGAAATATCACACATAGACATAATATAAGAGTAGAACCCGCATTAGCTGCTCCGGCGCAGGAAATACGGCGGCCATCTTGGAGCGGTCGTCCCTCCTACTTTGCTCAACCAAAACAGCAGAAAATGCCTCAGCACTGAGGGATATTGTTGTTCCGATCTATGGATTATTGTTGTGAGGGCTCCACAGACAACATTTCACAAGTAAGATGGACATATTATTGTGTATATTTTGTGATTGGAATATTACTTTACTGTATTTATGTCCACCGGCGAGATACCAGCTAATATTAGCTACAGTGCTTGGAGTAATAGGGTTCAGCCGCAACTGAGATTATGTAAATCTAAAAAAAAAAAATTATTCTCTAACATTGACTTAGATTATCTGACACAAGAACCTACATTAGAAATGAAACAATGTAGCAGTAAGTTTTATAATATTATAAAACTTATATTATGTGTTATAACATTCACCAGCAAAGTTTACACAGGTGGCAAAGACTATTATTTATATCTAATTATTTCACTAGTAAGATACATCCTAAATCTTCCGTTTTTGTTTTGAAAGTTTTATAAAGACTCGATGTGAGGAAGAAGAGGGAGAATCTATAAAGAGAGACGGATTCACTGCAGCACGGATGAATCTCACATCGGATTTTGGACTCAATCTCAGCTGCTGAATCTCTGAAGCTAGAAATTGTCGGCTGAAACACACACACACACACACACACACACCCACATATATATATATATATATATATATATATATATATATATATATATATATATATATATATATATATATATATATATAAAAGCATGTATCCAATATATATTATTCAGTATTAATCATTATTTGTTTGTGTTTGTACAGTTATATAAATATGTATTGATATTTCTAAATAATTTATTAAATAAATTATGAACAGCTGTGTGCTTTTTAATATGCTCATCATACATCAATATCAGAATATTCCATTCCTATTCTATTGTTATAGCCACTAAGCATATTTAAATATGCTGAACTATGTATTAAAAACATACTTAAAAATACAGTTGTTTACAAATGTAGCTTTGATAGATGTTTGAATATGGTTTCCAGTAACAAAAAAGCGTGTTATGATTGATTAAATGCGTTGATACGTCATTGTGCTGCTAAACGCATAATGCTGAGTGGAGTGGTGGACCGCTCCAAGATGGCCGCCCTAAATCCCGTCAGCGACAATAGGCGAGAGCGATGCATGAGGCGTCTATTCTTATATTATGTCTTATGATATCACACTGTGTGTAGGAGAAGTGTCAGTGTAAACCAGTTGGTTTTGTACTGTATTTTCCACACTATAAGGCGCTCCGGATTATAAGGCGCGTAGAATAGACGCTACAGTAGAGGCTGGAGTTACATTATGCATCCACTAGATGGAGCTGCACTAAACGGAATGTCAACACAACAGTCCGACTCGGGTTGGCGAGGAGAGCCTTCCGCTACTGGGCCGGGGCGTGGCCAGACGATGGTCACCCTTCTCCGTTCGCGCACAGCATGTTGGTGGAGAACGTGGTGCTAAATGACCTGCAGACGACCTGATTATCAGGTCGGTAGGTAGATAGGTCAGTCAAACTTTATTAATAGATAACAAACTAGCGTTCTGACTACTATCCCAGCATGCACCACGCGTTTCTTCTTCTACGGGGGAAAATGAAGTCGGCGGCTGCTTACCGTAGTTGCTAGACCTGTTGTGGCTCAATATTGGTCCATATGTAAGGTGCACTGGATTATAAGGTGCACTGTCGGCTTTTGAGGAAATTGAAGGTTTTTAGGTGCGCCTTATTTTGCGGAAAATACGGTAAATGTTATAAAGCAAAGACAAAACTGTAAAAAAGTTGTTGATTTAAAAACAGTCTTTAGCTTCTGATATTAGCTTGATAATCCATAAAAGACGGTGAGGCAGCGATCAATTGACATCCTACCAGAGACAGTTCCTTTATGTTCAAATAATCCAAATTTCAAACATGAAACGATGATGGAGCAAAATGATCAACATGACGTCTGTCTGTCATAACAGCTTTAATGTCTCCATACAACAAACAGGGTGTCTGTAAATGGCTTCTTACACTTCCGTACTTTAAATTAGGGCTGTTTTAAATAATTATTTTAGGAATTGAGTGATTAATCTAACTAAATATTGTACTGGAGCTTAAGGTATTAAAATTAATACACATACACAATATATCTACATAGTTGGTGAAAAGTCAGATCAACTCAAAACTTTGTCTGATTCCTCATTAAAATATATGACACAGAAAGGATGCAATAAAAAAAAATTATATATATATATATATATATATATATATATATATATATATATATATATATATATATATATATATATATATTCTTCAAATTTTACTGTCCTCTCCAACAGCCTGTAGCTCAATATGAACAACTCCTTAAAGATTTGCCCCGTTTATTTGAAATATTGGGCTCTTGCCCAATATTTGGCGGTGAATCCATAGTTCTGACTTTTTGCATGTACCTTGAGTGAAGGTGAGTCCTTCATAAGTTCTCTATTTCTTTATCAGTCCAAGCCAAACAGACATAATTAGATTTAATACACTCAATTAGAGGAAGCCCATCTTCACCTCTAATATGTTAGTGAGCTTAAAAAACTGGACAAACTGATGAGCCCAAAAAAGCTCTATTATGCTGCCAAGAGCCCATTCTCTGTATGATAGAGATGTGTGTGCATGCGTGCGTGTGTTTAGTAGGACAGGTGCTGTCCCCAGATTTACAAATTTTGTTGTTACCATATGGGATGAGGCATGTCCACACGTACACAGACAGTTTGTTTGTTTCCCCCTCTTAAATTTCTCCTGCCTGCTCAGACACACACTCACTTCATCATTCTGCCCAACCATACATCAGCCGCAGCAAAGCGAAGGTGGCACACATGCAAAAAAGATAAATGCGCACACACAACTCTTCTTGCACGTGGGTAAATGTCACGGCCAGACATTTATTGATTTGCTGGAGATATCGGGTGAATGATGGCAGTGTTGTGACATTCACACAGGCCCGGGAACTTAAACAGGCCTGCCAGGTGTAAAGGGAGATGGAAGTGGCTGATATGTTTATGGAAAGACCTTATCTTGTCCTTTCGTTATGGAAATGTGAAGAAATCGTTTAGCTTTGCTCGGCTTCTCGGCTCACTTTGTACTAAAGCTTCTCCTTTCAGATTCGCCTCACATGACGAGTGGGCTCTGTCTGTCTCTGTTTTTTGTGTGCATATTTAGACATGCTTAGAAAGAGCCAGAGGAAAGTGCAGCTCTTTATCCTTCCTCTTGTATGTCCACTCATGCTGGTTTTCTTCTTCCTGGTGTTTTTGATGCGTTCCTGAATCTCCCCCCACTAGATGGAAATCAGTTACCGTCATGATTGACTGCGAAACAACTTCAGCAGACAATTCATTATTCACCTCTAGCACCAAACTTGCCTCTCTGCTCCCCGATCTTCATTTTCTTTTCTCTCCTCGCCCCCTTTCTCTCTCACACACAAACACACTTCCATCCTGAAGCCCCGACTGTTGACAAGCAATTTTAAGCAAACCCAAATTTAAAATTGGGCTCCGTCTCGCCCTGGGAAAGGGGAGCACAGAAGTCCTAGGAAGGTTTTAGCTCTGAGTGTGAAAGGGGTTGAGGTGTGTGCTGGTGGACCCCTCCTCCACCCTCTCTAGAAAATAAAGAAGAATAGCGAGGTAATTAAAGTGATGTGTTGCGTCTTCCTCATTATCCCTCACACAGTGCGCAGAACATGAGAGGCATCTGGGTGGTCGCTCGACCTTTGTTGCACGTGAGTGTTGGTGTGTTTGTTCGGCTCACTGGGGTGAGTGACTCACACGGCCGGATGGACCGCCAGGGTGCAGATGGCAGTTCAGCTGGGTAGAGTTTAGCGCTACGGTTTCCTGGTATGCTTTAAACCGGTGGGCTGTATCGTGTCGCTTTCTGCAGGAATCTCCTTGGAAGTGCATCAATTTGTTGAAAATGTCTGGCATTTTAGGAAACTTAAGCAGGATAGATATATTCTTGTACATCAATTAAAGGGGCCACAAGATATCATGATAGAAAAACGCCACAATATTTATTCAGCAACACCAAGTTGGTCCTGTAAAGAGCAACTGGATTGCAGTCAGCATGTGACTTTATTCAGAGAACTAAATTCCTCTCCATGTCCATACTGATTTTGGCTCTTTATCCACTTTGTTTTACTATGAGATGCAGTTTTCACTACAGACTAAGGGAGGAACAACAAGGTGGTACATCAGCTACTCAAAGAGAGAAGATGAAAAGGGCTGAAAAGAAATACTAACCTTGTTATTAATGTCGTCTCTTTTCATCCCTGACGGAAAATAATACAAATGAGGTGAACAGCAGATATGCCTTTATGTGCTCCCTTATTTATCTGCTGTGTCTTCAGCGCAACATTTAGCATGAGAGTTGTAATGTCAAATAAGATTCTAGAGGACCTTAATAGAAGAACACAGATGAAAAATGTATTTGACAATACCTTTGCAGTTGAGGGTACAGTGAGCAGACCTATCATGGCTAATTGTAAACTATTATTATAATCGCTGTGTGCTTTAATCCTGACAATATTATTTACATTTGAAGCTCTGATTTTAAAGAAAGAAAAGAAGTAGTTCTTCAGTTTTTATCCAATTGTTATGAGAAAGTTAGCTAGTTTACCTTTGACTGGTGAATTACTTCCTGGAGGCGTAGTGGATTTTATTTTTACCCAATCACTAACATTTGTCCATGACGTATGTAGAGAGGCACTTGGATGCTAAGAAGCTTACCAGAAATTGTTTGCATTGTAAACAACCATCCTCCACTGTGAAGAGAGAAGAACTGATCTGACCAAGGCGGCTGGTTATGTTAAATATTCATCACTGACTGAACTGCTTCCTTCACGTCCTCTGCTGCCCTTGCTAAAACTACAGGCAGAGCACAATCTAAAACTGAGCAGAAGATCAACGGCATCCTTCACCACTCCTCCTGTTCACTGATTGGCTCAGTCAAAAATGGACTGGAGACAATCCAAATCAACGGGAGAAAACTCAGACTGAGAATGGAATGGCCAGGCTAGAGTAAATGGGTAACTTTGGGGGGAAAAAAAACTTAAATGTTCAAACTAATCAAAATAAAATAAGATATTCTATTCTGGACATATTCAAGTATTAGAGGCCCCTTAGATTCAGATAAAAATAGCAAAAAGAGACTGGTGGAGTGATTCCAGAAGCATTGAGTTTGGGCTGCTACAAGCAGTCCAGGTTTGACTCTGAGCCCAATTAGTTTATCTTCCTTTTCTCTCGGTACATCCCGTTCTGTGTAGAGACCTGTCAAATAAAAGCCACAAAAACAAAGCATGACTCAGTTTGTCCAAAAAAACTTCTGGTGAATTAAGTATTATTATGTGTTGACTCATGAGCTGAATGTGTTTACATTCTCACATCAATTCATTCGTGGAGCAAAATAGCTTCTCAGAGTTCTCTCTGATAATGTTCGTCATATTATATCTATACAACATGCACACGTAATTATCACACTTGATGTTTCCTATATGCTGCTAAAATGATGAGCTTTTTAATCAGTTATTCTATCCACAGCGCTTCATCCGCTGTAATTTGAATATACCATTATCTAGTGAACAAACCGTTCCTCCTTACTGCCTCTCAAATGAGAACATCGGCTGCCTAATATCAGAAATTAGACACTTTACTTATTTGGATTGTATATAACATTTCCTTGGGGTTGGAAAATAGCTTATTCCCATACTTTTGACCAGAAAATTATATATATATATATATATATATATATATATATATATATATATATATATATATATATATCTCTTCTTTGTGTGCTTTGGAGTATCTGTACTGATTAATTTTTTTGCGAAACGATAAAAGCTGGTAGCTCTTGAACTGCTACAAAATAAAGCTGTATTTCCTCCCTCAGCCCACTGGCTGCAATGTTGACACCTTGAGATGCCATGAGACCTAAATCCTGAACATCATGGCATGGATGAATCCCAGTTTTCCATGTCTGGCATATAACCATTGATTTTAGCTTTTAAACTGGTGCTATTGATCCTGTGTCCAGACAGAGGGATAATCAGTAGCCCAGCATCATGACGTGTTTGTTCTAAAGATCCTCCAGCTTCCACTTCTCTTCCTAACATGGTGCCTCCTCACCCTGACTCTCATACTGACAGGAGGAACCACAGAGCTCTGTTAGGTTAAAGCTCATCTTCTGACGTGGGGATATTTTCCTCCAAAAGGTTCCAGAGGAATCACCTCAAATCAGATGTTGGACTGGATTTTATTTCACTGTCATTCGTGAATATTAGAGCCTCATTTTCAACAGTGGAGCTATAAAGGTTGAAAAAGGTCATTTTGGAGAAAGTCTCATCAACATCAATATTTCCACTAAAAAAGAAGCAAAAAACAAAATTGTTTGATAAAGGAAAAGCTTCTCAGACTCTGAGCCCAACAGCACCAAACTATTTTTTTATATCAGACAATTAATTTAATTTCACATAATTATCACGGTTGAAGCCATTTGTTTGTTAAATACTTAATTAAACATATTTACCGTGTTTTAAAGAACGAGGTAATTAGTCCAAGTTTGTCGTTTATTGAACGTTCAGAAACTACAGCGGCTGTGATGCACCAATGCAAAAGTAAAAAAAGGTAAAACAACCTGAACAGGTGATCAACTCTAAACCACTCTCACCTTTTTACTCTCAGTCTCTGTCATTTAAGCCCTCCGTTGCTATGGCAACCTCCTGCGCTCCACAAGCCGAACCGAGATTATGTTAAAAACATAACAACCAGTCCGTTACAATACTAGGTTTGCAGGCTTGATATTTATTTTGCCCTTATTAGTAAGCGCTCCCCCGAACACAGCGGTGGTTGATCAGTACATTTTAAACTCCTGCTCTGCTCGTTATTTTGGTAATGGAACCAAAACGCACAGAATTGCGCAACACCTTGTTAAAACAATTAATTACTGAGATTATTATTGTTGTTGGGTCATTGATTTGAGCACGTTATGTAGATTTTTTTGTTGTTGCTCTTTAATAAAATTACAACGTTTTGATAAGGAGCCAGAGGAGGACGTGCTGCTCTCAGTGTCCTGGCTGCGTTGTCACCTAATGTCGAGATCGATTCAAAACCTTCCGCGATCGACATATTGCGCCCTGCTCTAGCAAAGCACGAACAATTCAGAAACAATATGAAATGAGAAAAAAAAGCTATTAACTGATTAAGTCGTGTTTTAGATTGTTCTTGAAAAACGAATCAGTCACGGCTGATTAGTGGGTGAACTCACAGCTGCACAGTGAACCCATTGATTTTTTTACAGCAGACAGCCGCTCCTCTCTTGAGGGTACTGCGTACCCCCCCTAAATCTTTTAGGGGTACGCAGTACCCTTCCGTACCCCCTTACTTTCACCCCTGCTTTTGACCCTATAATTTAAAAATAATCATTCAGTGTAGCAGCAATAAAAAAGTTGATGTTTTCTGATTTATTTGCACACCCTGCCGTGTAAAATAATAAGAGGCCACTTCACTTAAAGAGGCCAAGTTGTGGAACCTGTGAAGGTCTTGGGTTACAACAGGCCGTCCAGCTGAGGCTTTCCCAGTCATTTGACACTCCAGCTCTGATGTTCTGTACTCCCACGTACCGGGCCGCCGTATGTCACTGTCTTGGCGGTGCAGCATAATGTCATGTGATGTATTACTGGGGGAAACTTTCAGATTTACTCCACATGTGTCTGCAGGTGGGTTGGAGCTGAGTGTCTGTTCCCTGCTCCTTCGTTGTTGTGAGCATTTGCCGTCTTATCTTGAACTTTTCAACCAGATAAGAACATCAAAAATAAATCCCTTGTCCTCAAATCCTTGTTGTGCTCTTGCACTATGCGGAGTCATGGCGTATGTTTGGGGATGATTAGGATAAGCGACTGTCACGACACGGTGATGATGTTAATATTGCTGAAACTCACTCGTGTTCGATTAGCTCTACCTGACCCCTGCAGGGCCCAGCCACACTGTTCCAGTGGGTTTAGATAGAAAAGTACAAAGACAGAATTTGTTTGCTTTCTTTCTTTTTTTTATCTTTCTTTTTACTTTTGAAGCAACTAATTTACTTGGCTTTACCCAGAGGAATCTCCAGATTTCCCCAAACTAAACTGTTTCTGTCTGTCTGTCTCTTTCAGACAAACCGTCTCACTTCACTCCGGCCCAGCCTCCTGATGGTAAGTCCTCCGTTCTGTCTTTGTTGGGTTTCTGCAGAGTGATGCCACAGACAGCAGACCTCTGAAGAGGGCAGCCTCCTCTCTACCAGATTTAGCCGCACTGCATTTTGTTTCAGTGCCGTTGGTACGGTGGGTGCTGGATCATTTCTGCTCTGTCCCCTTTGATGACTTGATTTGATCTCCTCTGCACAGCTAGTTGGGATGAAGCTTCTTGTCTATAGTCAGATAATGGACCTTCCTGTCTCTGTGAACATCTCAACATTACTTCATGCACCTGGAGAAAACACAGGCAGGAAGCGTCACTTTCATCTCGGCTTGTTATCCATATGTTCTCTTCCCAGGCGATGGATATAAATCTTGTGCTACGGTTCTTTATGGTTTCAGTTTTGTTCTTGGCCAGAAGCACGAGCCGCTAATTTAACAAAAAGCAACAGCCTATTTCTAAAACACTGTAAGTTTGAGAGCTTTAATTGGAGGAAAACAGCTGGTTTTCAAGCTTCTATCATGAATATTTATCAGCAGTAACACAGTGAGACAGTGTTTTATAGTTGGGCTGGTCTTTTCTTTTCTGGTGGGAGAATCCCGCTCCCGCCTTGCATAGATGGACACAGTTGCCAGGGACAGCCTCCTTTTTGAAGGTGTGGCATCATTGTGAGTTGCTCGGTGCAGAGAAAAGTCTTCTGATGATCCCAAAACCTCTGATGGACAAAAGATTGCAGTGTGAACTCTCTGAATCTGTTTCTGATAATTACACAGTCGGTCAGAGGAGAAACCAAAACTAAAAGCAGCTGGTGAAACATGTCACTAAACTAATCAAATTAGAAATTGTTGGGAGATAATTATCTGTTCACTGTAGAAGTGAAATGATTGCGAGTTGTTATGAGCATATTGGATCTTTCTCACATTGCTCCCCGTTCCAAAGCTCTGGGGTTCAACTCCAGCTCTGTCTGAAGCTTCCATTTGTTTTGTGGTTTTCTAAGACTGATGCAGTTGTCCCGATGAATGATTGGATCTGGCAGAGAGGTCTCTGTTGGTCTGTTTTTGACTATCCTGCTGAAAGATGGCACTCAGTACAATGGAGCATCCCACTCCCGCCTTGCATTGAATTTTCCTCTACAAAAGAAATGAGGTCCTGCCTATTGATTGAGCCACTCATTTCCCATGTATTAAAGTTTTTGCTGCCTAAAGGGCACAGTTTGTTTCTGCACTAGTCAACCATTTAAAAGCCGTTCCTGGCACTTAATTACATTTCCAATAGTTCTGTAGGCTTTGCACCAGCAGCCTACGTTGGTTTAATATGCCGAGGAAAACAAAAAGCAAAGTCTCCAATCAGCGGGGTAAGCCTGCCCTCTGGGACCCGGTTTCTCTGGGTCATTTAACGCTGAGGAGATTAGTTAGACAATTAGAGTTGGCCCAAATATGGCAGCGGGCCACGTTCTTTCTTTTTTTAATGTATAGTTTCTGAAGGAGTCGAGGGGTTTTGGGAAAGATGCTTGAGACAAGCAGAGTGCTAATGCAGCTGAGCCATTATTCAAATTGGCTTCAAAGAGCACAGAGCTCGTTCCACTGAACTTGTCCTTAGAGCCAAGGACGCTCCACTCCACAGTACTTAATTACAGGAAATCACAGACAAAATACCAAGGAGCCGGCATTTTTAAACAGCTTAGTTTGTCTCTGAAATGCCGTTGATGAGATGTCCTTATTAGCACGAGGAGAGAGTGCAGAAAGTCGAAGAATTTCCTTCTGCAAACACTGAGGAAACGTCTGGGGGCTTGCTGAGGAGAAATGTGCAGGTTTGGCACAACATAAAGCAAAAAGCATTTTGATGAAATGTATGGTGTGTGCCATACACAAATAGGTGACGAATCTTCCCCACTGAATGGCCCATAATCACTAGTCCAAAAAGTGACAAAAGTCATAAAGCAGCCTTTAATTAGCTTCTTTCTTTGAAAGCTCAAAGGAGCAGTTGCTTAGCTCAGGCCACAGTCATTATTGCCTGTCGTCTCCTGATAATAAGACAGTTGTTGCGTGTTTAGCCAAAGCTGGAAAGCTCATAGAATTTGCAGCTTGGGGGATTAATATTGGACTTGGGGGAACGGGGCTTGGCTGAGAGAAATGCTTGATAAATGAGGCTTTTGCTTCAAGCTGTTAAATGTCTGAATTTAGAAAAACATGGACAGTACTTTCCCCACCAGCCAAGGACAAGAAGCAGGAGTACAGCTGCGATAGCCATCTATTATAGGTTAATGACAAGCTTCAGACGAATTGTGGCCAAAAATAGTCGTAATTGAACAGAAATAGATTTACTTTTCTGTCTCAGTCTTCAGTGGGAAAGTCACTGAAGATGGCTCCCAGGAGGCATCTTCAGTGCCTCCTGGGCCTTTCATTTCATTCAATTTCAGCCGGAGGTGAGTGACTAAACAAAGGCCAATCAGGATTCAATATAACCCAGAGACTGGGAGGAAAGAAGGTGTAATGGAAGAGTGGAGCCTTAGATAGTTCAGAGGTCTCTAGTGACTGTCACCATCTTCAGCACCACTTGGCCAGCAAGAACCCATTTGCAAGGAAGCTTTCAATTTCACATTTTGTCACTGACAGGTCTCTCCAGAGGACTGACAGTCAAAATAAACTCCCGGTCTGAAATGTGATTTGATCTTAGATGGTGGGACGCCTGCGAAAGAAGTGCTAGTGGGCTCACTTATTGTGGAAAAACATTACCAGGAACCAACAGAACCTCTGAGAGAAAACGGAAACCCAGTGCATCAATTCCATCACCTCCTTCAGATTGACTGAAGAACAGTTACAGCATCCCTGTAATTTATTCTGCCGAAGCCTTTTCCCTCTGTTCTTGACAGTAAGCCCGACGTGCAAAGAGGCAGAATTAATTAGGACTCCTTGGCCTATCTTAATTAAATCTTTTCACATCATAGATTTCACACAACAGTAGAATTATCTACCTCATCTTTCAGCCGGGGCGGGGAGGCTGACAGAGAACGTCTCACATCAAGATATCAAAAGTGAGGCTGAAAAGTTGCCTTAGGATTCTGATTATCTGTGGCTGTGTCCGGTTCATACAAAGAGGAGCTTGGTAGCCCAGTTTTATGACGAGTGGTGATATAATTAGGTGGGCTTAATTTTATCATGCAAATTGCACAAATCTTCCAAAAACAGGGCTGAACTCCATATATGTACGTCTTGTTGCACGGAGTATAACTACAAGGAAACAATAAGAAAAAAAATAGTACGTTTAATAATTTTCCTTAAAGTTAGTAAATATTTCACATTTTTAGGTGGACAGATTGAATGATTGCGTCTGGTGTCTCTGCTCTGAGGCTGAAACAATATTCAGCTTAATTAACTGCAGTTTATTTATCTCTCACAATTCAGCCCAATTCAGTGTTATGATTCCTGAGAATAAAAGATTTATGATACATAGTAAATAGCTGTGGCACAATTAATACAAAAAACGAAAAGTCTGAAATGCATCAGTTGTTCTGATCAGCATGTCATTAACTCCATCAAAAGAAGAAAAAACTTTTTTTTTTCATTAATAAGAAAAAAACTTTCCAAAGGCATGTTTACTTGTATATGGAAAAGCAATGACTTGCTGTGGCTGTAACTGAAAATCTAAGTTATCGTTATATGATGAGTATGATAATGCTAAAATTATAGCTAAGCTATAGTGGTAATGTTACAAAAGAGATTATCATAATCTAAAATGTTGCAAATCAATGATAAGAAACCTCACAGCCGATGTTAGTTAGCTTAGTAGCTAGCTAGCCAGCTAAGAAACAAGCTACAAAACTAGCAACATCATAGCTAATCACAGAAGGCAAACCGTTAAAGACAAGTCATATGTGAGTACTATCCACACTGGCTGCTATTCAAACCAAAAGATTAGGCCCATCCTTCAGATACAGTTTACACTCAGGCTTGCCTCATCTCACCTGAGCTTAACCACTATTGATCTGCCGAGATAGTTTAGAATCAGATGTCCAAAGAGAGAAAAACAGCAGCTGCAATGAGAGAGAAACCAAGCTGGAAAGTGCAGCACTGTTTGCTTTTGATCCTCTTGACAGGCAGTAATTGTTTATGTAGTTAACAGTGCAGGTCTTCTTTTATATACCCTGCAGCTGTGAAATAAACCTGACTTTTTGAAAATGCAGGTGATTCACAGGCTGCAGAGCTGGAAGGATGGGTGGGTTTTTGATGTGGATGCTCAGTGTACTGAACCATCCGTTGATGCTATCTGGAAGCTGTCAGGCAGAGTCTCTGTTCACTGTATCTGATTCAGTGGTGGGTCTGATCAGGAAATCTGCAAGTGACATGTCAGCCTTAAGTGAGACTTTTAAATGTTGTCCTTTTGCCAGATATCTTAGTCTTGAACTGGGCTGCCACTCAGGATCTCTGCTGCACAGCAACAAAGATCCTCTTTAATGATGTTGCTTCGAAGTTTGTAGTAAATTTGTCTCTGCTGTTAGGGATTGTTCTGACGCTTTCCTTCAGAAGAGTATTAGGACTGGGTAGCAACAGGGTAAGCAGCCTGAGAGTCTAACCACCACACGCTAAAACCATGTATGAGTAAAACTAAACACATTCTGTTTTTGCTGTAAAAAAAAAAATCTCCTTTTTGTTACAATATTTTTTTAGGAGGGGAGCTACCTCAAGTATCTTAATATGGCTTACAGGATGATTAATCAAATTAACTTTTATACTATATGTTGGGTCCACACATATTTTGGTAAAACAACGAGATGCTATGTCATTTTTTAAAAATACTAAAAACATAAAATGTTTTGATTGTTTGTGGTTACTGATCATCATGCAAAGACATTTATGTAAATCCTCATGAAATAATCAACAAGAGTCTTTTAAAGGGATAGTTTGACTATTTAAAAGTTAGATTTTTAAACTTGCTTACCTCATCGCCATGGCGAGGAGTTTGAGCGACCCATTGCCATGGCGATGAATTTGAGATCCTGAAACTTGTTGCCATGGCGATGAGTTTTTAGAAGAAAAGCACTGGAGGGCTAACCATTTTAGCTAATTTTAGAAATGCAGAATAGCTGAAAAGTTTTGGACTCTTGTTATAAAATTCAAAATTTCGCCTCGTTTGCTTAGTAACATGGACATTGTTCATATATATTAAAAAAGCGCTACAAACTTAACCCAACCATACATTTTTACATAGACGAGGGAAGCTCCTGTCGAACTCTCAGTTAGTTTTGCTTTATTCTTTGGATTTGTTCATGATTTTATAAACTTACTGTGATATATTTCCTCTAAAGTTACAGGTACTATAACTAACTTTGCACCACCTCACTTCAAAAATACAAAACACACAATATTATGTAAGCTAAATTAATAAAATAAAGACATGAAAACATGTGAAATATCGTTATAATGTCAGAGCTAAAGAAGCCTTTTTTTCATAATGGAGTTGTAAATAAAATTATTTTTAAAATCCCTTAATCTTAGAAAATGAAGGTTTGCATCTGTGAAGAAGTCACTCAGCATGTCTGTGCAGAGACATTCAGGGAACCCTCCTCCTCTCAGCTCGCTGTCATATTTTGGAAGTAATTAGCATGTCTCTTTAAACTAGCTGGCTCTGTCTTCCGCGTGTTGATGGCACAACTATGCCACAGAAGCCGTAAAAAGCTGCATTTTTGATTAACACAGCAGCAAGTTATTTTAAATTAGACATCATTCTGCTTGGAGCTGTGATGAGCAGGCACTAATTTAATAGTTGAGTGAAAATGACCAAACTAGTAGAGTGTGTAACCGTAATTTCACTGTCAGGTTGCTAATTAGGGAAAAATAAATGGCTTCCCGGGTCAACGTGATTCTTAACTGTACTCTGCTGTGATATCCTGCTATTAACTCAGCCCTGCAGTCACTGTATCCTTAAGAACTGCAAGTCAAAGGATTGTTTTGCTCAACAATATCTGTGCGGTTCTGTTTTTTTTCACAGTGGCATCTGCTGCAGTTAGAGTGAGACATCTGCAGTTCACTGATCTTCTGTAAAAACGTGCACACACACTCGCACAAGTTTCACGAGCTGAACATTTCACCCCGTGCTTCTTGTTTTTCTGGGCTCAGTCTGAAACATTGTTTACTGATTGCAGTTGAATCTTAAGTTGTGTGTGCGTGTGTGGGTGTATGTGTGTGTGTGTTTCCACGTGTAGCACACACACCAACCCACAGCCTGATGTTGGATTATACGGTTTGTGTGAATGTTTTAGAAAACTTTGACTGTGTGGTCACTGGGGGTTCATGTAGATATGAAACTATTCATTCTGAAGTTCCTCAAACTCAGCATGTCCTGACTCACATCTTTTTGTAAAGGAGAGCTGGGTGTATTTAACACCATCTTAGTTCTTCTGAACCATGAAATATATTTGGATTTGGGGTGAATCTTTCAAGGTTCCGCATGTTCTTCACTCCATACTCGGAGTAAGAGGATATGTATGCGGATGTAAAATTAACCTTTTCTTTTCCGTGTCTGACAGACTGTTCTGTCACACAGCAAGCTGATCAGTGGGGGAAAGTTTTCACATCAAACTGCTTTGTGTGCAACATGGAGCTGATAAAGAGTTTGCGCTACAAACCAGTCACAAGGACAAACAATGGACTGCTGCTTTCTGAGCAGCACTGAGAGTCAGATCCGGTCCGGCCTTTATTTAACAGTAACAGCAGCTGCCATGAGCATCGCTGGCTAAAACAGGAACTTGTGTTGTACAACATGAAGATCGGTCTTCCTTCAGTTAGACTTTCATTGTCTAATTTAATCTAATTTAACTCTGTATTATTCAATATGACCTGTTTATGTGATAACATCTGATGTGAACTAGTAAAATAACACAAACTAAACTGAGATATTGCAGCAGACAGAAAAAAACTTTTCAACTCAAGCTATCTAAGCAAAGTTTTATGTTAAGCTGCTGTTCAGCTGAATCCAGATCTACCAAAGACCCTGTGGAAATCACATCAAATGTCAAAATCTTATTTCTTTAACAAACATTAAAAACAAACAGAGGAGACATTGTGAAGACTGAATCCTGTGAAACTGAAATAGTTTGTTAAGATGTGACTTCACATCCATGTAGGAGACCAGATCATTACCTAATGAAGTAATTGATGCTTTTGCTTGTTGTTGGTCTTTCCAACCCACTACACTTATAGGTCCACATGCATCTATTTGCAGACGTATCCATGCTGTCCCCATAAAAAATCTATTCTTAATTTATGGTTTATGTGGTTGCTCCATCTGCAGTAAGTAGGAGGTCTCACCCTGCTGATACACACGCGCACACAGTCACATTCTGGTTGACGTCAGGTTGAGGTCCAGAAATCAAACCAAAGGAATGACGACAACGCTAGAGTGGGCAAAGCATCGGTCCCTGTGTGTGTGTGTGCGTGCGTGTGTGTGTCCGTGCGTGCCTGCATATGCGTGTGTGTGTGTCCGTGGGTGTGCGTGTGTATCTGTGAATATCTGTGTTTCGCTCGACTGGACACAATTACAACACACTGACACATGGCCCAGTAGCATGTCAGCAACACCATTTATGCTCTGATACGTTATTTTCCCAATACAGAGCCAAGCAGGCAAGCACCCCCCTAATTCCACCCACCCCTCCACCCCCCACTGACACTCCCTCCCACATCCTGCAGACCCCCCCACCTTAGCCCTTGCAGAAAGCCAGGCTCTGGTCTGAGTGCTCCTGAATGCTCCTTCTTCCACAATTTTAATAAGACTTATGATAGCAGAGGGCGAGACAGAGCGCAGGAAAAGATATTGAGACAAAGAGAGAAATAAAAAGAGAGAGCCTTGTAGTCCCTCTTACTTAAACGTTTCTGTTCCGACTCCCTCACAGTGTAAGGAGTATTTATACACTGAACTAGGCCAGTTCGTTCAGCATGATGAAGGGTAATAGCACACTACTATGTTCATGCACTTTTCAAAATAGCATTTATGCACATCTCTGCAAGATTTATGCCGTTCTGTATGAATTTCTACATGTAAACCCTCTGAATACTGATTAGAGGATTTGCTGGACTGACTTCTACTGGTCAATAGTTTGGTTATGTGTTGTCAGGGAAGAGACTGAATCACATCCGAAAAGCATGAGGAAAACAATGGCAGACAAATATCTCCAGATTTATGTTCCTGTAGAAACACATCCTTAATTAGAAATGTTTTTAGATGTGTCTGATCTCTGAGATGTTCAGTCACTGCTTGGCAGGTAGAGAAAATGTTTTTTATCGAACAAGAAGTTGTTAGGAACGAATGTGAGGAGAGAAAGAGAAGACGTGCAGGAAACTGATGTGAAACCGGAGATCCAGCCCAGAACAGCCACATAGAGAACGATGGAGCGCCCAGTGACTCACAGGCTTTCCTTAAAAAACCTAAAGCTAATGCACACATTTACAACATCAGATGCTTGGCTTGTGTCTGAAAAATGTTAAATTAATGGTTAGACTAGCAATTATAAGAATCTGTGCTTGAAATCCTTTCTTACCATAGCAGACAATAAGAAAGTTACATGCATTAATAATTTTGTGGTTCAGTTCCATGAGGTTTCTAGTAGGGACGCTGCAATCAGGAATTTTGCTGCCGATTCCAATTCCGATCTCCCATCAGGGCCAATCACTGGTAATGACCAGCCTGCACACGCAGGCTGCGAAGTGAGATACAGCTGATTGGTTTAGGTGGTCATTAACAAGAGACAGTGATCAATTGGTGATCACTGATCATACACTTTTTCATGGAAATCGGCTGATTATGATCGGTGGCCGATCGATCGGCACACCTCTGGTTTCCAGTGATTCACACACAGAAAAAGCTCCAAAACTAGAAACTGTTCTGGATAAAAAGTCATTTTTGGTGTTGACATCTAAATTTTCAACCAGGAATTAGATTTTAATAACTAGTTATGGTGTTACAGTGGATAAAAATTACAGTTTGGTATGTTCCTGGGTTTTTAGGTCACAGCTACGTAGTTTTTTATTTTGGTATAGCTACTTAGGAGTTTTTTCTTTCTATTATTTAGTAAAGAACTAAAAATAAAATCATTACCAAAATCAAAACTTCTCAATTGCACATTGACAATGTTATTTGTGCCTGTTTATTTTAGCATCAACAATCAAGCAGTAGCAGCAGAGTTGATTTCAGCCAGTTATTTCTGGTATAAACCTGGTTTCATTTGGTGGTGACATGCAGATGAGAGGGAATGTTGTAACGTGATTCTGTGACTTTTAGCCTGGCCTTCCACCTAATTCACATAGACTTTTTTTTTTTAAACTGAAATTGCGAGGATTTGGTTTTTCTGTGTGTTAATTTAGGTTTCTGTGTTGAGTTGAGTCTCCATGTTGTCCTGCCTACCCCTCGATTATCTCCAGCTTTCCTCTTGTTCCCCTTGATTACTTCCTGGTGGACTTAATCCCACCTGTGTCTGTGTTTCCCTGTTGGGTCCATGTCGAGTGTCATGTCACATGTCTTTTACCGTGCTACCAGCGTGTTTGAGTTCTTAGCCTCATTGTTCACCTGTGCTGCCTAGATTTCTGTTCACCTTCATGATTATCATTAAAATCATCATTTCATTCAACAAACCTGGGCCCACCGCCATCACCAAAACCGCACTTCATGACAGAAATCATACCTTGCCTGCTTCCTGCAGTGCTTTCATCCTTCATAGAAGCTAACATTTCTTCCCTGCTTGTCAGCTCAGTCGCAAAGTCAACTAAACATTTTCCTCTATGGGTGTTTTTTTTTTGTTGACAAACTTAAATTAAGAAAAGACTCCAGGTCTTAATCAAGGTTATAATCTTGACATTTAGATTATATCTGGCTAAAGAAAATGAAAATAATCTCAGAAGTGCATATTAAACTTTCACCAGTTTCATCTACAAGTGGAGTTTAACCTGATTAGAGGTGCAGCAGCAAACTGTTTGACATGTCTGTAGATGTTTTACTATTTATGTAGAATAAGATTGTTTTAAAAAATGCAGCTCACTATTTAAGACTAGCAATCAAAATATCCATCAAAATGAATGGAGGATGGAAACAGTCAGTTCCACATCAACACCAGCAATAAGGTGAATGAAATATTTTCAACAAACCCTCCTTCAGTGTGTTAATATTTCATTTGATTCCATTTAGTGGTCTCTAAAGAAAGTACACTGTATTTATCTGTGTCTGTTCTGTGAGTGCATTTATACAAACAGTTGAATGTATTTCTTTTCAGCCTTGCTGTCTAAAGCCCAGATTGGAAACATGTAGTCCAGATATGCTTTACTTCCAGATTCCTTAGTAACTATTATATTTTTTTGTTAAATCTTTAACAAAGTGAATTGAATTCCATCCATCCATCCATTTTCTTACACCCTTTTTCCCTCAGTGGGGTCGGGAGGTGCTGGTGCCGTGAATTGAATTCATCCCAGAAAACTGAATCAGTTCCTCTGTTGTAATTTCATGCAACACAAAACAAAAAAACTATACTAATGCATAATTCTGGAAGACTTAATAATATTTTATTGATGGCACTTCAAATCTTTTGAAATCCACAACCTTTCATCTTTAGACTGTTTTATTCTCTCCAGATTGTTTTAGCTTTTTAACCTCATTCTCCTGCCTATTAATGATCAGCTTCACAGTTAATGAATCTCTTAATCTATTGTTTAGCTATCTTTTCTGACTCCTTCTTCTGTTGCGGAGCCATTTGGATGCGTATGTCGCCTAAAAACCCATGAATCTCAGCCTGACTCGTTCTGAACCGTGCTGCTGAAAACTTGTCCATGGTTCATTCTGCCAGCTTGTCAAGATTTGACTGGTGTTCAGCTCCGCTGGCAACGTCGGGATAATTAATTCTCCCTAAAGCCTGCTTTGTTTGTGTTTTTTGTTTACCTTCTGTCCATTTAGCTCATCATTACATTACATTGCCTTCGCCTTTTGCCATACACTACAGGGACTGTGTGCACAAAAGGGAACAAATGGAACGAGTGCTTAGTATTCTGTCAGCCTCGCGCATCCACCTGCCTGCTCATTTAAATAATGATGGGATGAATGAAAGGGAGAGAGAAATGGAAATATAATGAAGAACTGATGGTAATATGAGCAATTTAGGTGTTGTGCTTAGTCTTGGAGGGAAAATAGGAAGTTATTTTGTATGTTTACTGATTGTACGCACAGGGAATAAGCCTCATTGTTGTGTGCGACGTTCTGTAATTTTTGGTTATTTGAGCAAGTTTTGGGGTGTGGAGCAGTTAAGTTTCACAAGTCACACAGTGAGATGAGCACATAAACAGAAAGTGCTGTGAAAATGTCAAAGGTTTCCCGTAATAAGGCAGCAGCAGGCTGGCACATCGCTGTGTGTCTGCTCAGCACTCCTTCAGCTCAGCTTGTTTTTTTATCCACTGGAGTTTCGTGCAATGCACCGCAGCACGCTCCGTAACTCCATAATTAGCGGCGAGTGTCACTGAAGTCAAATATGGAGCGTGAGGCTTTATGAGACTGCTGTGTGAAACATTAACACCTAAGGGCAACATTTTATTAACTGCAACTGGCTGCTCTGTTCACTCAAGATTTGGATTTCGTTACTTTATTTAGTTGATTTTTGCATTTAGTTCAGTAGTTTTGTGAAATGCTTTTAAGATGCTGTGCAGGGTTTCCCCCAGAAAACTTGCTAAGCCAGGTGGTCAGGGCGCCGAGGCGGTCCACTGGCGGTCCACCGTGTTTTTGTATTAAAAGATGTTACGTAGACAATAAAAGTAAAAATATCACTGGGAAAACATTGTAAGTGAACTACTATATAAACCCACAACTAGTCTTAAAGACAACTAATCAAAAAATACAATTAAAATAAATATCAATTATGTCCACTTCTGTTAAATCCAAATTACGTCAGGCCCCCCAGAGCTTCAGGGGCCCCATAAATGCTAATATTTTAACATAGACCACAGATATATAAATGTAGCATTTGTTTATTGAGATTATCATTGCTGCTAAATTTGACAAAATGGTTTCAGCATATATAAATTAAAAGACTTTAAATTATTTAACATTTATATGTAAGATTTGAAGGAGCTCGCAAGTTTACTTTGTAGAAGTACAAAGAACAATATTCATAGTCAGATTGGTTTGTTGCCACAGCTACAATCTGATGCTGAGTTTAATCTTTGAGTTTCAGCTCCGTCTGTTCACAAATACAAATTAGTAAGATGCAGTTATAATTTATTGCCTTTTAGGTTTGCCAGTTAAACTACTCCCCCTGTCCTAGATTTCACTAAATCTAATACAGAAGCTGTTAGACGTGCTGATGTTTTTAGCAACAAAAGGGGCCCGTAAGTCATATTCTGCTCCAGGCCTCATGCAGCCTTGGACCGGCCCTGCATGATGTGGTAATGCGCTGCACTATGCAGAGATGAGCAACAAATGGGAGATTTAATTCAATGCTGCTAATGTAACTTTAGTAGCTCTTTCATTTCGTGTCTGTTTAGTTTTTAACAAGGGGACACAGAAACTATTTTGGTTGGTCGAGTTTCTGGACGAATTTTTCAATGTCCGGTGGCCTCGCGCATTAACTCTGACTAAGTGAGCAAAGCATTTAATACGGTTTGATGCTTAATGTAACCGGAAAAATAATACTAGTAATAATAATAAAATAATATAAAATCAGCGTGATACGTGACTGCGAGGAGAGCGGGAAGCTCCTCACCGGGTTAAACCTGCACGATGTCTGATTAGCACTGGGTTGTTAACCACTAACGCACCGGCTAACCGGGAACACAAACCTAAACTTTACAGGGAAGACAGGGCCAAACGTTGGGCAGCGTGTTGAGATATAAACGCTGCATATTGTTTTGTTCACAAATATACATCATTCTTTCTCACCGCTCCTCAAAGCACCTCTGAAAGCGCAACTAAGAGTTATTCCTGCGGTTCCCGTAGAGCTGCGCAACCAGAGCTAACGCGGTAGATTTAAACTCTTACCTTAATCAATAACTCTTCATAACTAATCATAATTCCTCACAGGGGGTTGATGTAAATATCCATAGCGGTCAGCCTGTGTCCAGTTCGAGTGAAAGGAGGAGCGTGGGATCCACGCTGAGGTTAACTTTAGACATCCAGCTGCTGCAGCGCGCGAGGCAACGAGGTGAAGGTTATGTTGCTTAGCAGCCGTGACACAACATGATTTAAACAATGTTTGTAGGCGAGAATGTAGATGTATAAATCTCACATTTTTGCTCGGTTCATCAGTGCATCACCTAATTGCAATATCTGTCCGACGTTTTCGGTGACGTCAGCTCCCGCTGTATTAACACCCAGCTCCCCTCGCCTGCTGCCAGCTGGTCCAGGTTTTGTATACCACGGGAGAACACCTGACTCATTTAGGCTTTCCCAAATGACAGTTAGTTAAACACAGATATTAAGTCAGGTAACATCTAGTTGGAATATTTTGGTTCACTAAAATATTTCATTTATTCCTGAGCAAATCGGTTTGACTGATTAAAGTTAACCCTAAAAACATAATAGTTTTATTACACTGTATTGTCTTACCTGAGATTTGGAGAGTATTTGAAAAGGGATTATTTGTTTACATTCCTTGTGTAAATGTGCTATATGTGTTTAAACATTTTAGAATCTGACTAAAAAATGTTAAGTATGCAACTTCCTTTATTAAAAAAGGTGAAGAGTAATACAGAGATTATTAGAAAAAAAAAACATACTCCGAGCCTGTTTTGTTTTTCTTTCTTCGCCGCTAATAGATCTTTATTGAGATACAGAATACATAACAGCATAAACGCAGCATACATTGTGGTATAATGTCCGCCAGGGAGTTACAAACATTGAGACAATACATCACCATTACATTACATAAACACATTAAAGAGAGGACAAAAAGAGCATGTTTAAATAGATTTGGGGAACTTACCTTGATATGATAAGATCCAGACAAGACGCCATACTGCTGTCTCCCAGGCAAACACGTGACGTCACAGATACGCTGCGATTGTGGGAGTAACTCTTTATCAAACACCATCTTTTTAGGGAAACTGACAAACCTATCTTTGAATTTGACTAAACAAGTGTTTAATTAACATTGCATTTTTAACATACATCACCAACACTGGTAATATAACAATGTTGATTATGCTCTGTAGATTTTGATTCATTCCCTAAAAGATTTATTATGGAAAGTATTTTTTTCCTTCAGTTTAATATTGTCTTTAAATGCTGGTTTTCTAAAATGCAAAATGTCTTGCCTAGGAAAAAACTGTATTGTACAATTATTTTGCGGTAGTTTACTGCCAGTCGTCAGTGAGGCAGTAACAAAGCTTCTACTCTTTAAGTACTTAAAAAATGCTTTTGGGGCAGACTGTACTTGTTTACCAGTTGTTCAAAGGACATCAAAACTGCTTCACTATTTTATTTAAGTCTTTATTTATCCATATTCTAAACCCTCTGCTCTTCATGGTTTGAATCTAATATTTCCCCAAATAGGTGACAGACATGAGATCTTGGATGCCTCCTCTAAAGCCGTATGGGAGTGGTGCCAAACTGATGTTGTGTTTTTGAGAAAATGATTTTTGGTGTTTTTTAATAGATGTTTAAGTGCAGCTGAGTAAAGATAGAATGAAAAAGGTAATGTTAATGAGTTGTTCTCTATTTGTACCCAACAGGGTCTGACACTGGTGGAAGTAGCAGCACAAAGCTGCGCTGCACAATAGTACAGCTTAATGTTCGGCACTCTAAACCCACCTCGATCATAGGGCAGATAAAGAAGACAGAGTCGCAATCTGGGGCGTTTATTGTTCCATATAAATTTGGTAAAGGCTTTTTCCGTATAGAAAAGAAGGAAGCTGGAATGTGTAAAGGAATGGACTGGAAAAGGTATAAGAATTTTGGGAAAATGGACATTTTGTTGGGGTCTGTGTTTTCTGTGTATTTATTTCTAGGTTTTTCTGTGTTTATTTACCGTATTTTATGGCACCGGATTATAAGGCACACCTTCAATGAAAGGCCTATTTTAAAACTTTTTCTGTATATAAGGCGCACCGCATTATAAGACGCATAGAATAGATGCTACAGTAGAGGCTGGAGTTACCTTATGCATCCACTAGATGAAGCTGCACTAAAGGATGAATTTCTAAAGCCACTTTGTTCTAAAGCCTTCCCCTTGATTGCTTCCCAGGTGTGTCTCGTTCCCTGATTACCCTCCCTGTGTATTTATGTCCACCTGTTGTCTTTGTTCCTTGTCGGGTCCTTGTCTTACCTCGTCAGACGTCTTGTCTCCTCCGTGTTTCCCTGTGCTACACCTGTTTTTGGATTTTGTTGATTTTCATCATTAAACATAATTTCATCATGTCAACTTGGGCCTACCTGAGTATTCCTCACCACCAACAACACCACGTCATGACAGACAAACCCTACCAGAAAAGAGGTGAGGATGCTGACATAATGGCCCGCGAGGTGTGGACCCAGTAGCAGCTGGATCCACACCTCGCAGAGCAGTGCCTCCCACTGCTCCTCCCGAGCTTCTTCTTCCCACTGCTTCCCACTGCTCCTCCCGAGCTTCTTCTTCCCACTGCTTCCCACTGCTCCTCCCGAGTCTATGCCTCCCACTGCAAAGGGATCTCTACCAGAATGTAGAGATCCTGCCATCTCCGCTGATGCTGGAGGAATTGGGTCTCGCCTCAGACCTAAACCCACCCAGACGACAGAGGCTGCGGCGGGGGTCCGGAAAGGAGTCTTTTGGAGAGGAGTCCCTTCTAGCCCGAATCAGTGATGGGGATTGTGGCTGGTGATCTGACTGCCCGGAGTAGTACCTTGCTGTCATAGCCGCCCTGAGCCGCCGGAAAACCCGGCCCCTGGGTCCCGCCGTCACTGCTGCCCTGAACCACCGGAGATCCCAGCCCCTGGGCGTCACCTCCGCTGCCTTCAGCTGCTCCCAGTCCCTGCACCAAGGCAGTACTCACCGCAGCATCCGCCCGCTCCAGAGTTTCCAGTGCCTGCTCCAGAGGTGGCTCTGCCCCTAGACTTCGCCGAGGTGGCTCTGCCCCTAGACTTCGCCGAAGTGGCTCTGCCCCTAGACTTCGCCGATGTGACTCTGCCCCTAGAGTTTGCCAATGTGGCTCTGCTCCTAGAGTTCGCCAATGTGGCTCTGCCCCTAGAGTTTGCCGATGTGGCTCTGCCCCTAGACTTCGCCGAAGTGGCTCTGCCCCTAGACTTCGCCGATGTGACTCTGCCCCTAGAGTTTGCCGATGTGGCTCTGCTCCTAGAGTTTGCCAATCTGACTCTGCCCCCGAGTCTCCCTGTGCTCCTCCCGAGCTTCTGCCTCCCACTGCTCCTCCTGAGCTTATGCCTCCTACTGCTCCTCCCGAGCTTCTTCTTCCCCCAGTTCCGCCCAAGTCTATGCCTCCCACTGCTCCTCCTGAGTCTCCGCCTTCAGCCGGCCTTCCAAGTCTCCGCCTTGAGCCGGCCCCAAACGATTCCTCCATCGCCTCACGAGGCCCCAGCGGCTCCTCCGTCACCTCCCAAGGCCCCAACGCCTCCTCCGTTGTCGACGCGCGCCAGACCTGCCTCCGGGGACTTGCTTCCTGCATCGCCGACGACTGCCGGACCCGCCTCCGGGGATATGCTTCCTGTGCCGTTGCCAGTCCCCGGACCTCTGTTCAGAAAATAAATTTAAAATATGCTAGTTTTAAAACTTAACAACCTGTATTGATTGAAATAGCCTAAATATAGTTTTTGGACTAATCTTTATGGTACCTGTAGTTACAGCAGATTGCTTGCTAGATCTTTTGATCTGCCTTTTGTCTGTGTGGGAAAGAATCGGGAGAAGTTCCAGCTTTCATACTGATTTGTGAAAAGCCATAAAACAGCATGAGTTCAGGCCAGTGGAGGAGAAGCTCTGCTTCCACTTTGTTTAGGTGAAGGTGTCAACTGGTGGGCACAGTGGCGCAGTTGGTAGAGCTGTTGCCTTGCAGCAAGAAGGTTCTGGGTTCAATTCCCGGCCTGGTCCTTCTGCATGGAGTTTGCATGTTCTCCCTGTGCATGCGTGGGTTTTCTCCGGATACTCCGGTTTCCTCCCACAGTCCAACAACATGATTGTCAGGTTAATTGGCCTCTCCAAATTCTCCATAGGTGTGAGTGTGTGTGTGCATGGTTGTGTGTCCTGTGTGTCTCTGTGTTGCCCAGCGACAGACTGGCGACCTGTCCAGGGTGACCCCGCCTCTCGCCCGGCACACTAGCTGGAGATAGGCACCAGCAACCCTCCTGACCCCAATGAGGGACAAGGGTGTAAGAAAATGGATGGATGGATGACAACTGGTGTTTGATCTTGAAAACAAATTGTAGAGAGTTTGTAACTTTTAAGAGGGTCCGAGACAGCTCCTGGTTGGATGAGCAAAGATACGCCTTACTTGAATAAATTAAAGAGAAGAATACGCCTTTACTATAAAAGTTCGTACACAGGAGTAACAAATCAAATTTGCTTTTGCAATTCTCCAAAAACGTCTTTGCTTTTTGTTTGTCGTTTCCATATTTTGTCTTTTTCCCTCTCTCAGGTAGATTCATGTGTTTGAGCTCTGAGTTTTCAGATGTTTTGTGATGTGCTTTTGTGGTGGTCTGTAACACTGCACTGTGGTGAATCTGTCTTGAATAAATGCTGATTATTGTGACGCTTTTATTTCTGTGATCTCAGTCTTTGCGCACAGCATTTTCTGAATCCGGGCATAAGAGAGGATATAATGGGTCAAAAGGTTTGAAAAAGGGTTAATAAGTTTTAAAAATATTCCTCTCATAATACCTCCCACAAGGTGCCCTCCTCCTGCGCTGTGGCCGGCCCACGAACAGTTCATGGCAGGTTCCGCCCTGACCGTGATTTTGTTTTTTTTGTTTGGACTGAGTTTCTTCTGTGTTTCCTATGGACTCTTGCCCTCCACCGCTCTGCCCACCCTGGTTGGGTCGATTTTCATTTTCTGGACTTTGGCTAGAAAAACCCCGTCTAGCGCCCTTCCACCCGCCCTTGTTGTGCTTTTTGTTTTTGGTTTGGGTGTCTTATAGCCACCCTTGAGGGTATTGTTGGGTTTTGTGGGTTCACTCTTTGAGGCTGAGGGCCCACCATGATTGGTTCCCTGCCCGCATTTAGGTACCTCAAAGGGTATGCATTCTCACTCGAGATCAGGAACCACCTTGAGCAGCAGGGACTGTCTTTTATGGTTGGTGTATGGTGTAGGGTCTGTGTTTTCTGTGTATTTATTTCTAGGTTTTTCTGTATTTATTTAGTTCTGTTCCCCTGTGAGTCCTTGTGGTGTCCTGTCTCCTTCCCCTTGATTGCTTCCCAGGTGTGTCTCGTTCCCTGATTACCCTCCCTGTGTATTTAAATCCACCTGTTGTCTTTGTTCCTTGTCGGGTCCTTGTCTTTCCTCGCCAGACGTCGTCTCCTCCGTGTTTCCCTGTGCTACACGTTTTTGGATTTTGTTGATTTTCATCATTAAACATCATTTCATCATGTCGACTTGGGCCTACCTGCGTATTCCTCACCACCAACAACACCACATCATGACACATTTTAACCCTTTTGTCTAGAAATGGGGTCCAACTGACCCCACACACGTAAATCTTGTATCATCCTCTACGTTTGCCTCAGTCCTCACACGCACAGGGGTTAATAATGATAATACGACCTGTCATTGAAATTGGCATCTCATTCCATCTTTCTAGAGAATCTAATATTTTCTGCACTAAAGGATCGCAATTTATAGAAACTATTTTCTCTGTCTGGGCTAATCTTAATTCCTAGGTAGGTAAAGCCCTCATAAGTACACGTGGTAACACTTTATTTGAAGGGGGGTGAATAAGACTGACATGACACTGTCATAAACATGACATAACACCTGTCATAAACATGAATAAGTCTTCATGAATATTTATGACTGTTGTCATAAAGCATCATTCAGTAAATTATGCCACTTTTAATACAAAGTGGACATTATTCAAAATGTCTTTGTTATGACAACTTGACATTAACCAAGAAATCATTACTGATATAAATTTGTTGTAAAAGTATTACTGATTGCACTTTAAAAATTAGGTATCTTTGTGTTATTAACAGTGAAGTCTAAACAGTAATGATTTCTTGGTTAATGTCAAGTTGTCATAACAAAGACATTTTGTTGTCATAAAGCGTCATAATGGCGCTTTATGACAACAGTCATAAATATTCATGAAGGCTTATTCATGTTCATGGCAGATGTTATGTCATGTTTATGAAAGTGTCATGTCAGTCTTATTAACCCCCCTTCAAATAAAGTGTTACCGTACATGTGAATTGTGTTTGCATTGGAGGGCTATTTCTGTTCAGCAATAATAAGGAGCTTTTCTTTTGATTAATTTTATGTCCTGAGAATTTTCCAAATTCCTTTAGAATTTTATCAATAGCCTGAACAGTCTCGTCCAGATTAGCTAAAAACAAAACAATGTCATCTACATAGTTTTTTTAAGAGCATAAAGCTGCCAGTTTAATAGCTTGAATATGCAGGGTGACGCTGATCAGTTGGATAAACACAAATGTCCAACATTCATTCCGGTAGTCTTTTTTTTTTTTTTTTTTTAAAGAATTTTCTTGGCACTAGTTGCTTTTATTTGACAGCAATCCGACAGGAAGGGGGAAGGGAGAGCGGAGCGAGGGAGAGAGGCATGGGCCCAGTGAACCGAGGACATGAGTTGGTCTCCAGACTACGACGGTCTACAGTCTCTATGCAGGACGCCGCGCTAACCACTGCACCATGCAGCGTCCATTCCAGTAGCCCTTGCTGAAATTTTCAGTTTCTCTTTAGTAAATTATTTACATTTTTATACAATTTGAGCTGTCTGACAAACTCATCTAGTTTACTTTCTTTCATTTTCTTGGAAAAATTGGTTTTGTCACATGATTGTGACTAGTGGACTGGCCCCATAAAAAGTCATTGCAGAGTAAAGAGTCGAAGAGTGTACTGGTCAACTAGTTGGTACAACCCCTAGTGTGCTGCAGTGTCAAATCCATAGTAAAGCAATACTTAAGTATTTATGAAACACAGGTTCAATGTTACCTTCTGCCTGCCTGCCTGCCTGTCTGCCTGCATCCATCCATCCATCCATCCATCCATCCATCCATCCATCCATCCATCCATCCATCCATCCATCCATCCATCCATCCATCCATCCATCCATCCATCCATCCATCCATCCATCCATCCATCCATCCAGCCATCCATCCATCCATCCATCCATCCATCCATCCATCCATCCATCCATCCATCCATCCATCCATCCATCCATCCATCCATCCATCCATCCATTTTCTGGTCGGGAGAGGTGCTGGTGCCTATGTCCAGCTAACGTTCCAGGCAAGAGGCAGGTTACACCCTGGACAGGTCGCCAGTCTGTCGCAGGGCTGCCTGCAACCAGACAACAGATTTGTAAAGAAACAATATTATTTTGTATGGAAAAGCATTAAGTTTAGATTTCTTTCCCTGTGCTGCCATTTTTTCCAAGAGTTTGTTTTTTACTCTGTCTACAGTAAGATAAGTTACTGTATTCCTTTATCTCTTCACAACTCAGTTTCAATAAAACTACAAATCACTTGACTCCTCACCACATGTATAAATGCTTGACAACTCTGTTTCATGCATAAGCCCTGTCACTACAAAATACTCAAAGTAAAGGGGACTGCATACGCAATGAAGTCAACATGTGCTGCACATATGTGGAACATCTCTGCTCACTTGTAGGAAACAAGGCTGTTTCACCGAGTTTCCCAACATGTGACATGAATTAGCCGTGACATCTCCCTCTGGTGTCAGATGGGTTCAGTCTCTCACAGCCGGCTGGTGTCACCGCACCGCAACGCAACGCAACGCAACGCACCGCACCGCACCGCGATCCGCTCCTCCTCCTGCTGCTGCTGAAACAGTTCTTCCACACACCACAAATGTGAAAATGGGACATTTTAGAAAGCTTTTGTCATCTTTAATTAAATTACCTTCTACAGGTAATTTTCCTGAACTAAGTAAAACTTACGCAAAACACAAAGAGCACATTTTAGCTGCAAGTAAATCAAAACCTGTTGTGAATAGGAGTCCTTTGAGCTTTGTTGTGATGCGCTCCCCCTTCACAGCCGTGGCTGAAGGCTTTGTGCTTTTAAACGGTGCTTGGCCTCGTTCCAGCAAACATGATATATCCTGAAGGGCTGCTGGTTTTTCTTCTACTATATACCAGCCTCTAACTCAGGAAAGGAACTACTCTTATGAATAGAGATTTAACATTTCATACCTGAAGTTCAAAGATCAAATCTAAAAAAGATGAATATGAAGTACAGGGTTTCCCCCAGAAAACTTGCTAAGCCTGGTGGGTGGGGCCCCAAGGCGATCCACCGTGCTTTTGTATTAAATATGCTAAATAGACAGGAAAAGTTAAAATATTACTGGGTAATTAAATGCTACAGAAAAACATCTCCAGTGAAACTATTTAAACCCACAACTATAGAATAGAATCTTAAAAAAACTAATAAAAAAATACAGTTAAAATGAATATAAATTATTTGCACTTCTGTTTAATCCAAATTAAGTCAGCAGCTCCATCAGGCCCCCCAGGGATTCAGGGGCCCCATGAATGCTAATATTTTAACACGGACCAGAGATACATAAATGTAACATTTGTTTACTGTGTTTACTGAGATGATCAATGCTGCTACATTTGATTTAATGGTTTCGGCATACACAAATTAAAATATTTTCAAATGTTTAACATTTAAGTGTACGATTTTAAGGAGTTGGCAAGTTTACTTTGTAGAACAATATTCACAATTGGATTGTTTTGTTGCCATAACAACAATCTGATTCTGTGAGTTTAATCTCTGAGATGGAGATCTGTTTGTTCACAAATACATATTGGTAAACTGCAACAATAACTAATTGCTTTTTATGTTGGCCAATTAAACTACTCCCCGTCTCCCAGATTTTACTAAATCTAACACAGAAGCTGTTAGAGAGGCTGATGATTTTAGCAGCAAGAGGGGGCCCAAAGTCATATTCTGTTCAAGGCCTCATACAGCCTTACATGATGAGTTAAATCCGCCGCACTGCGCAGAGATGTGCAACAAACAGAAGATTTTATTTAACGCTTCTAATGTGGCTTTAGTAGCTCTTCCATTTCGTGTTTTTGAGTTTTTAATACACAGAAACAGTTCTGGCTGCTCAAGTTTCCTCTTCCTCTGTTTGGTCCTCATCATCACATCTTCTGATTTCTACTTTCCAATCGATTTCAAAGAGCTCCGGTTCAAATTGAAAAGGCTTATTAATGTTACTCATCACTGTTTTGGTTGGAGGAACCAGACAGTTTCACCATTCCATGTCTTTTACTGAGAATGCATTGCAGCGTGAACAACATGGCGACATTCCTGTGACAATATTTTATTAAAATTTCTAAAAACTAAATAACTTACAGTGTTATTACTATATTGTTTCCATGTCTAAAATAAATAACCACCCTAACCCAAATATTTTAGAGACTTTTAAATTATCGGAATACAGAACTTGACCTGAACTGAAATTCGCCTTTGATTTAAAACCTTCCTTGTTATCTTTCGTATTCAACTTTCTTCCTATTCCCAGAAATCCTTTCCCCTTTTGCCCTGGCGTCGAGGGCTTGTTAGCCTGGGGGAAAGATTTAACACCTTTGAGAACGAGTGTGTGTGTGTGTGTGTGTGTGTGTGTGTGTGTGTGTGGGGGTGGGTGTGTGTGTGTGTGTGGGTGTGTGTGTGTGTGCGTGTGTGTGTGTGTGTGTGTGCGTACATGTGCGCGCGCACGCGTGTGGGTGTGGTGTGTGTGTGCGTGTGTGCATGTTTGTGAGGAGGGAGATAAAGAAATTAAATAAATCGGGTTTTCCACTTTTATAGGCTAGTATCTCCTGCAGTGTTAGTACGGGTCACCAACCTGCACTGCTCCATGCATATCTCAGCTGTCTGAGGCTGGAGCCAAGGGTTCATAAAGTGGCTTTATGAAGTGTGAACACTTTATAAAGCCAAGTGTTGCATACAGAGCCTTGGAAAAACTTTAAAACTCTCTGAACTTTTTCACAGTTTCTCACTTTAGCGAGTTTCATGTGTTTTTATGAGATGTTTTTATGATAGACCAACACCATGAAGTATTAATTGTGAAATGAAATAAATGAGATACAAAGAGTGCAGTGTTACTAGAATCAGGCCTGAATCAGTCCTATGTAGAACCAGTAAAGTTGCTTGTCCTTTAGGGTATGTCTCATATTTTTCCAGTCTTTGCAAAGTAGCTTAGTCTTGGTCAGATTGGCTGGAGCCCATTTATGCTCCAAATCTTTTCTATTGTATTCAAGGTGCATTCACATCAGCCCTGTTTGGTCCACATTAACTGGACTTTAGTTCATTTGTGTAGAGTCTGGTTTGTTTGAGGAAGTGTGAATTAATCAAACTCTGATGCTACCAATAATCAAATTTTGGTTTGTCTACAAACCCAGGTCTCAGTTTGGTTGAAGTGAACTCTGGTTCGGTTTGAATTTGAACACCAAGCAGGCTGGAGACCACTCCAAAAGCAGTTGATCTGAGTCTACCGGACTATAAGGTGTGAAAACAGCCTGAGCTCTAGACTTAGACTGGGCCACACTAATATGTGAATATGCTTTGATCTAAACCATTTCACTGTAACTCTGACTGTGTTTTTATGGTGGTTGTCCTGCTAACTAGGTGGCTTCAGTTAGTGGTGTGGTGCTTTCTATTTAGGTCAGTGTTTCTCAACCCTTGTCCTCACCGCCTCCCTGCTCTGCATGTTTTAGATGTGCCTCTATTCCAGAACAGCTGATTCAAATGACTGCATGACCATCAAGTACTGCAGAAGCCTGTTAATCACCCAGACATACAATTCAGGTGTGGCAGAAGGGAAATACCTAAAACATGCAGGGCAGGGGGGCGGTGCGTGAGGACCAGGGTTGAGAAACACTGATTTAGGGGCTTCAGAGTAAAGAGGGCTGAATTACAGCAGCATACCACTCTTAGTAAAAACAAAAGTAAAACAACTACCATTTTCCTCCTCCACTTCTATTGACCTGTCGCATAAAATCCAAACAAAATACATTAATAATGTAACAAGATGTGGAAAGAGGCGTGAATACTTTAGCAGGGTGTAACTCGTCTGTGATGAAACCTGAGGCCGGTTTTGCTCATCAGTCCCCTGAGAGGCACACACACCTCCGCTTCTTCAAACGGAGACACTTATGTGCCGGCAGAAGCCACCAAGGGGAAAATAAGAACGTGCAATTACCTTGGCACCATGCTGGGTTCAGCTGATGCCGTGCTGCTATCCAGTCACTCCCCCAGCCACTCCCTCCATTACAAATACACTCACCCCTCAGCCCCCACCAACAACAACAAATACACTCACCCTGCACTCCAGCCGAGAGGAACAACCACCGGATGAGGCCACTAAGCGAGGTGCCTCAGGTTTCTGTCTCTTCAGTCATAAAAGTGACACTCTGGCTTTGTTATGGACTCTCTGGCCATCAATTTCTCATTTTCTGTGCAAATTCCAACCAGCTTATGGTTCCCCCTTTTTTTGTGCTTGTAGGCCAGTACATATGGAGTAAACAATAATAACGTGGCACATTACATTTCAATCCCCACCCGTTTGCTTTAGACTTGCCATCTGAAAGGATTTCCTATGTCAGACGAAGGCTCCAGGTGGTCGCACAAACGCTGCATGTCGCCCAGAACTTTAAGTGGTTAAAAAAAAAGTTATTGGTTGGTTGCAATGTTTTTTCTCAAAACATCTCTTTTTCCTCCTCCTGTAGGTGGGTTTTATTCTGAATTATTCAGATTTTCTCTCATTGTGAAAAGGTTTTCATTTGTTGTTGTGCACCCTGGGGAAAAGTGAACTGTCACTGGGGAAATGACAGAAGGTAAAACCGAGGAGCTGATACTATACAACGGATGAGAAAAAGTTCATATAAATCCATTTGGGTCTTCAGTCCTTCATGTTCTGTCTTGTTTAAGTGGAACAGAAGTGGAAATGTTCTCCACAGTTCTCCTTTTAACTCAGGAGAAGTAATTATTATGGATTATGGACTCAATTAATTGGAGACCTTTGGAGGTTTTGGTTGCACTGGATTTATTTAGGAGGATCTGGGTATCTTTAAAATGTTAAATATTTTCCTATTTTGTGGTTATTTTATAACTATCCATCCGTTTTCTATACGCCCTTGTCCCTAGCGGGGTCAAGAGGGTTGCTGGTGCCTATCTCCAGTGAACATTCTGGGCAAGAGGCGGGGTCAGCCTGGACAGGTCACCAGTCTGTCGCAGGGCAACATAGAGAATGTTGCCCTGCGACAAGACAGGACAAACAACCTTGCACATACACCTAGGGACAATTTAGAGAAACCAGTTAACCCGACAGTCATGTTTTTGGACTGTGGGAGGAAGCCGGAGTACCCATGCATGCACAGGAAGAACATGCAAACTCCATGCAGAAAGACCCCAGGCTGGGAATTGAACCCAGAACCTTCTTGCTGCAAGGCAACAGCGCCACTGTGCAGCCCCCTATACCATGCTATATAATATGTGACAAAATGTGGAAAAGTTGAAGGTATACGAAGAGGCAGATTATATTAACATTACAATACTGGGGGAAAATAAGCTGCTTGGTTACTTGAGAAAGTTTGAGTCTGAGCTCCAAACAGCCTTAAGTTGTGTTTTCACCATCCTGCCCATTTCCATCACCAAACACGTTATGCTAATGGGCAAAAACGGGCCGCGCTCTGTCAAAGAGCTGCTGCTGCTTTTAAAGGGAGTGTTCGCCTTCATCAAGTTTTAATGAGACTGGAGAGAAATCAGCAGAGACGTTGTATGGTCCACTTTATTCCAGCGCACTTTGCTTTATTCTACAGCGCTGAGTACAGCACAGCTGCTGCTTGTTCAACTTTTCAGCAGCTCTTTCTTCGTTTGAGATGACTTCCTGTCTGTCTCATTAGATACAAACAGGACTGAAGAAGCAGGTTTAGTTGCTTATTGAAGTAGTGTTCAAAACCATAAGATGCAATAATCTGCAGAATTCATGTATCAGTTTACAGTTTGGAAAAGCAGACATAACATAAAGATTGCCTTGTTTCCTTATGTGGTGAAGTTTTTCCTGATGTGATATGTGTGAACAGTCCAACCTGGTGCTGTGATGTCACTCACAGTTTTGTCACCTGGTTTCAGGTGTTACACACAGTACCAGGTGATCCTGTCAGCTGTCTTTTCTTCCCCATCGTCTTCCTCAAACATGCGGGTGTCAGCAGCATGTTGGCATTTAACTCTTCTTCTTTTCATGATTCCAGATGGATTGAAGGATAAACAAAGAACTGAAGCAAAAATAACACAGAGCTCAAATATTAACCCATAGCTGTTCATCATCTGAGCCACATTAACTCAGTGCTGAAGGTTGATGATGTGCAGTGGAAAAAACTGGTTTGGATGATATTTTACCTGTTATCATATATTTTTAGTGACACTTCATCTCATATAAGGAGCTATGAATCATTTTTTCAGCTTGAAACTGAGCAACTAAAGATTTCGGAGATTGAATGTGAACTTGTTAAACAGACTGCAAGGCTAGATAAGACGTTACTCAAGTCAAAGAGTTCAAGCTTGAGCTTTTGCCTTTTGTCTCTTTTTCTTCTTTAGTTAAAAGTGGCAGCTTCATAAATCCAGTTTGAATGGTCCCTTTTTCCATTAACAATATAGTTTGTTTCACTTCATAATGCTTATTGCTGTACAAATAACCATTTTGGTTTCCTTTAATATTCTTTTCTCTCTAAACGTTTAAACTGCTTCAGTTTTCAACATTAATACTTCTATTAGTTATTCTAATGCATAACTGCACTATAGATATCTGCGTCGAGGATTCTCTAATGAGTCCAGGTGGGTGGACTCATGTTGCACATATTTTATGTGCAACATATAATATGTTTCACATATTATATGCAACATAATATGCATTACATATTATGTGTAACATTTTATGTTGAAATATGCAACACATTTCAACATAAGGATGTGTAATTCACTTACTGTGTTTAAACAGTAAGTGTAAAATACTGTGTAAAATATGTCTGACAAATGAAGTCATCCTGTTAAAGCTCAGAGAAGAAACACGTGTACATGATGGATTTGTAAAGTGAGTCAGTCCAGCTGCATACCAATTTAGTGAGGCTCTAACCACCTTCGTACTGGCAGAGTTTAGTGGAGCAGGTTGGGAGTAAAAGACCTGGGATCCGACTCGCTGTTGGAAACTATTTCTTATGGAGATTTATTGGCATTCTTAAAGCAGTTGCTCTGTTCTCCCAAACTCACTAAGCTCCACTGGGTCTTCAGGTCCAGAGCTGGCACCCAAGAGCAGAACAACAGATTACAAGTCATTTACTCCTCCAGAAACACATTCACTCATTGCAGCCGCCGTTTCAACTTCTAATAAGATAAGTGAAATACATAAAAACAAGAAAAAAAGTCAATTTTTAGTAAACGTACAGGATGCTTGTGTAGCAGTGTGATGTTGTTACACTAGATTGTCAAGTGATAAGCTATTCCGGTGGGAACTCGTATGAGCACTGGTAGCTTTTATTTTGAAAAGACGGCAAATCCATTGCAAAACAGCGGGTAACTTCCTGTTTCAAAATTATTATTTCTATTTAAATGTGGTGTGTTGTGAATGAAAATGTGAATTGTTTTCTCTACTATTGAACATATTGAGTTCATATATTGTTGTTTTGGGTGTTAATTCGGGGTTTAAGGAGAAAAATTAACGGGTCATACCATTATAGTTCATGAAAGGTTTTCCCACGCTCTCCGTCGCGCTCTTTCTGTTCGGATTCCGTGGGAGAAGGTATGAAGTTTTGTTTTCTGTGTTTAATAAGTGCATTTTAAGTATAAGTAATATGTTTTTGTAGATAATGTGCTTTGGGGCACTCAAACCTTGCTAAACAGTGCTAGAACCGTGTTGGTAGACATTTAGCTGCTCTTATACTTCATGAAACATTGCTAATAAAAATGCTACATCCATGTGCTGAAAATAGTACCGTTCATGGTTAAACAGGCGCTGTGGAGCACTGATCAGAAAAGGCCTGTTTTGACCACTATTTTCTGCTGTTTGGATGCAGGTATGTGATGTTTCATTGCTTTTGGTGGGAATATTTTGTCTAATTGTTATTTTTTTTGTTATTCATGTACTGTTCAAGAGTATAAGGCTCATGTTTGGACTTAGTTACTAATTATTGTTGCCATTATTTTTATTTTGTAAGGTGAATGTGTTATTTTACATAAGTTGCACACGCGCTGCTCAGGCTCTTTCTGTTCGGATTCCGTGGGAGAAGGCGCTGTGGAGCACTGATCAGAAAAGGCCTGTTTTGACCACTATTTTCTGCTGTTTGGATGCAGGAGCATTAAAAGTGCCTTCAGCTCAGCTGTTGTCTGGCTGTTATTTTTCACAAGACACAACGCAGATTCAACTACGCTACACTTGGTCATGTTACCAGTTAGCCATTCCATCCATCCATCCATCCATCCATCCATCCATCCATCCATCCATCCATCCATCCATCCATCCATCCATCCATCCATCCATCCATCCATCCATCCATCCATCCATCCATCCATCCATCCATCCATCCATCCATCCATCCATCCATCCATCCATCCATCCATCCATCCATCCATCCATCCATCCATCCATCCATCCATCCATCCATCCATCCATCCATCCATCCATCCATCCATCCATCCATCCATCCATCCATCCATCCATCCATCCATCCATCCATCCATCCATCCATCCATCCATCCATCCATCCATCCATCCATCCATCCATCCATCCATCCATCTATCTATCTTCCGCTTATCTGGGGTCGGGTCACGGGGGCAGCAGCTTCGGAAGGGAGGCCCAGACTTCCCTCTCCCCAGCCACTTCTTCCAGCTCCTCCGGGGGAATCCCAATGCATTCCCAGGCCAGCCGAGAGACATAGTCCCTCCAGCGTGTCCTGGGTCTTCCCCGAGGCCTCCTCCCGGTGGGACGTGCCTGGAACACCTCACCAGGGAGGCGTCCAGGAGGCATCCTGACCAGATGCCCGAGCCACCTCAACTGACTCCTCTCGACGTGGAGGAGCAGCGGCTCTACTCTGAGTCCCTCCCGTATGACCGAGCTTCTCACCCTATCTCTAAGGGAGAGCCCAGCCAGCCTGCGGAGGAAACCCATTTTGGCCGCTTGTATCTGTGATCTCGTTCTTTCGGTCATGACCTAAAGCTCATGACCATAGATGAGGATGGGAACGTAGATCCCATCCTCAAATTGAGAGCTTCGGTTTTTGACACGGCTCTCTCTACACCACGACGGACCGGTATAGCGCCCGCTTCACGGCAGACGCTGCCCCAATCCGCCTGTCGATCTCCCGCTCCCTTCTTCCGTCATTCGTGAAAAAGATCCCCAGATACTTGAACTCCTCCACTTGAGGCAGGACGACCCCCCTGACCCGGAGAAGGCACTCTACCCTTTTCCGGCTCAAGACCATGGCCTCGGATTTGGAGGCACTGAGCCTCATCCCAGCCACTTCACACTCGGCCGCGAACCGCTCTAGCCAGAGCTGCAGATCACGTTCTGATGAAGCCAACAGGACCACATCATCCGCAAAAAGCAGAGATGTGAACCTAAGGCCACCAAAACGGATCCCCTCAACACCTTGGCTGCGCCAAGAAATTCTGTCCATAAAAGTAATGAACAGAATCGGTGACAAAGGGCAGCCTTGGCGGAGTCCAACTCTCACCGGAAACGAGCCCGACTTACTGCCGGCAACGCGGACCAGACTGTGACACCGATCACACAAGGACCTGACAGGCCGTATCAAAGGGCCCGGTACCCCATACTCCTGGAGAACCCCTCACAAGGCCCCCCTGGGGACACGGTCATACGCCTTCTCCAAGTCCACAAAACACATGTAGACTAGTTTTGCGTACTCCCATGCACCCTCCAGGACCCTGCTGAGAATGTAGAACTGGTCCAATGTTCCACGACCAGGACGAAAACCACACCGCTCTTCCTGAATCCGAGGTTCGACTATCCGACGGACCCTCCTCTCCAGGACCCCTGAATAGACCTTACCAGAGAGGCTTAAGAGTGTAACCCCCCCTGTAATTGGAGCACACCCTCCGGTCCCCCTTTTTAAACAGGGGGACCACCACCCCAGTCTGCCAATCCAGGGGAACTGCCCCCGATGTCCATGCAATATTGCAGAGTTGCGTGAGCCAACACAACCCTACAACATCCAGAGCCTTTAGGAACTCCGGGCAGATCTCATCTACCCCCAGGGCCCTGCCACCGAGGAGCTTTTTGACCACCTCGGCGACCTCGCCCCAGAGATTGAAGAGCCCAACCCAGAGTCCCCAGGCTCAGCTTCCTCAACAGAAGGCATGTTGGTGGGATTGAGGAGGTCTTCTAAGTATTCCGCCCACTGGCCCACAACGTCCCGTGTTGAGGTCAGCAGCACATCATCCCCACTATAAACAGTGTTGGTGCTGCACTGCTTCCCCCTCCTGAGACGCCGGATGGTGGACCAGAATCGCCTCGAAGCCGTACGAAGTCTTTCTCCATGGCCTCTCCAAACTCCTCCCACGCCCGAGTTTTTGCCTCAGCAACCACCCGAGCCACATGCCGCTTCGCCCGCCGGTACCCATCAGCTGCTACTGGAGTCCCACAGGCCAAAGAGGCCTGATAGGACTCCTTCTTCAGCTTGACAGCATCCCTCACCGAAGGTGTCCACCAACGGGTCCGAAGGTGTCCACCAACGGGTCCGAAGGTGTCCACCAACAGGTCGCACCCGTTGGCACCACCAACAACCTTGCGGCTGCAGCTCCGATAAGCTACCTCGGCAATGGAGGTATGGAACATGGTCCACTCAGACTCAATGTCCCCCACCTCCCCCGGAACGTGTTCGAAGTTCTGCCGGAGATGGGAGTTAAAGCTCCGTCTCACAGGGGACTCCGCCAAACGTTCCCAGCAGACCCTCACTACACGTTTGGGCATGCCAGGTCTGACCGGCTTCCTCCCCCACCACTGGAGCCAACTCACCACCAGGTAGTGGTCAGTGGACAGCTCCGCACCTCTCTTCACCCGAGTGTTCAAGACATACGGCCGCAAATCAGATGAAACGATGACAAAATTGATCATCGAACTGCTGCCTAGGGTGTCCTGGTGCCAAGTGCACATGTGGACGCCCTTATGCTTCAACATGGTGTTCGTGATGGACAATCCGTGAAGAGCACAGAAGTCCAACAACAGAACACCACTCGAGTTCAGATCGGGGGGGCCGTTCCTCCCAACCACGCCCCTCCAGGTCTCACTGTCATTGCCCACATGAGCGTTGAAGTCCCCCAGTAGAACAAGGGAGTCCCCGGGAGGGGCACTCTCCAGTACCCCCGTCTTGGTGGGCTTCAGATTACCCCACCAAGACGGGTGGGTAATCTGAACTGCTGTTCGGCCCGTAAGCACAGACAACAGTCAGAACCCGTCCCCCCACCCGTAGGCGGAGGGAGGCTACCCTCTCGTTCACCGGGGTAAACCCCAACGTACAGGCGCCAAGATGGGGGGCAACAAGTATGCCCACTCCTGCCCGGCGCCTCTCACCGTGGGCAACTCCAGAGTGGAAGTACGTCCAGCCCCTCTCAAGGAGACTGGTTCCAGAACCAGAGCCATGCGTCGAGCTGAGGCCGACGCATGGCTCTCAGTCTCGCACACTAGCTCCGGTTCCTTCCCCACCAGAGAGGTGACATTCCATGTCCCAAGAGCCAGCTTCTGCAGCCGAGGATCAGACCGCCAGGGTCCCCTCCCTCGGCTGCCGCCCGTAACACACTGCACCTGACCCCTTTGGCCCCTCCGACAGGTAGTGAGCCCATTGGAAGGGGGACCCACGTCTCCTCTTCGGGCTGAGCCCGTCCACCAGGCGCTCGCCATCGTGCCCCACCTCCAGGCCTGGCTCCAGAGTGGGGCCCCGGTGACCCGCGTCCGGGCGAGGGAACACCAGATCCAACGTTCGTCTCCATCATAAGGGGTCTTCGGGCTGCGCTTTGTCTGGTTCCTCACCTAGGACCTGTCTGCCTTGGGTGACCCTAACAGGGGCATAAAGCCCCAGACAGCATAGTTCCTAGGATCATTGGGACACTCAAACCCCTCCACCATGATAAGGTGGCAGCCCAAGCAGGAGGTTCCAGGTCCAGTTTATGTCTAAAGCACATTTCAAAATGCCTTACTTCATAAAAACCTCATGCAGTCATCAATTATGAAATAAATATTTAGGCCTGTCGCAATAAACGATAAAAAAATTAATCGAACGATAAATTAAACCTATCGACCTCATTTTAATTCTTGGCTTTATCGTCTCTTCCTGCCTTTTTTCTTTCTGTTGATGACACTGAATGAAAAAAATCTCAACTCTGGTACTCTCCACTGACCCTCCCTTCCTATTTCCTTAGTGTAATGTCCAGGGCACACTACACGAGTTGTCAGCCCATTTTCAAAACCTGAGAGACACATTAGCCGACAGAAGTCCTAGGTATAACGGTTCGATCGGTTCGTCGTGCCGTGTGGTATCCATGCACATGGGCACAAAATAATTTTAAAATCAGGCATTAATCAATGCTTTACTAGAATCTACCTGTGATGCATGTGGTTAGAGTCAGCGTAAAGTCCTGACTGAATGAAAATCATTGTAACCTATTTATGTCACGTTAACGAAGAACAGCTGAAATCTTACCGGGTTTTTCAACAGCGGTAGCAATTTGGCTCCAACTCCTCCCCTTGTCATTTCTATATTCTTTGCACCAAATGTTGAATAAACATTAATGTTGTTTCCACATATCATCTCCAATGTCCACTGGACTTCGGGTCGCGCCGTGCCAGCTATTGGGATTTCCCTCCGTAATTTCCCCTCAGAAAGGGTGGAGGAGAATCCGCGCTTTCTGATTGGCTACCTGTCACATTCAACAGGCTGCGTTGACTCTCCCAGTCGGGAAAAACCACTGACTTAGATCGGAGTGGCCACGACCATCTACCGTAACACACCATACACTACAGGATGATCGGTTACGAAATCACCAGCGACAATCTTAGATTGGCCAACGATCTAAGATTGTCATAAGATTGAAAATAGGGGCAAAAATCGTGTAGTATGAACTATTGCATTAGGTAGTCGGATGTGCCCATCTTCTCTATTTAAATCTAGTGATTGCTGAAGGGCAATATAGTATACAGACTTCATAATCTGCACTATTTTGGTTGAATGCAGTATTTATTTCCACTTTGGCTTTATGTTGTTTACTTTTTATTCAAGTACGTTTTTTGTTAATAGAGACTGAGAATCCATTAACACTGGAACTGATTTAGTTTTTCAGTTTCAGTGTTATGTGTTCTTTTGAAAATAAAGTCTATCCATCTATGGGAGGAAATCACATGCATTATTAGTCATTTCCATTAAATCAGTGTCAAAAGGTCTTGAAACAATATTATCGTTTATTGCAATAATTTTTTAGACAATTAATCGTCCAGCAAAATGTGTTATCGTGACAGGCCTATAAATATTACATACTGTCAAATACCATCAAGTAAACACATATCTAATGTATTGATCAGAATTTCACTAATCAAACAGCTTCAACCAGCTTTAGCCTCAAAGGAACTCAGGGTTCCAGCTGTTTTTCTGTTTTTTGGGAGTTTGTTCCAGATCTGTGGTGCATAGAAGCTGAATGCTGCTTCTCCATTTTTGGTTTTGGTTCTGGATTCAGAATAGAACCAAACCAAAATCGAAATCAGAATTAGGTTTATACCATTCCGTACTGCTATGGATTCCCAAAATTCCCAGCGCTCATGAACCACAGTCCACAAATACTTGAAACTCCCTCAAAAAATGAACAGTTCAAACAGCAAATATGTATAAAACATAAAACATGCACAGTGGTAGCAGCATTAGCACTACAGCAGAAGCTAACATCCACAGTCGTCATTATATGGGAATACAGCCAATCAGCACCAATGAAAACAAATGATTTCCTATTTGGAAATCCTCAACCTATCTGCTGAGCATTAAATGGCCTTTAATAAATGTCAAGATGAACAAGTATGGATCCTAAACCACCTGCTCATCTCTGAGAAAAGACCATGCAGGAAAAGGGGCAAAACTGCATATTCAACAAAATGCCAAAACATGGAAGAAAGAGAAAAATCACGTAATCATTGGGCAGGTTGTGTAAACAGAGCAGAAACATTTTGCACAGAGCCAAATTCATTGTTTTGTTAAAGTTTAAGGGCTTTTGTAGTCAGATGGGAGAGCAGAATGACAAGCAAAGAATTTTCAGCAGGAAATTGCTCATAAAACGAACAAAATGACAAAAGGATTTTACTTTTTTTTTCAGATTTGGCAAAGTGCTTTCTGTAAGTGTAAGAGTGAGTATGATTTAGCTTCATTCAGCCACTCTGTATGAAAGCTGTAAAAAAAAATGTATTAATAGAACTTTTCAGGATTTCTGCTCCACAATTTGGCAAGAACTCGTTGCCTTCAGTCACTAACAGTTTTCTGATGTCAAGTTGATTCGTTAGCTAAGAACAGATGAAAAGAAAGAAATTTGTTTTTTTTACTGGAGTAAACTTAAAGGAAATGTTCTGCATTAAAGCTGAACTTTTTCAAAGGCATATCCATATCACGATGGAGTCAGGGCATCTCATGCGTTCATCCTCTCTACTTTTAAAGTTTAAAAATACCCAACTTTCACAAATATAAAATCATTTGTCAACCTCTCTTCAGTTATCAGCTAGTTTTTGATTTCAGCGTATGAATTATACGTATGGTTTCAAAACCCATAAAACATATAACATTTGTTGTTCAAACTCTGTTTTTAAATAAGATGCCAGGCAGGGTATGCTGTTCCTGTTGCTAACTAACTAGCTAACAAACAGCTAGTTTGTTTAGCTCCCAGTATTGCTTAATAAAACAGATTTTTGTTAATTGGAAATCTGGAAGGAATTTGCATTGGAGACTAAATAAATAAAATAAAAAGTGAAATTGAAAGAGAATGGGACCTAGAAAGACTCAAGCTTCAGAGGATCTTGATGACATTAAGAAATCCCTGGATTTTCTCTCGGAGGAAGTGACAGCTATACGGCTGCATCAAAACAATATTTTGGACTTAGTGAAAGAAGTGAAGTCGTTGAGACTTTCTAATGAGGAAAAGAATAAACGAATCGCTGCATTGGAGAACCGAGTGGCCGATTTGGAGCAATACAGTAAGATAAATGATGTGATCATCACTGGACTTAGAGTTAAGCCCTGTTCGTATGCCAGCGCAGTGGCTGGCTGCACCTGGTACGGTTGGTGAACCATCGGTCGAAGTGCTCGACTCCACAGAGAAACAGGTGACTTCTTTCCTCCGGACTAAGGGGACAGAGGTGGACTGCGACACTGTGGAAGCATGCCACCCGCTTCCGAGAAGAGGAAAAGATGATAAATCTGCCATCATCATGAGATTCACAAAGAGGAAATACAAGTTTGCTCTGTTAAAACAAGGCAGATTGCTGAAAGGATTTGATGTATTTATTAATGAGCACTTGACCAAGAAGAATGCTGATATCGCCAGAAAGGCTCGGTTTCTGAGAAAACAAGGAAGGATCCAATCAACATGGACAACAAATTGTAAGGTTTTCGTTAAACTTAATGGAACTCCAGAGGAGGCAAAGGTTCTGGTTGTTCGGGACATCGCTGACCTGGATAAGTACAACTGAATGCTTTGCGTTATTTCTGGGATCTCAGGTGATTGCACATGACACTCAATCACCATGTGTCAGTTAAACAACATGTTGTCCTCAACATCTATGGACACAACATTAACACCTCTAACTAAAGCTGATTACCCGGAACTGAAAACTTTTGACTACACTGAATATAAGAGTCAGGACAAGGAAAAGGATTTGGACCCAGAAAACAACTTTTTCTATAACATTGGGAATAACTGTTGCTACTACTCGACTCAACAATACAATATAACAGTTAATGCAGAAAATAAATTCTCCATAATACATTTCAACAGCAGAAGCTTATATGCGAACTTTAACCACATCAAGGACTGTTTAAGCCAATTTAAACAACCTTTTAGTGTCATCACTATCTCTGAAACCTGGCTTACTTCTAACAAGGGAGCCGATTTTGCATTAGATGGTTATGAATTTAGTTATATTAATAGAGACGGAAAGATTGGTGGAGGAGTAGCTGTATATGTGGACAGCAGTTTTAGATATAAGCAGATTGAAAACATGACTAATGTGGTTAAAGATCTTTTTGAATGTTTAACAGTTGAAATATATATGGAAAAAAATAAAAATGTAATTGTTAGCTGTATATATAGGACTCCTGGTTCTAACATGAACCTTTTCACAGAATGGTTTGAGAAAACATACAGCTATAACTTCAAAGAACTACTTTATTTGTGGGGACTCTAATATTGATCTGCTGAATGTCAACAATCACAAATTGACTGAAGAGTTTATTAATACTACATGTAGTCTGAGCCTTTGCCCTCAAATTACGAGACCTAGCAGAATCACAGCCAATAGAGCTACATTAATAGATAACATATTTACAAATTTAATAGACAACACAATAAGTGAATTGTTAGTTCATGACATCAGTGATCATTTACCTGTTTTTGTTGTTTGTGATATCTGGCACATGAAAGTCAAGACTAAAAATAATTTAATTATTAAAAGATTAAGGATGGAAAAATCTATAAATGTATTTAAAGATAAATTATCTAAACAAAACTGGGAGTCAGTATTAAAAGAAAATGACATGGATAAAGCATATGATAATTTTCTGAATATTTTTAAATCATTATATGAGAAAAATTGTCCGAATGTAGAGTTTATTTCTGCAAATAAATACTCTGAAACTCCATGGATCACAAAGGGATTGCAAAATGCCTGTAAAAAAAAGAATAAGTTATATAGAGACTTCATAAGGCATAGATCAACTGGGGCAGAAAATAATTACAAGAAATATAAGAACAAATTGACTGCTGTTTTAAGAATAGCAAAACAAGATTATTATAGTAAACAGTTGGACAGAAATAAAAAAAAAATATTAAAGGTATCTGGAATATTTTAAACAGTGTTATTAGAAAAAACTCCAAACATGTTAGTTATCCACAATACTTTACAAATAATGGAGATAAACATTTAAATAACATGGAAGAGATAGTTCATAATTTTAATAACTACTTTGTAAGTGTGGGCCCTAAATTGGCTGAGGAAATCCCGCAGCCCACAGGACATGAAATATAAATGATGTATTAGTTAGAAATCCAGATTCCATGATTCTTACAGCAGTGGAGGAAAATGAGATCATAGATATAGTACATAAATGTGAAAATAAAAGGTCAACTGATTATGACGGCATTGATATGATAATAATTAAGAAGGTGATTGTGGAAATTATTCAACCGCTAACATATATCTGTAACCTGTCAATTCAAACAGGAATATTTCCACAAAAAATGAAAATTGCGAAAGTCATCCCACTATATAAATCTGGGAATAGACATGATTTCACAAATTACAGGCCTGTTTCATTACTTCCACAATTTTCCAAAATTGTGGAAAAAATATTTGTTGTTAGATTAGAAAGATTTATTAGTAAACATCATATACTGACTGAAAGTCAGTATGGATTCAGGCCACAAAGATCCACAGCGATGGCAGTTCTGCATTTAATAGAAGAGGTGACCAGTGCATTAGATAAAAAGAAACATGCTGTTGGGGTGTTTATTGATTTTAAAAAAAGCATTTGATACAATTGATCATGACATACTCCTCAGAAAACGTGAGTGTTATGGTCTAAGAGGAGTAGTATTGCATTGGATGAAAAGTTATCTCAGCAATAGGCAACAATTTGTGCAGTTGGGTGATGTCCAGTCCTCATGCATGGACATTGTTTGTGGTGTTCCCCAGGGATCAGTATTGGGGCCAAAATTGTTTATTTTGTATATAAATGATATATGTAAGGTCTCCAAGAGACTTAACTTTGTACTATTCGCTGATGATACAAACATATTTGGTACGGGTGAAAATTTACGACAGTTGTTGCTTGAAATTAATCTAGAGTTATATAAACTGAAAGAGTGGTTTAATATTAACAAATTGTTGCTAAATTTAGATAAAACAAAGTTTATGTTGTTTGGTAAGTGTAAAGAGAAGAGTGATTTACAAATAAAAATTGATAATATGACTGTGGAGAGAGTCAAAATAAGATCTGTTGGAAACCTCACATAAAATATGTCCAATCTAAAATTGTAAGAAGTATTGCAGTTCTTTCTAATGCTAGAAAATATTTAATATTTCTGTCTCCTCTTATTATGTACTGTTCACTTATCTTACCATATCTATGTTACTGTGTGGAAATTTGGGGCAACACTTACAGAACGTCACTTCAATCATTATGCACATTACAGAAAAGAGCCATCCGTTTAGTTCATAACGCTGATTTTTATTGTCATACCCACAATCTATTCATAGATTCTTATTTACTGAAACTCACTGACTTGGTAGAGTTTCAAACTGCACAGATTATGTTTAAAGTCAGAAACAAAATATTGCCAGAAAATATTCAAAAATTATTTTCTGATAGAGTGGGGGAATATGACTATAGAGAAAACCTCAATTTCAGAACTTGAAGGCTCGAACAACAATGAAAATAATGTGCATTTCTGGTGTTGGTGTGAAGATCTGGAATAAACTCTCTAAAGAGCTGAAGCAAAGTCCAAGCATGAGATATTTTAAGAAAGGTCTCAAAATAGCTATTATTCAAAGGTATAAGGAAGAACAAGGGGGATAATCCTGGCTGGGAATTAAAACTCTAAGTATGAATTCATCAAGTGGGTGCAGGTCTGTGCAGGTGTGGGTAAATGTATAAAGGTATGTAAATAGTTGTGTATTTTGTATATAAGCAGATGAGTGTGTATATGGGTGTATGTATGTATATGTGTATAGGTGTATGTATATGTGAATATGTATATATGTATGTGTACAAATGTGTATGTGTGTGTATGCAGTACTTTCATTTGGCTGAGGAAATATTACTACAATTATTATTTCATTTTGTCAGGAAGGATATTGGAAACTGAAAATAATGTGATAAATTACAGCTGGAAAAGGGGTATGATTATATAAGTTATACTTCTTCATACTCCTTTTCAGACTCATAATCACCGATGTGATGTGTCTTCAAGAAATTTATTATGTACTTTGTGTTTGTTCTATACTGCCGGTGAAAGGTTTGTCTGAAATAAATTACTAAATTACTAATTACTAATCTTTTCGCTGTGGTGACCCCTAAAGGAAAAAGCTGAAGAGAAAAGAAGCTGTTTAAAATATTTCTGATTACACTCAATCAGAAGCTAACATATTTATTGGACATTTTTAACCTGAAATAAAATAAAAATAGTAGAGTGTCAGAAATACTCTCAAACTCAGAATGTTTACAGTGTTTAAAGTGTGGCTGTAAAACATGGACATATTATGTGTCAGTGCAGAGAAATGAGTCTGAAAATGTGTTAGAACATTAGAATGTGTTATCAGCCAGACAAAAGAAAGGGCAGAACTGAACCTCACACACACCCTCTCTTCACCTTTACACCCATCTACCTGTCTCCAGGTTCTCCACACACTTCAGTCTTTCATTATTAATCGTTACACCAACTCTCTCTTCAGACCTCAATAATTGATACTTTCCCCCAGATTCAATCTAAAAATAGTTGGATCAAACTTGCCTTATTTACTCTACATTTTTCCTCTGTAAGACAATAATAAATTAAAAAGACTTGGCACTAAAATACAGTCCTGGCACACAAACTCATTAGTTCTTCACGCCGTGGAGGTGAAGGGGGATAAAATGAAGGCTGGATGAAGTCGAACAACTTTTTACCTGGGGTTTTAATAACAACTCTTCCTGCTGTCGGCCCCTGAGGCAACACCATATGGCCTCACCAGCACCGACTGACGGAGCCGATGGCTCTCTGTATGAGCTGATGCAAAGCAGAAGCAGTCATGAATAATCTGACTATTCTCGAGTCATAATTCCACTTCAGACAATGAGGAGGGCCACCGGCCACACAGCGCAGCACAATGTGGTGAAAACGCCAAAGGCCTTTTAGCATATTAACTGTTCACCTTGAAGTAGCAGAGGAAAAGCAAATACTTCGATCTTTCTTCTTTTTTTTTTTTAATAAAAATATGTGAAGTGAAGAAATGATGGAAAACCTTTGAAGGCATTCACAAATGAAAATTTTCAATTTCCAAAGAATGATTTTTTTTGTGCCTTTTTTGATTTCTTAAAGGCATTATTTCAACATAATACAAATGACATCTCACTCCTTCTGCTTTCCAGGCTCTGCAACTCTGCTGCTGCTGGCAGAAACCAAAGAAGAGCTTATGCAACCGAATTATAATTAATATCTTTATTGGCTCTCGTGTATCACAACATCATATGATTTGTGCCTGTAGTGAATTTAACTATTTTTTACACAAAGTAAATAAATAACAGATGTTTCTTTTCTAAAAGTTGTAATTACTAATTAGTGCCTCATGCATCTATAGATCAGTTTTCCAGGTTGGACTCTGGTTTCATTCTCACCTTTAATACAAAACAAATATTTTTACACACATAACCAAACCGCTGCATATCAGGGTAACACTTTATTTGAACAGGGGTGAAAAAGACTGACAACTTGAGATTAACCAAGAAATCATTACTGATATAAATTTGTTATAAAAGTATTACGGTGAAAAGTATTATGTTATTAAAGGTAAAGTTTAAACAGTAATGATTTACTGGTTAATGCCAAGTTGTCATAACAAAGACATTTTGAATAATGTCAACTTTGTATTAAAAGTGTCATAATTTACCGAATGACGCTTTATGACAACAGTTATAAATATTCATGAAGGCTTATTCATGTTTATGACAGGTGTTATGTCATATTTATGAGTGTCATGACAGTCTTATTCACCCCCCTTCAAATAAAGTGTTACCCATAACACTTTACATTTCCTAGTAATTCACATTATCAACTATAAAAGAAACCATAAAAACTGGTCCACTCTGACTTATAATTAAAACCTTTTCCATTATTATTTTCTAAACTAGAAGTGACTTGATAATAAAACCCCTTTTCTTCTGAATCTGTCATATTTCTTATAAAAAAAATCATAATTTCTCCAGACTGAACCAAAATAGCCTGAGTGACCTTCTGTGGGCTGATATTTATAGAAGACAGAAAATGTCATTTTTCTGATTCAGTATTCAGATTTTTCTGAGTAATGCCAAATCATGTTTTTTTTTTCCAAAGGCATATCTAAAATATTCCAAAGAAAAAGCTGAAATACTTGATGCTGAATGACAGCACTCTAAGAAATGATCCTGTAAGTTTACAGTCAAATACTGGCAGCTGTAGACGCCAGAAGTTTACTGTAAATACACAGTAGCTGTACTGTAAATAATCCTGACAGTAGATTACTGTTAATGCAAGTATGGTGTAGATACTGTGTAAGAACAGTAAACTTCTTATGTCTATAGCTGCCAGTAGATTAGAAAGAACGGTAATCTACCGTTTTTCTGAAAGAACGGTAAAAAAAAAATAGTGGTAGCTACAGACGCCAGTTTTTTTGTTTTTGTTTGTTTGTTTTTACCGTTCTTTCAGAAAAACGGTTAAAAAAACCAAAAAACTGCCGTCTGTAGATACCCTTATTTTACTGGATATTTAATTAACTGTTAATTAAGTATCACCACCTTTTAAAGTGGTGTACTGTAAGTAAATACTGTAATGACGCCAACACACCGCAGATGTAGTACCGCCAACAGAGTTTATTAGAAACTAGAAAATTCCTGCAGAAATTTTAAGGGGTATGCCAAAGTGTGCCCGTCGGCTTAGACCCAGCGTTATGATGCTAAACATTTGCATTAATGCTAAAGAAAGCTGCAATGTAGTCAATAACCTGTGGAGAGGCAGAAGCATGTTGACTATGCTGTACTTGTACCATTCAGTATGTTAAAATTAATGCATAAGCTAAAATTAGCCAATATGCTAATGTTCAGGATCTGCGCAAGTCAGTTCACTATCCTGTGAAAAAAAAAACATAAAAAAGGCTGATATTATTGCACCGCCTACGGCAGTGCACTAACCTGAGGGGAATATGCAGACTTTTATTTTGAAACTTTCAGTAAGCTTCATTATTGTTACACATTTGATTAATGGCCACATTAATCCAACGTGTAACAGTCCAGCTAAATAATGCCCAAAACAGCAAGTAGTTCTGGCATTTGCCAGCTAGGCCTGTCACAATAACAAATTTTGCTGAGCGATTAATTGTCAAAAAAAATTATTGCAATAAACGATAATATTGTTTCAAGACTTTTTGACACTGATTTAATGGAAATGACTAATAATGCATGCAATTTCCTGCCATAGATATACACTTTATTTTCAAAAGAACACATAACACTAGAACTGAAACTAAATAAACAAAACAACTAAAAACAAAAATAAAATGGATTCTCCGTCTCCATTAACAAAAAACGTACTTGAATAAAACTAAACATGAAGCTAAAGTGGAAATGAACACTGCATTCAACCAAAAGAGTGCAGATTATGAAGTCTGTATACTTTATTGCCCTTCAGTAATCACTAGATTTAAATAGAGAAGATGGGCACATCCGACTACCTAATGCAATAGTTCACACTACACGATTTTTTTGCCCCTAATCTTAGATCGTTGGCCGATCTAAGATTGATTTCGTAACCGATCATCCTGCAGTGTGTGGTGTGTTACGGCAGATCGTCGTGGCCACTCCGATCTAAATCAGGGGTTTTACCCGACTCTAAATGTGACAGGTAGCCAATCAGAAAGCGCGGATTCACCTCCATGCTTTCTGAGGGGAAATTATGAAGCGAATCCCAAACAGCTGAAACGGAGCAACATGAAGTCCAGCAGACATTGGAGATGATATGTGGAAACAACATTAACATTTCGTGCAAAGAATATAGAAATGACAAGAAGAGTTGAAGCCAAAATTTCTACCGCAGTTGATAAACCCCGTTACTTTTCAGCTGTTCTTCGTTAAAGTGACAAATAGGCTATAATGATTTTCATTCAGTCAGGACTTCACGCTGACTCTATAGCCACATGCATCACAGGTAGATTCTAGTAAAGCATTAATTAATGCCTGATTTTAAAATTAGTTAACTGGACTTGTAGCCATTATTTTGTGCTCTGGTGGCTGGACACCACACGGCACGACGAACCCGATCGAACCGTTATACCTAGGATTTCTGTCGGCTAATGTGTGGTCTCAGGGTTTGAAAATGGACCGACAATCGGCCGACAACTCGTGTGTGCACTGGACATTACACTAAGGAAATGATGAAGGGAGGGGTTACTGGAGAGCACCGGAGTTGAGCCTTTTTTCATTCAGTGTCATCAACAGAAGGAAAAAAAGGCAGGAAGAGACGATAAAGCCCATAATTAAAATGAGATTGATAGGTTTAATTTATCGTGCGATCGCGACAGACCTAATGCCAGCTCAGCCCTAATGTGTGCAATTTGAGAGTTCCGCCATGTTGTAGTTCTGCTATAGTAATTAATCCTCAGCCAACTGCTGTGTGTGTGCTGCGCAAGGCAGTGCACTAGGGGGCAGTGAAGTGCTACACATTATTGCACCGCCAACGGCGGTGCACTGACGTGAGAGGAATATGCAGGCTTTCATTTTGAAAGTTTCAGTAAGCTTCATTTTGATGACCACACCATTTCAATGTGCAACTGTGGTTTGTTTAAACCAGTCCCATAAAGCCCAAAAGCGCAATTACCTGATGTGAAAAATGTCAAGGCTTTTATTTTGAAATTTTCGGTAAGCTTCATTTTAAATAGCCACACTAATCCAATGTGTAACAGTGGTTTGGTTAATCCAGCTATATAATGCCCAAAACAGCAAGTAGTTCTAAATCCCAGCTAAGCCCTCCTCTGTAATAATTGAGTGTTCCACCATGTTGTAATTCTGACCTTCTGCTCTGCCCTTTGTATTAAAGTGTTCCGCCATGTTTAGAACTACAGAGACTTTGTAGTCCAAACCAGCAGCTTCTCCTTTCTCTATATTCTTTTGCCATAGCGATTAAGCCTCTGCCAACTGTCGTGTGTGTCTGTTCGTGAAGTTTGGCCGGGGACACCAACATGCTCCTATACTGCAACGGACAGTCTTCAGTCTCTGAGCACGATAGCCAGTGTCAGTCTCTGGATCATAACAAACAAAAAAGATAACAATGAGGAATGGAGCGAAGGAATACATTTTTACTACAACTCTAACAACAAGCCTCCATTACAGAAATGTAGGGTTTCAGAGATATTAGCACTTACGTAATCATTTTTGGAGCTTGAATCTTCGATGAATCCATGGAGGGATCAGAAGGGGGAGATTAGGCTGACAACTGGGGATCCATCCCTAATCAAACTGGTACTAACGTACAAAAAGGCAATAAAAGGATTAAAACATGCTGCAAAACATATATAAGAAGAACATCAGCGGGAATAATGCTCTCAACGTGAAAAAGCCTTTTACATTTTTTCAAAGGAAAGAAATCGATCAGAAAGGTTGATAAATCTGACCAATATGCATGTAAACGTTCAACATTATGAAAAAACATACTACATATTATTACGGATCTGTTCAAGTTAGCCAATAATTTGATTAAATGTTCACCAGCTCGATTTTTTCCAACACTTATACTCCACTAACATTCGGCATGCTAAGCTAAAAATGCTAACACCGAGCCGTGTGGCGAACGTGACGTCTATCACACAGGTTGAGCTCAACTCAAAATAATAGTTATAAACCATCTCAGAAAAAAATTACTTACCAAGCGTGGTAAACACCTCAGACAGGTGGAAAGTAAATAGTCCTGAAATGACTTGGCTTCTGTCGCTTTGCTTCGGTGGGAATCTGTGGTGGGAATCGGTGGGGCGGAGTCAGTGAATTAACTCCTTCAGTGTTAGAGTTCAGAGTTAAGAAGTAAAGAGTTATTGATTCCATTTTAACACCTCTAGATTTGATACGGAAACACTTTGTTTTAACACTGGATTTTAACTACTAATAATATACACCCCAAAGTTACATAAACAGAATGTGGCTCTATAAATGTAAAATTAACTCTGCTTTTGCACAAAGTCTACTAACACCAAAACATTTAACACTTTTGAATTTGCTGTGTAAGGCCGATCCAAAAACCGTCTGAAGCGTATGAGAGGGCTATTTCTCGTCTCCGATAGTCCCATGATTCATATCCATAGGTCATTTACAGTAATTGCAGTGATGAGAGAAATATGGTGTGTGCTGAGCTCAGAAATTTTTCAGAAATGCATGTAAAACACTGGGGTGGAGCGCGAGTTAGTCATGTCCCATCACTTCGCTCTGAAGCACCTTGACAGAAAACCGTAAGCCCTAGAGAAATTTCGAAAACATTTAGCAGACCAGGCATTCGATGCGATTTTATGACCAACTTTCATACCAATAATACAAGCTTTGCGGCCATGAGAGCGATTTCAAAATTATTTTGGGGTCAAAATTCTACTCCGTTTCTCACTCTAAAAAAGCGACAGTTGGTGTCAGTTACACTCTAAGGTTCGGCAGTTGGAAATTTCGCTTGTTTTTCACTTTTTACGTCGCCGTCGTAACTCTGATCCCCAATAAAAATAATAGCACCCATCTCGGCATCGAGCCGCACGTTTTGATACCATTTTTGTTGATGGGCATGCAGCGGTACGAGCCGCATTAAGGGAGACGGAAGAAGAATAAATAAAGTTATAAAGAGACATTCTATTGGGTGTAGAACAATAGGTGCCTGCCATGCAATGCATCGCAAGTCAGTCACTGCTCTTTCCTATGCATTGCTCTGGCATGCCCCTAATAAGAGCGAGCTGCTATTCCTGAGGCTGCAGCTCGCGCCTCTAACAAAACGTTACACTCAACTGAATAGCTTCACTGCTAACATACACTGAACTCTCCACTCTTCTGGTGTTCTGTCAGATCAGCATCAGTCCTGGTCCTCCCACTCCCCTGATTCCTTGCCCACATGACAGGTCCATCACATGTGAGTGGAAGTCAGCAGAGTCAGCCCATTACACTCTACACATAACAATAAGGATTACAACGCAACTTACAACAAATACACATAAGCATATGGACCCCAGCAGAACTAAACAATCGTTTGATTCAGGTGTGGAGCGGGGAAGCATCTGAAAGTTGCAGGATAGCAGCTCTCAAGGACTGGACTTGAGCACCTCTGTACTGAACAGTCGTACCGCGATATCCAAACAAATAACAACAAACAACTTACGTTAAGCATATGTTGATACTCTTGCGCAATCAGAAAGTTAATGCATTCATAAAAAAATAATCAAAAACATGATAATCTTAACATGGAACTTACCTTGTTATGATTAAATCCAGGCAAGATGGCGGGCAAACATGTGACGTCACAGAAACACCAACTTCTTCTTCTTCTTCTTAGTTTTACTGGCGATTGGCAACAAACTGTTAGTAGGATGACCGCCACTTACTGGTATGGAGTGTGGTTCGAGCAAACACCTTCTCTTTAGGGAAACTGACAAACCTATCTTAGAATTTGACTAAACAAGTGTTTAATTAACATACAACACCAACACTAGAAATCTAACACTTTTGATTTTGCTCTGCAGATTTCAATTCATTCTCTAACGGATGTATTATGGAAAGTATTTTTTTCTTTCCATTTAATATTGTCTTTAAATGCTGGTTCTCTAAGATGCAAATACAAGTAAAATGTCTTGCCTAGGAAAAAAAAACTGTATGGTACAATTATTTTACAGTAGTCTACTGCCAGTTGTCAATCTAGATTGTGACAACAGAAGAATACATCAATTTAACAATATTCTACCATATTTTTCTAATAACAGTATGTTACTGCTAGAATTCTGCTGTAAATTTACAGCCATTTCTAAGAGTGTAGTTAAACTATATTAGAGTGACAGAAACTTGGTGTGTACAGGTGCAGCTTAATTTAAATGTAAGTGAGGGAGCTTCAGGATGAATAATGTTCTTTATGGAGGCTGTCTGTGTTTTATCGCTCTAATCGCCTTTGTAACCAAAACATCAATTTATCTAATCCACACCAGTCAGGGCTCTTTGTTTAAGCCCTACACCCATGCACACACACAAAGGGAGAGTCAAAGGTCACACCTCCGACCCCATGCCTTCTTCCATTCCTGGATGTAAAGAATCCTCCCCCATGTTGAGTGCAGTGTGTATGGTGAGATTCAGGCTTGAACATGGAGGAAATCTGGATTCACATCCAAACCAGCTGGAGATAATCAGCAGGATGGTGACGGACATTTAGCAGCCTGACCCAGATCACCCTCATGTTCTATTCATGGTGACCTTTCCGTTGCCGTCTCCATCCACTCCCCCTTCAATCAGTCTGAACTCCTGTCTATACTAACATCCAATCAGAAGAACGGATGGGACATTTTTTAAAGGTGCATTCATTTATTTCAACATTGATGCTAATATCTTTGCTACATTATTGTATTGCATGCTTTGCATGATGCTGTTAGGAATAAAACGTTGACTTCTAAATGACCTCTGCTTCTTTACCTTTCAGCCTTTTGTTTTGTTTCATCCTCATTTTTGTTTTCCTCCTGTTATTAGAAATAAAACATCTTATTCACATTTGACACCAAATTATGTCTCAACTTAATAACTGGGTCAGTTATTAGACATGTTATGGGTTTTTGGACATGTCTAATATTTGGCCTTATGATTTAGCCACAGATCTCGCCTGGCATCAATATTATATGTCTTTATGAACAGAAACACTGTCGATTTCACACCTGTGATCCCAACACACGTGGACTATTCATATAGAAGACTTGGCTTGCCTTGATGTTCCACAATGTCCCCTTCATTTAAATTCATTTTTTAAAAAGGCATTTTAAGTTTTTTACACAGCAAAGTGGGAAAGCGAGTTGTACTCAAACTTTTTTTTTAAACTTCTACCTAATGATGTCATGGTTCCTAAAGAGACTGGAAAATGATTGAATTTGATTTTAACATTTTAAAAGTCTGAATAAGTAAAATCCTTCCTTGCTCCCTTCCATTCTTTCTTCTTTATGACCTTTACTACTTGACCTTCAGCCTTTTGTTTCGTTTCATCCTTGTTTTCGTTTTACTATTGTTTTTCCCTCCTTCCCTCCTGTTCACCGTAGAAATATTTGACATACAGTTATACTGAAAACAAACTCTAAAAAGAAGAGTTTAAAAAGGTTTACACATGAAAATGTGTAGGAAGTCTGTGATGGACGATTGTAAATGGGGAAAATAAATGAACTTGTGTAACTTGAGATGCTCTTAAAGAAAACATGATGAAGCCATCTGCAACCAAAGCATAAAGAATGTACAGAAAGGTTGATTATAAATGATTGAGCGAGTTGAGAAAAGCCTGGAGGTCAATCAACTGGTTGTGAATAAAGGAAAAGCTGAAGAGTCAAGGTCAGTCGTACAATCTGCACCACAGAATCTGAATGATGAGGAGAAAATGAATGGCATGTTTTGTTCAAAACAAAAAAGTTTTCAAACTGATGATGACTTCTGATTTTTAAAATTATTTTACACACAAACTCTTGCTGTTCTCATCTTTAAAAATAATGTCAAGAAAATATGACTCCACAGAAAGTTTGAGAAATAGGTTGTTCTAAAATAAACTGTCAAAAGCCTTTGAACGTTTTGTTCATGAATTTTAAATGTATCCAGGATGATTACTACTTTCATCTTCCACATTTTGGGCAAGCTGTGATATTTGCTTCCAGACTTTACTGGCAGCAGTAATGGCCTAAATAAGAAGCTTTGTACAAATCTACTGGAAAGATGCATAATTATGGATCTATTTTCTTTTAAGCAAGATTAGCTTTACAGTATCTGAGTTTCCTCAGTCTGCTGAACTCACCTGCAGCTTGGTGTTTTCTGGGTGTGTACAGGTAGATCTGCAGAACCAACTGGGTTCTGTTGAGGCTCAGATGGGACACTGTGAGGAGTCAGAGGGCAACAGCCAGGTTGTCATGGAAACAGCAGGAGGCCCAGATGGAGGGTTTGTTAGCAGCAGCATTGTTTCAGTCTGCTGGGTGGATGTAGGGGCTGCACTGACTAGTCGATTCTTTACTCTGCAATTACTTTTTACGGAGCCAGTCGACTAGTCACAATCACGTGACAAAACATGTTTCCAAGAAAATGAAAGAAAGTGAAGTAGGTGAGTTTGTCAGACAGCTCAACTTGTATAGAAATGTAAAGAATTTACCAAAGAGAAACTGAAAACTGTGCCCAAAAACAGAAGAGGAGGAAGCGGGCGGGTCCAGGTGAAGGCTAGGAAGCTACCTATTCCAACTCTGTTTCTGGCCAAAGTCCGCTTACTGCATAACAAAGTGGATTTGTTACATCTGAGGCTGAGAGTTCCTGCAGAGATGAAGAATTGTGCCATTATTTGCCTAACGGAAACCTGGCTTAACAGCACTATGCCAGACTCAGCCTTCCAGATCAGCGGTCTTCAGTTATTCGGAGTGGACCATGACCAACAGTTGGAAAAAACACGGGGAGGAGGACTCTGTATGTACGTGAATGAAGTTTGGTGTACGAACGGTGGACTGCTGCTCTGAGGCGATAGAACTCATGACAGTGATATGTATGTCGGCCATACTATCTGCATTGGGAGTTTACTGCGGTGTTCATCACCATTGTTTACATTCTGCCGGGTGCTAACGGCAACGACCTATCGAAGGAGCTGCATGACATACGCCTAGAAATACGCCCAGAAAATTCAAGGTCACTTCACCACCAACGACCCCCGGCACATGTGGAAGGGCATCAAGTGCATCACTAATTACAACATCAGGGGTGCACAATGTCCAATGGACCTCTCACTGAAAGATGCACTTAATAAATTCTATGCACGCTTCAAGGATCCTAACATTTCCCTCAGCATCAGACTGTACACCTGGGGACATGCATCTCTGTGTGACCACAGCAGATGTGAAGAAGTCCCTCCAGGAAATCAACCCCCTTAAGCCTGCAGGCCCCGACAACATCCCAGGGCGAGTACTGAGGGACTGTGCACATCAGCTGTCTGAGGTGTTGGAGGACATCTTCAACACCTCACTGTCACTGTCATCTGTGCCCACCTGCTTAAAGACCGCCACTTTCATCCCTGTCCCAAAGTGCTACACAGTGACGAGCCTGAATGACTAACGGTCCATAACCTTAACATCGGTAGTCATGAAGTGCTTCGAGAGGCTAGTAATGAACCACATCAAGGACTCCATCGACGTCACTGTGGACCCCCATCAGTACCCCTACAGGAAGAACAGCTCCACTGCTGAGGCCATTTCATCGGTAATCCACACAGCCCTCACCCATCTGGAGAGCAGAAACTCCTACATCCGTCTGCTCTTCCTGGATTTCTCCTCAGCCTTCAACAGCATCATGCCTCAGACCCTGGTGCATAAGCTTTCCTCTCTTGGACTGAGTTCTACACTGGGGAACTGGATTCTGGACTTCCTGACCAACAGACTTCAGTCTGTCAGAATCCACAACACCGTCTTCTCCTCCATCACCCCCAGCACTGGCTCGCCGCAGGGCTACATGCTTCACCCCCTGCACGCCCCCTCCTCTTCACTCTGCTGACATAAGACATAAGACTGGCAAGGCACCCCAGTTGTCATATAGTGAAGTTTGCCGACAACACAGCAGTAGTGGGATGCATCATAAACAGTGATGAGTCCACATACAGAGAGGAGGTGGAACATTTGATGCATTGGTGCAGAGAAAATAATCTCTGCATCAATGTGAAGAAGACCAAGGAGATGGTGGTGGATTTCAGAAGGGACAAGCATCCTCTTCAGCCCCTGTACATCAGAGGAGCAGCTGTGGAGGTGGTCTCCACAGCTGCTCCACAGGTACCTGGGTATGCATACATCCAGTGACCTCACCTGGAGTACCAACTCCTCCTGTCTGGTCAGGAAGGCCCACCAGCGTCTCTACTTCCCCAGGAAGCTGCAGAGAGCTGGACTTGGTAGCTCAGACCTGAGGAGCTTTTATCGCTGTGTGGTGGAGAGCGTTCTCTGCTCCTGCATCACCGTGGGGCACAGCAGCTGCACTGCTGCTGAGAAGACGGCTTTGCAGAGGGTGGTCAAGGCTGCACAAAGGACTGTGGGGAGCAGCCTTTCCTCCATCTCAGACCTCTACACAGCACGATGCAGGAGGAGGGCGCTCCTCATCATGAAGGACTCCACCCATCCTGCTCACAAACCGTTCCAGCCACTGCCCTCAGGCAGGAGGCTGAGGAGCATCCAGAGTAAGACCACCTGAGAACAGTTTCTTCCCTTCAGCTGTCAGACTCCTGAACTCGGGCTGCACCAAATGTGTCATGATCCGTGTTTCTATGTATTTATTTTTAGGGTTTTCTGTGTTTAGTTCCTTCCTGTGAGTCTCTGCGTCTTTCCCGTTGATTGTTCCCAGGTGTGTCTCGTTCCCTTGATTACCCCCGTGTGTATTTAAGTCCACCTGTTGTCTTTGTCTCTTGTCGGGTCCTTGTCTATGATAGTTCGTCTGCCGGCACAGTAGAACTGTGAAGTCCTGTGTCGGCTTTAGCTCGTCATGTCAGTCTTTGTGAATTCAGTTGCTACCGGTGCTGAGCCTCTATGTTTCCGCTCTGCCGTGCTGCCTGAGATCTGGACTGTTTTGAGCTAATCTCTTCATTAAATTCATCATTTTCTCCCACGACCTGGGTCTCTGCGTCTCTCCTCAACACCAACAACCACTCCTTATGACAAAATGCAGCTCCTCCCCTAGATTATTTACACACAGACACATCACTTTATATGTATCACTTAAATTATTTTATTTATTTATTTTTCTGTATGGTGGATTTTTTTATCTACAAGTCGGTTCATCCCATAAAGTCAGAGAGGCGCTGCTGAGTCAGCGGAGCTTCCTGCTGCACATCGGGGCAAAGGAGCAGCAGGTGGCAGCACTGAATTCAACTGTAACCAAAAAGGATCCGTTCATAATAAGTTTGGTTTGTGATGTTCCAAAAGCACCATTGTGGTCAGTGTGATAATTTGACTACTATACAGGTCCTTCTCAAAAAATTAGCATATTGTGATAAAGTTCATTATTTTCCATAATGTAATGATAAAAATTAAACTGTCATATATTTTAGATTCATTGCACACCAACTGAAATATTTCAGGTCTTTTATTGTTTTAATACTGATGATTTTGGCAAACAGCTCATGAAAACACAAAATCCCTGTCTCAAAAAATTAGCATATCATGACAAGGTTCTCTGAAGAGCAGTTAACTTCATCATCTGAATCAACAAAGTAACTCTAAACACCTGCAAAAGATTCCTGAGACTTTTAAAAACTCCCAGCCTGGTTCATTACTCAAAACCGCAATCATGGGTAAGACTGCAACCTGACTGCTGTCCAGAAGGCCATCATTGACACCCTCAAGCAAGAGGTGAGACACAGAAAGACATTTCTGAATGAATAGGCTGTTCCCAGAGGGCTGTATCAAGGCACCTCAGTGGGAAGAAAAAAGTGTGGCAGAAAACGTTGCACAATGAGAAGAGGTGATTCCAGACCTTGGGGGACCTGCGGAAGCAGTGGACTGAGTCTGGAGTAGAAACATCCAGAGCCACCGTGCACAGGCGTGTGCAGGAAATGGGCTACAGGTGCCGCATTCCCCAGGTCAAAGGTCAAGCCACTTTTGAACCAGAAACAGCGGCAGAAGCGCCTGACCTGGGCTACAGAGAAGCAGCACTGGACTGTTGCTCAGTGGTCCAAAGTACTTTTTTTGGATGAAAGCAAATTTTGCATGTCATTCGGAAATCAAGGTACCAGAGTCTGGAGGAAGACTGGAGAGAAGGAAATGCCAAAAGGCCAGAAGTCCAGTGTCAAGTACCCACAGTCAGTGATGGTCTGGGAGCCACGTCAGCTGCTGGTGTTGGTCCACTGTGTTTTATCAAGGGCAGGTCAATGCAGCAGCTATCAGGAGATTTTGAAGCACTTCATGCTTCCATCTGCTGAAAAGCTTTATGGAGATGAAGATTTCATTTTTCAGCACAACCTGGCACCTGCTCACAGTGCTAAAACCACTGGTATTACTGACCATGGTATTACTGACCATGGTATTACTGAGCTCAATTAGCCTGCCAACTCTCCTGGCCTGAGCCCCGAAGAGAATCTGTGGGATATTGTGAAGAGAAAGTTGAGAGACACAAGACCCAAAACTCTGGATGAGCTTAAGGCCATCGAAGCATCCTGGGCTCCATAACACCTCAGCAGAGCCACAGGCTGATGGCCTCCATGCCGCACTGAAGCAGTCATTTCTGCAAAAGGATTCCTGACCAAGTACTGAGTGCATAACTGAACATAATTATTTGAAGGTTGACTGTTTTGATATTAAAACACATTTCTTTTATTGGCCGGATGAAATGTGCAAATTTTTTGAGACAGGGATTTTGGGTTTTCATGAGCTGTATGCCAAAATCATCAGTATTAAAACAATAAAAGACCTGAAATATTTCAGTTGGTGTTCAATTAATCTAAAATATATGACAGTTTAATTTTTATCATTACATTATGGAAAATAATGAACTTGATCGCAATATGCTAATTTTTTGAGAAGGACCTGAATGTGCAGCTATCCAGAGATCATCAGTATCAGTCGGTGTTTGGGAAAAAAAAACTCACATGTGACATTGTGCGACTTTTCTGACTTTTCTCCTCTGCTCGCGAAGAAGTCCGGGATAATGTTCTGTTTCTTGTTCTTTTAATTCTCCATAATATACTTGGTAAAAGCGTTTTTTTTTTAACAATGTTGCCGTGAATATAATTGATAAAACCTCCAAGTTGCTGTGAAGCGTTTTGCACTTACGACTCTGTGAAGTCACCATGACTAGTCGAGCACGACGCAGCTCGACTTTGACTCGATCTTAAAAAATATGAAGTCGTTCAACCCCTAGGTGAACGTTGTTCTGCATGTGGTGAAACCTGGAAGCTGTGACTTACTGACCATTTTATTAGGTACACCCTGGTGGTTCTGGTTTGGACCCCTTGGCAACAGAACTGTTTTAATTCTTGACTTTAGAGATCTGAGGATGAATACACTCTGTTCATGAAGCAGCTGTACCAAAGCAGGCTGACATGTTTAAACCAAGGTGTTCATATTAAAACACTGATACCAGGAGGGATGGATCCCTGCTGAATGTTGCTTGAACCAATCTGTATTCCTACCTATCAATCCAGCAAAGTGTTTTCCCTTGTATTGGTAGACTGCAGTGTCAGTTGTTGGCATCATCAGCTGCTGCAGCATTCTGGGTTTAATGAGCAGATCAGATTTGGTGCTGATATTGTTAAAGCAAATCTGAGACCTCCAATCAAACCCGGTTTAATTCCCCCGTCACATAAATCTCCTTGTCTTCCATCCTGATGCCAGATGGTTCATAAGACAAATAGATTCTTAAATACACTGAACAACTGTCATGTGATTGGCTAATTCCCTATTAATGGGCAGTTCAATAGGTGTACCTAATAAAGTGGCCAGTAAGTCTACATTAATCTGAAGACTCTTTCAAGTCGAGACAAAAAGGTCAAATTCATATTTAACTCTACAAAGTCTATTTTAGTCCAGATCCAATCAGATCTGCTCCGGTCTGTTTGAACTGTTCCGCTTACTGAATATAATCAGTATTAATACTAATCAGAAAGTAATCAATGGTTCATTGTTCCTTTGAGCTACCGTCAGGGGTGAAAGTAGTTTTAAATTCTTGGGGGTACTATGACCAAAAAAAAAAAATTATATATATAAAAGCTGGTAGCTCTTGAATTGGTACAAAATAAAGCTGTATTTCCTCCCTCAGCCCACTGGCTGCAATGTTGACACCTTGAGATGCCATGAGACCTAAATCCTGAACATCATGGCATGGAGTGTATCCCAGTTTTCCATGTCTGGCATATAACCATTCATTTTAGCTTTTAAACTGGTTCTATTGATCCTGTGTCCAGACAGAGGGATAATCAGTAGGCCTAGTAGTAGGCCTGTTTGTTCTGAGGATCCTGCAGCTTCCACTTCTCTTCCTAACATGGCGCCTCCTCACCCTGACTCTCATACTGATAGGAGGAACCACAGAGCTCTGTTAGGTTAAAGCTCATCTTCTGAAGTTGGGATATTTTCCCTCCAAAAGGTTCCAGAGGAATCACCTCTGTTACGGAGTGAAGGTTTCTTCAAACAAGACGGAGGCTCATATGTCTTTTACTGAACCTTTCTGTTCAGTTTTTATTGAGGAGGCAAACGGAGACAGCTGATAACGGCAACAGCTGTTCGTAACCTAGCAACCCAAATGTCAACAAAAGCAAGATAGTTACAAAACAGAACCAGATCCTGTTAAGCATTCTTCAAAATAAAAAACTTCATCTATTCAAATAAATCATGTCTCACACTTAAATATATTTCACTTCACCTTTGTAATTATATACTATCATGTTCAATTCAGTTAATAATAATCATCATGTAAATTATAATAATAACTTAACATAGCGGTTCTCAATGTGGGCGGTACCGCCCCCCACGGGGCGTTCAGAGGACGGCAGGTGGCGCTGGTGGACATTTTTACAAAAGGGGGGCGCTGGGATGCCTTTGGGGGGCGTTTGGTCGAAGGTAAACTTTACACCTTAAATCCACAACAATACCAGTTTAGACTTTGAGCAACTTGGTAAAACTGTATTGTGTAACATTAAATCATGCTTGGCTGCAACTGTATCAATGGCAGCTCTTCTTCTTCTATTCAGTGTTTGTTAGCTTCTGTTAGCTTCTTGGTGCAGCTCCGTTCTCCTGCTACTGGTAGCTAAAATCATGATACCCTCACTGTGTATCCCTCTGAAAAATGAACCCATTTAAATAAAGAAATAAAGAAATCCCTCCATGGGTGATTCCACGATAGAGAGCGTTCATTTTATAGCGTTAACACGGAGCTGTAAGTGGTCCGGTATGAAACGGGGGTGATAGAACAACACAGCACTTTTAAATTTCAATAATCAGAATGCAGAAATTGTTTCCGTTGTTTTAAAAGGTTTATGTCAGTCTGCCTTTTCCCCATCGATACGGTTCCCTACCGCCCTGCACCATACGCGGTAAAAAATAAAAAGAAGAAGAAGAAGCGCACATTGCGCAAAACTCTAAACAGGAGAAGCGGGACATGAAACGGAGCGACGAACTAGATGTGAATTATGGCATAAAAACAGAGAATCCGACGCTGAACAGTGAAAAAATCAACACATGATGTGAAAAACATGACGATTAGGCGGAGCTGCATTTGATGAGTGAAGCGTCAATAAATGATCAAATAAATCTAGCAACAGGAAAGAAACTAAAGTGGACATAGCAAGAAACCAAGAGAGGATAAAACTAATCAAAGGAAACTAAATGGAAATGAATGAAGAACAAAATGCAAGAATAAACTAAGAAACTAAAGTAAATACAGAGGAATAAACTGGTATGGCAAGACCTTTCGAGCAATAATTAATACAGAGACTGTATGGCAAGAATAAACAGACACTATTTCCAGATAAAAGGTAAAATAATATTGTTGAAGTGTCATGGGTTTGTTGAGACCACATCTAGTACTGAGAATAAATATATCTTATAGACCATAACAGTAAATAACTGATCACTTATTTCTGTTTTTAATTAGATTTGATATATTTATTTCTTCAATATTATTTTTCATGTCAGTGTTAATGTCATGAGGCTGATGACTCCATGACACTTTCAATTTGACTCATTAGGATTTGATTAAGAACCAGATTTGTTCTTTGTAATTTCTGTCCAGTAAAACTATTAATCTATAATCAATAGTCAGATCTATATAAAGATATAATCCATGTTTCTGTCTCATATTTGTATAGCATTAAAAGGACCTGGAACTTTTGTGTTTCCACTTAAAGCTCTGGTTTGCACAATAAATGCCATGTGGGTGAAATTTTATGGATGATGCTCTGATGTCCCATTCTCCTGAAGGCAGCACAGAGCTGCACCACCAGAAACTGACAAACACTGAAGAGAAGAAGAGCTATGATTAATGTAGTTACAGTTCTATCCATGTTTTAATGTTGCAGCTCAGTCGTTTTTAAAATAGTTCAAAGTTTAAACTGGCATGTTGAACATCTTTTATCTGGTCATTTTGTGGAATATTTAACAACTAGAAAATGGCACAAAATAAGAATATTGTTTCCACTCTGATTGGCTGCTGTTAGACCTACCAATTTTAACTTGAATGTTTATTGCATTTTTCAGATGCTTGTAAAAATAATTTCTGTTCCCATGACTTTTTTGCTCTCTGGGAAATTATTTTTGATGATAAATACAGAAACAAGCATAAAATAAAAACATCTGTGATAGTAATATTAATGATAAAATAATGGTCAGTGCAAAGTAGCCTGCAAATTCTTTGGTGGGGGGCGGTGAGGGACCTGGATAAGGGCTGGGGGGGCGCTGGGCCGAAAAAGGTTGAGAAACACTGGCTTAACATATAATTGTAAATCAGTCACTTATCTTGCAAAATATACTGAACAACATATCAGTGTAAAAAAGTCACAACAACCTCAAACCAGATGTTGGACTGCATTTTATTTCACTGTCATTTGTGAATATTAGAGCCTCATTTTCAACAGTGGAGCTATAAAGGTTGAAAAAGGTTATTTTGGAGAAAATCTCATCAACATCAATATTTCCACTAAATAAGAGGCAAAAAACAAAGTTTGACAAAGGAAAAGCCTCTCAGACTCTGAGCCGACAGCACCAAACTATTTTTTTATATTAGACAATCAATTTAATTTCACATAATTATCACGGTTGAAGCCATTTGTTTGTTAAATACTTAATGAAAAATATATACAGTGTTTGATGTTTGTTGTGAATGATGTATAGTCACAGACTGACGAGGTAATTAGTCCAAGTTTGTCGTTTATTGAACGTTAAGAATCTACAGCGGCTGTGATGAGCCAAGACAAAGGTAAAAAAAGGTAAAACAACCCGAACAGGTGATCAACTCTTAACCACTCGCACCTTTTTACTCTCCATCTCTGTCATTTAAGCACACCCGTTGCCATGGCAACCTCCTGCGCTCCGCAAGCCGACCAGAGATTATGTTTTTAACATAACATTCAGTCCGTTACGATATTAGGTTTGCAGGCTTGATATTTATTTTGCGATCATTAATAAACCGCGATGGTCGTATTGCACTGCTGCTCTAGAAAAGCATAAACAGTTCAGAAACAATATGAAATGAGAAAAAAGGTATTCATTAACTGATTAAGTCGTGTTTTAGATTGTTCTTGAAAAACGAATCAGTCACGGCTGATTAGTGGGTGAATTCACAGCTGCACAGTGAAGCCATTCATGTTTTACAGCTGACAGCCGCTCCTCTCTTGCAGGTACTGCTTACCCCCGCTAAATCTTTCAGGGGTACGCAGTACCCACCGTACCCCCTTACTTTCAACCCTGGCTACCGTACCTCGTGTTACTACGTGGTTGTTCTAGCAATGACTGGGGAACTCTATAGTTCCCTCTGCCATGGCAACGGTTGCTTCAATATTTCAAACAACAAACTATCAGAAAGTAAAATGGTACCATTGTCCAGATGTGGAACAAAAAGAAGTGTTCAGCTAACTGACTTGAAACGAAATTAAACGTCACTATATATCACCTTGGACTTGATCTCTGCCCCTTCTTCACATCATCATGCTGCTTACAGCAAATAAATGTTGTAGTTTCTATAATACACTCATGTTCAGCTCCACCTACTGGTTGCTAATTGCTGCTGCCACTAGTCTGGAGGAGCTGTGTGGGTTTCTCAAACATTAATCAATCAAAGCAACACTGGTATGTTTTTGATCAGGGAATGACATAACGTCATTTAAAACTAAAAAAAGACAATTTTCCATCATTCTTCATCTTTAAAAATAAAAATATATATATATATATATATCTGAACAGATTCAAAAACCTGATAGACTGATTACACAAAGTGTCAGCTGACATGACAAGTGAGTGATGAATGTTAGGTCGGTCTGACTCTGCTCCTGCTAACATTTGTGTTTTATTAAATATTCAGTAAGGTTGTAAGTTAATGCTCAACCAGGCAGCACATACACCTGTAGTCGGACACACTTGCATTGCAGCTGAACTCCTCATAATACCTGCTGCGGTGTATAAAAATGAAAATACTGAATGCATAATGGGCAACAAGACCCCTGGGTCTTTCAGTGTGTTTCTGCATTACATTCCTCCACTCAGGCCGTTGCTATTTTCATATATTTGCTACACAGATGGCAATAAATTCAAGCTGGAGAAATACCTTACTAGCACTTACCATATGAATAAGCTCTGCATTTAGCATAAGCGATTCACGTTAATGCACTCTGGTACTCCATTAAATGGAAAAAGAGAATCTGATGCAAACTAAATTTCAAAGCTTCTTGCCCAATATGTTCTGGTTTGCTCTTCAATGACAAACTCCTAAAACGTTTTGGTGGTCGAGCCGCAGCCGTTGTGTCCTCCCTAGTTTTTAAACCTTAAATGGCTTTTTCAGGTTTTATCATCTTAAGTTGAGCACAAATGAGAAAGCTGACAGAGTACTTTAGTGGAGTTGGAGGTTGACGTTTTTTAGCATTTTGCTGTTACTGACACATTTGTGTACAAGTATTTAAAAGGCATACGATTCAGGAGACCCAACAATAATGAAGTTTATTTGACCAGAGATTAAGATTATCATGACATCTCGCAGTATTCTATTATAGAAGGCCAAGGGCGCCTTCTACAGGAAACAAAAAAACAAATTGAGGGTGTTGAGTGAAGGATATTGCACAGCGGGGTTCATCCCCAGCCCAGAATACCTTGCTCAGGCATGAAAACTCTCTCACAAAGACCATTTATTATGAGACCAGGATATGATGGATTCATCACCCAGTTTATATTTCGGACTCGTATTTTGAAGAACAGAAGAAAGTAACTTCACAGTCCGTTTGTGTGAAGAATGTTTGTCAGGGTGTGGACAAACACCCTGACAAGCTTTTCAAAGCTTTTCATACGTTGTTCTGTTCATTTTTTTTCCCAGTAGTCTGGATTACATTCGATCATCGATAATTTGACATCTAAAATTCATTGACTGCTCAATTCAGATTCATTTCAGTTTAAATTCATTTTATCAAGGACAGCACATTAAACTGTATATTTTCCAAAAAACAAAGTAAAGGTGATTCAGCTACCCACCTTACTGCAGTCCAGTTTATGTAGAAGAATGGACCAAAATCACATCCATACATGAGAAGTACTAAAGCTATCACTATAAACAAGGCTTAAACCATTTCAGAAATGTGTTCATTTCCATTTGTGTGTCTTACACATAAAGTATGAACTAGAGATGCACCGATTTATCGACCAGCCGATTTATCGGTGCCGATTTCCCTAATTTTGGTTAAATCAGTGTTCAGCCAATTTTTACATGTGAAGCCGATCTTAACCACCTATTTTATCTACCTCAGCAAAGGTATTTAAATCAACTGTTATCTTCTTCTGCTCTGCTGTGACAGAGATTTTACTAACAGACTGACCCACCAGGTCAGGTCTGTATGCAGTGGCGCAAAAAGTGGGTATGCAGGGTATGCAACGCATAGGGGCGCAGCACCAGAGGGGGCGCCAAAACCCCGTCTGGAGGGGCGGCGCGCCGATGATGTTTTCCCATAGACTTCATCGCGCGCCTTACGCTCCTTCACCTCACGCACGTAATGAGGTAAATGTAGCGAGTTTTACCCTTCACGTATCGTCGCCTCGGGGGGCGAGTGAGCGTTGCTCCTTGTTTGGCCGTTCCTTTCCTGGGGTGGGGGCGCCGATCTATGTTTTCGCATCCACCTGAATAATGTGTAGTTGCGCCAAGGTCTGTATGTTTGCAGTTAACAATTGTCATCTCACTGTTGGCAACTCATCAACTTTCTTGCTACATTTAGCAACATTTTAGACAAAAGAAAATTGGTATTGGCCAAAATCGGAATCGGCAGGTCAGGATTTTTAGTAGATCGGTAATTGTGATTGGCCAGAAAATTGCAATTGGTGCACCCCTAGTATGAACAAATTTGACTTGCTTTCTACTTTCATGTGTTTCTGTATGTTAGAATTATTCATTTTTACTGACATTAAACCGTATATGTTCTGACAACAATATCAATATGTTCAACATTCAGTTCCCCTTCATATATGGACCAGAGGAACCTTGGCTGGACTATTCAGCACTGATTGCAGATTCTCACTAAACAGTTCACAATGTTCACAAAAATGAAGATCTCGTCTCTTGAAGCCAATAGCTGCTTATCCGACGCAGTGGCTCGTTACACTTCTAGTACATGCTCAATGATACAGTTCGTTTCACCAACTTTCTGCTATTTGCTTTGCAAAACTGAACAACATAAGGTGAAAAAAATCCTGTTATATCCCCCAAAATCTTGAATGCCTGACAAGTAATCTTCACAGTTTTGGAACTTGGAATGAGCGTTTTGAAGAGAGATTGAAGGCAGCTTAAGATAGTAGCACTCCATATGAAAAGACATCAAAACCCTGGCAAGGATGAACAAGCTGCAACGTTTTCCTGAGCCAAGGGCGCCTTCTATAAGAAACAAAAAACAAATTGAGGGTGTTGAGAGGAGGATATTGCACAGCGGGGTTCATCCCCAGCCCAGAATGTTTTGCTCAGGTCTTTCATGTTGGCGCTTGTTCTCAGTCTGTCGTGAAATGAAGAGAGTGCGACACGGGAAGCACATATCTTCCCACGTTTTTTTACAAGAGGTCACTCGCAATCAGATTAACTCCAAATTTATCTCAAGCCGAAGTAATTCCAGAGGCTGTGGTTGCTCCTATTGGACGGCAGCATATGTCGCTGAGGCTGAGGATGGTTAAAGCTCCCTCCAGGGGAACGCATCACGCCACCGAGTGGATGGTGACTCAGACATGAATACCTCCGTACATTTCCTCTTCCCACTCTGTTCCCAAAGGTAGAAAGGGAAGATGACTGGTGAACAAGCGTGAAGAACAAGTGGGAGACTGTAGAGACAAAACTGAGAAATTTATCTGGGTTTCCATATGTGTTTAAACACAGGAACATTCTAAACGGCTTAACAAAAAAAAGCCTCTAATAGACGGAGCGTGTTCATGTGTTAGTAGACCGTATCGTTGGTTGTTGATGTTTTCTGGAGCTGCACATTTAAACTGGTTGGTGTTAACAACAAGGTAGATGAAAAACCTGCTGTGTTTTGCTGTCCTGCTGGTTGTATTTGGGATTTCCATTTTTATTCTGAAGTTCTTAGTAACGTAGTAAATTTTTGAAACAGAAGGTTATTTTGGAAGCGTTTTGTCTCTGTTCCCCTCATATCTTGCCTGTTCGATGGGAGATTTGTGACATTGCCAGAGGAGACGCACACATCACAAACCTGAACCCGTTAACTGGCAATACAACCCAGCAGGTTGCTCACATGTGACTTCACACACACACACGCATACACGCGCGCACACACACACACGTGCGCGCACACGCATACACGCACACACACACGCACACACGCGCGTGCACACGCATACACGCACGCACACACACACACACACACACACACACACACACACACACACACACACACACACACACAATTAGAGCTGTTGACCATACAGGCCAACAACACCACGTTTTGGAGGGTTACTCTTAATGAATTGCCCCAAACTTCTCAACTTAAGTGTAACATCATCGGAGCGACTGCAGTTTCATCATCTGAACTTTGCCAGGTCCCGCCGCCTCACTTCCAGAGGCGCTTTGTTTAAATAGTGAAATTGTGTTTGATGAATAGAGCCTTGCAGTAAAGGTCACGCACAGTGGCTCGGTTAATTTTGTCCAGTTCTTGTTTTTTTTAAGCTTTTATTCCAGTGTAGAAGATTTCGTTTCAGCTTATTGGCAAGACAGATTTAGCTGAGGGTGACGACAGCAGATGTGGGGACAGATTGTGATGGATGTGAGAAGAAAATGCTCTGCTGGTCAGCTGTGAAGCTCCAGAGCTGAAACCCGCCAGTTTCTCGCTTTCTTCTCTGCCTCTGGTGTTTATTTTTAATTTAGTCCAAAGTTTGACTCTTTTTCTCTTTTACCAAGGTAATACAATTGCAAACTCTCCATGTCTACTTTCAGTGCTGTCAAAGACATTTGGATTTCTTATTTGAACTGAAGCCCTGAAGCTGTGTTCATGTGTATCATAAATCCTTTGCTGCCAAATCGATCAATGCTCAATCAATGCTATATATATATATATACATAAATGCACATTTATTTAAACGCTGAATAAGTAAAAGTTGAACGTATGAACACAGAGCATGCTCATTGCTCATTGATTGATTTCGTCTCCTGTCATGGTGGCAAACATCGCAGTGGGAGGGAGAATGAAAACAGTCACGCTGCTCATTCTGCTTAGTTACTTGTTGCGCCGTTGGACAGTGTTCATAGTTGAACCATATTTACCGTTAATTGCAATGTTTCAGTTGTGGTTTCTGACATGTGCAATATGGGCAACCGCCCAGGGCGTTATTTTTCTAGGGATGGCAGGAGACCTCTGCGGATTGTAGCACAGCGATGAAAGCAAAACAGAATGAAGTGAGTTTTAATTGATACTGGTTAAATATATTTCAGCTCTAAGTATTTAATATCTAGGTGTTTTTATGGGAATGTGGATCTTTCAGATCAATCTGAGAACCAATTTTGATAGGTAAACTTAATGTTATTGTGTCATTTAGTGCAGGGCGCTGGTCTTGGTCTTGGGTTCGGTGGTCTTGACTACAACTCTGCTACATGGCTCCTTGGTTGCCTCCCCTCACCTTCTTTCCATCCCCTTTCAGTTAGATTTCTTTCTAAATAAATGTCACTAATGAAGTTCATGTTATGTTAGGACAGGAGACAAGATGTTTCCATCCCTGAAATTATGATCCATAGAATCACATATCTAAGTCTATATCTTAGATATGTGATATTATATATTATAATAATGATATTATACAGATATTATACATATCTTCTCTATGTTACAGAGAATAAACACAATAAGAACACATTTAATCTGTGGCATTGTTCATTAAAATGGCACATTTCTGGTGTATTAAAATTAAATACAATCGGCACACTTAATGATATTAGTGATTAGGCAATGCATTCAGCAAGTACTTTTACTTTTAATACTTAAGTATTTTTAAAAGCCAGTACTTTTTTACTTTTACTTATTTTACTTGAGTACATTTTTTGAGTGCTTTCTCCACAACTGATAGGTTGGAATTAACTGTCAGTTTGTCCAAATTGTTCAGCTTCTCTTCCAACTCAAAACCTGGAGACAAATGTTCCAACAGGACGATGATCCAACACACTGCCATGGAAAAAATTGAATGGAGTTTTTAAGTTTCCTTCTCAAAAATCAATAGATGATTTATTTGCTTTTCTGTTTTTTACCATTTCAGGATTCAAACTGATCTTATATTGTTTTAATATCTTTTAATCAGTTTTAAAATGTTTTTAATGGAGTAGGCCTGTCACAATTAAAACTTTTTCTGGACCATAAATTATTCCAGTGATTATTGTGATGAATGATAATATTGTTGTTTTGAGAGTATTATATTGATATTGGTATATTAATGCATGTTCAATTTTCCTTTAATTTTGTGAAAAATAGTTAACACTGAAACTGGAAGTTTTCAATATCCAAATACAAATGAAAAAAACAAACAAAAGAAAACAAAAAAACACAACCGAAACTGTAAATAGAATGGATTCTGAAATCAATGTCAACAAAATTGACCTTCAAAAAATATTAATTATTATTATTAGATTAATATAGATTATTAGTATTAATCAATAGAAATGATTGAGCTGATGTTAGTTTGTCATGTGATTGCTTATTGTGACAGTCAGGTTATATGGGAGTAAAGATGTTGGAGCTGAAACCTGCAGACATTTAAGTTGACCATTGCCTTAGCGGTTGCCTTTTTCTGTTGCTGTTGTTAGCTTCCTGTTGTGAGACTGAGCATGTGCAGTGAAGGCGGTGCTGCAACAGGACAGGAAACAATGGCAGCAGTTTTACATGAGCACAGCTGTCTGGTGTCATCGTTACTTTCCTCTCTGCTGCTGCTGTCATTTCAAACCACTGACTTAGAAAATAAAACACTTTGCCTGTTATTAATTATGTTGGCTGCCAACTGAAGTTGTCTTGCTTTGTATCAGTGCACATGCACACATGTACTCTACCTTTCAAGAGCTTTTCTAAATAAACTTTTCACTATTAAACAACCTGGTGGGAGGTGGTCGGACGAGTTCAACATAAATATTCATCTATCTTACAGAAAAGTCACTTGCTAGTTAGTTTTAACTTATTGCTAACGCACTAAGATGTTTGCAGTAGAAACTACGAGACAAAATACTTGGCCAGATTTAGTGCCTTAGAACTACAAAAAGTTATACCTCCAAATATCCCATCCAGGAGCAATGGATGGGACGTTTTGTAACAATGAGGAAAATTTCAAATCAGAGACATGTTGTTCTGCAAGGACAAATGTTAGTGACTGTCAGGGCTCAACAGCAAACACTATAAAAACCTGACCTCACTTTTTATTTGGGACATTTCAGAGGAAATCAGCCATTTTATATGCAGAGAACTACAACTATTTTTTTCCCCAGATGGAGAACAATTTCTTCACATCCAACAACCAGGTTTAACTTCAGAGTTCAAGCTGACAAGATGTCTGAGTCTTCATGCAGTCACTATACTGATAACAAAATGAAGAACAGCAGCTTTTATTTATCATCCTGGTTTCTAATTCATTTTTTGTAGTTAAAATTTTTGAGCACACAGTATCAAAAAGGTAAGAGCATATCTAAGACAGAACTTCTTCAAAATCATAGGGCCTCTCTGCTTCTATGATACATATTTATGTATTAACTCTAATAGTTGTCAGGCACAAAACAAACAATCTGTAAGATGTGTTGAGAAGAAGCTCCCCTGGGAGCTACATAAACTCCCCTGAACAGATATGCTTGTCTGTTCAGGGGAGTTTCTATTGGTAATAACATGACGTTATAATATTTCATCAAACTGAAGTCTCCTGTGCTACGCACTATTCAGCTGCAGGTCACATGACTAAGGATTCATTATGAGACTTGAAGTGAAGAGAATTATTGTCTTGATATCTCGTTGTATCTATTGTTGAGTCTTATTTTGAAGCAAAACAGGAAGTAGTTCTTGACATGCTGTAATGTTGACAGACTGAAGGAAGACTTTTGATTGGATCAGCCAATTCACTGATGAGCTTTCCTTAAGTAGCTAATTGTTAGCCGGTAACAATGCTAAAACTGACATCTGCTTTGTAGCTTCCATTAGTGCTAAATTAAAATGCTATATTATCATTTTTAATAAGTTAAAAATAATTTAGATTCTCAGTAGGTCATGATATTCTGGATAAACGTTCTTTAAAGTTTGTCATTTGAGAAACCTTTACCATATTTTTAAAAACTAATTTTTTTTTTACAAATTTTAGTTTTTAAAACTAAAATTTAAAAACTAAACCACAAATCAGAACTTGTGGTTTCTCTTAAAAAGCTTAAATCCAATATACTTTATTAATCCCAGAGGGGGTTAAAATGACATTCTAGTCTTCTTGTACATTACTGCTTCAAAGTTTGAATTGAAATGTTCACTATTTGTAACGACAAAGAAACAGGAACATTCCGAAGGTTTTGTTAACTGTGTTGTTAGTGAACTCGGTTTGAAGTCATTCCATCTCTACAGGTTTGATCTCTTTCTTAATCAGCAGATTTTGACCAAATGAGTCATAAATACACATTTCCATGATGTACCCAGTATGTATTTAATAGTTAGAGTTTTGCTTTATTCAGTACTTTAATTTAAAGTTACCACAAAAAGAGAAAACAGCAGGGTATATTAAACCAGTTCTTATTTTCTGAATCTGACTTCGTGTTCTTGTTTTTAGGCCTTTCCAGAAATATTCTGTGCAGTGACTCAAATTGCCTCTTCCTTCCAGGATTGTTTCTCCCTCCCCAGCTGTCTATCTCCTGTAACACACGACTCTCACTATAGTAATAAACAAAACAACTCTGCTATCTCTGTGAGGGAAATATGCAGCATATTAAGACCAAAATGTGGTGTAATTTGATAAGCGCATCCAGCGGCATGCCAAGTCGCATTCGGAGACGTCAGGGAATGCAGGCAAGCAACGATGTGAGTTTCTGCTTTGTAGTAACAATTGACCGGTTGCCCGGGGCAACCCAACTGCACCACTGTCAGCCATCCTGTTTGGCTTGGTGTTGGTATTCTGTTGTTTTGTTGCTGGAGAATGCATCACATGCCTTTTGTCTGCTAGAGGATCTGGATGAACGAGGAGAAATGTTCCTGAACTACCTGATGTGTATTTACATGTAGAGACACTAAAAACTGTGAAACATTTAGTTTGAAAAAACAATGAAAAAGGTCACATTTTGACAGAAAATAATATTTAGGTAGCACAATAGCTGAATATGTTTTTGATCTGTGGCACTGAAGTTGGTTTATAATTTCTGGCTTCCTGATTGTAATCCAAACCTAAATTAATGCTCACAGTATTTTACACTGCTTTAAAGCTTTAAAACTCAAGTTTTTGATTCAATTGAACACAAGAAAAGAACAGTCTCTATAACTTAGAGCGACCTGTGAACTTGATTCACAGTTCAAAGGCCGTTCTACAACACCATGAAAACATTTTTCACTGTTTTCATGGTGTTTAGACTGCATTGAATTATCTGTTCTTAATCTAAAACACTCTGATCAGAACACATCATTAAAATACAGCTGGAAACTGAAACCTTCATTTGTGGAAACACAAAAAAGTGTGACTTCATTGTCTTTATTTTTTTTGGCATCTTGACGACCATCTGTCGTCAAGATGCCATGACTTCATAGAGAAATGAAGTCATAAAGTAAACAAAAACAAGATGCAAAAACAAGAAAATGTCTCCTTGTTTATAAATTTATAAACAAGCTCATTATGACTCTGTTTCTTCAAGATGATTTTTAAAAATCCCATGAGGTATAGCTCTCTTTCTTAAAAGAGAAGATGTTTTGGTTTAATGAGATTTATATCTGGTTACAACAAATTTTTTAATCTCATCCTGCATCTCGATACAAGAAGATTTTCTCATTTAAATGAGATCAAGTTCTGTTTGGGAAACTTCCATAAACATAAACTTCTTAGGACCCAGTTTGAAATCAGAACTTGTACACATGGACACATTTTCTGTTTATGTGAAGGAACTTGTGACGTCGACACATAGACTTTTTGACAAGTTGTCCCATGTTCCACTCAGCCAAAGGTTACAAGGGTTTCACTAAACTGAACAGTTTGGCCTGCAGTTTGTTTGGTATCAGCATTAACAGCAGGCTCCTGCAGCCTGCAGTGTAACGCTGCTGCTGGGCTCTGACTGCAGCACAGTGGCAGCAGCACAGCTACATACTGTAAGTGTTTGTGCAGGTGTGTGTTTCCTCCCAGCTGCAGCGGTGGGGGGGTCAAACGCTCCAAACGGAGGAAACGAAGACAAATGAACAGAGATGAGCTGAAGACTCCTCCAGTCAGCTCCATATCACCCCTCCCTCCTTCCTCTGCTGGATATTTTACCATCTATTTCCCACTTTTTGCTCTCACTGAGAAAATATTACAAAGCCAGGCAGAAAGACTCCAGGCGCAATAATGAAAAGCGCAAAAGCTCTTTTTGTGCTACTTTCACGTCACCGGCAATTAATTCCCCAGCGGAGCTGCTGCGTTCCTGTGGTGGGGTAATACTAACGCTGCAGCCGGCAGCACATGAACACTCACTATAAATCTGAATATACATAATACACTTTTTTCTCTCCCTGTATACCTTAGATTGTATAGAGTGTCTGTACATACGCTGTGTTACAGCATAGAGCCCTGAGGCACCTCAAAGAGAGAGACTCCAGCATGATGGATAGGCAGCCTGCGCCAATTTGATTTACTGAAAATAACAATCAGATGCTACATGTAGCTTTCAGGCTATTAGCAGAAGCAGGATAAAAGTGTTAGCATGATGTGAGAGACAGACGGACGAATGATGGCTCCAGTTCCCATTTTAGTTTCTCCTCTGACTGCTGAGCAGCTCAGCCAGGAAGGAAAGTCTATGGGAAAGTCACTTTTTTATCATTTTTATGCTCCGCCCCCCAGACTTTTTAAATCTTCCCTCTGATTGGCTGCAATGGGCGCCAATAAAAAGAGAGGGAGGGAGAGAGAAATAAGATAATTTGATCTGCAGGTTCTGGGTTATTGATCAACAGATGGGAGGAGGGTAGTAGAGTGATGAAGTCTCTGTCTGGGAGGGAGGCAGAGACTTGGTTACCCCCTCTACCCCAAAAACGGCCTCAAGTGTTTACAAAGTAGGGCAGTGTTTCATCATCTCTTCATAATGACTAGTCTCTGCTTTCAGTGTTTCCCACAGGAGCTTTTCATCTGGGAACATTAATCTGAGTTTAATGTTCAGATAAAGCTGTTTTATCCTCTGGTTCTGAGGGAGACGTCAGTATGAACCTTCCAGATCTTCCATAATCTGTTTACAGTTTTTCCACATGGTGTCGCTAATGGGAGTGCTCCAGTCCCAACTTTTAAAATAACTCTGCTCACTTTTTCTCTTGAAGTTTGATTTCCTCCTCCAACAAATCTGACTTTGTTCTATCCAGCCCGGTAGAGTCCATGGCCGTCTCTCTGATGAGGCAGAGCGACGAGGAGCATATGGAGCGGTGGCCTTCCTTTATCCACTGCTACCAGCTCAGCATTCAGCTGCCTTTCTTCCTGCCTCCCAAGCTGCTGCCAGGTTGTCTCTGAGTCTCATCCTGCTGCCATCTGCTACCGACTTGGGTTCCCTCCACTAATTCTGGGGGGAGGAAAAAATGCATCGCCCTCTCCTCTCTGCAGCCAGAGCCAACATGGAGGTCCAGTTTCCTCTCTGCCTTCACTTTAAAGGAAACTGCTGGTGGTTGGAGGTTCTCTACGTAAAACTGCAGGAGGAAACAGAGTTCATGAAGACCTGGGGCCAGGAACATCAGGAACATGTCCGTCCGTCCGTCCTTCCATCCATCCTTCCATCCTTGACAATAAATCCAAAGTGTCTGTTCATGTTTCTGCTTTAAGGCTAAAAAGGATATTTTAAGGAATTGTGAAAATCAAAGTCATTTTCTCTTTGCTCCAGAGCCGACGTCCAATCAACTGCATGAAGCGTCGACCCAAAACCCAAAAGCTCCATATCTCACTGCTACATGGACATCGCAGCATCTTAATGCAATAAAATAGCTTTGCTTTTTTTTTTTTTGGTATTTTGTCTGTTAAATGTGGTTGTCCTAAATAAGTTAGTGCTTCAGAATGGTTCACTTCTGTTTATTTAAAATGAAAACATAATTTTCTACTTATTAGCAGTGTGGGTGTTGGGGAAATGTAGAGAATCAGGCTGTAATCAGGCATGCGATGAGCTTCAGAAACACATCAATCATTCTCCCTGTGGATAGATGAGGGAAAAACACGATTGTCTCTCTGTGGCTGAAATTAGCAGTTTAGGGATGTTAGCAATGTGTCTGTGGATTGGTACAAGATCATAAAGATTTATGTCCCACAATAAATCAAGTTAACAGAAGTTAACCTGCAATGTTGGAAGGAAACATGTTCATTAAGCCTCAGGGTTGCAGAAAGACCTGAATATCGGGGAAGTGTAAAACAGTCTGTGTTTATTCCCTTCAGCCAGCCAAACAGATACATGCTGGGTACAGGAGCAACAATAAACTGACTGTTTCAGCCATAAAAATATATGCAAATAACAGTATTTCTTTGATGTGGAAAGAAGAAACAGTTCCTTTGAACGGTCAACTTTTCAAGCCGTTCAACCTCAACCTGTAAAGTGTTTTATTATTATACAAAAACCAACACTGTGTTTAACATAGATGTATTTCAGTCAGCTGCCTCCACCTGAATGGTCTGAGACGGCATGATGGAGGAGCACTGTCATGATGAAGGTGACATGTTGGAGACAGCAAGAGCTTAAAGAGACAGAGTCCCAATTTTAAAAATCCAAAGACAAATTGTTTAAGTTTTTTATATATATATAAACATTTTATATTAGCCATCAGTTAATATAAAATGCTGTGACTTGATTGTGCTATAAATTACCATTATAACATAATTATCTATCAACACTAACCTTCTTCCCAGCTCCTTGCACTGGATTTATTTATTGGTATCAGAGTAAATGGGGAGTGAACAGAAATGCACATCGCACTGTCAGATTGTCGTTTAAAATCTATTTTAAATTATTGTATATATTTTTTTCTTCCTCTCCACATTTCTGCTTCACTTCACTGATAAAATCTGGAGCAGCTTCAGGGTGTGAAAACTTCTGTGAGATATCTGATTGTTCATCATGTTCCATACAAAAATCAGTGACTATTTTTAAGATACTGTAACTTGCTGCAGAAAAAAAAACAGGCTGCATGTTGTGGTCTGGTATTGATTTTCACTTCAATTTTAATTTCCTAATGTTTGATTAAAATATTGTCTTATTGATTAAAACACGCAGAGCAAACTTACTCAGTCTTCCTTAGCAGACGTGAGCTGTGGCTTCAGCTGCGATGCTGAAAGCCGAACGCATGATGATAACGTCTGCAAAGTTCTGCTTTTTATTTTTATTGTTTTTGTTCACATAGAAAACAAATAAATCCCGGCTCTGCTGCTCAGTTGGAACTGTTATGAAGTGTTTGATGCGAGGAGGCAGAGCCGTCCGTTTGTCTGTCAGTGTGATTACATGAAGGGAAGGCAACTCACCCAGAAGAAACCACACATCGTCCTCAGTCTGGTTTCTAGGGAAGATTTCAGGTTTTAGGAAAGCATATCCTCTTAATCAGTGGTCCCCAAACTTTTTCCTGTGAGGGCCACATAACTTTTCCCTTCTCTGTTTGGGGGCCGGAGTCAGTTTGTAACAGAAGAAGTGTTACACATTTATCACCTGCGCTGCCGGAAATTTTCTTTTGGGGGGGGTTTGAAGGTTGAAACGTTTCAGCGAGGGGGATTTTACCCAGAAAGCACATGGGCAAAAACCGTTACTGAAACTGTCACTGGGACTGACTAGTAAATATTTCATTCAGGGAAACCTGGAATGCGGCGTTCATAACAAACACGTGTTCATCTGCTCTACCGCTAGCAAACAACCGTACTGATGAAATAACATAAAAGTCAAGCAGTTCCCTAAAAGTCCAACAGATGGCAGCAATGTGCCATGCAAAACAAAACACCCACAGTTTACAGGACACACCTCCTGCTGAAGAGCCCCCATATGTGGCGGGGGGCCGGATTCGGCCTGCGGGTCGTAGCTTGGGGACCACTGGTCTAAATTGTTTAATTTAACATTTGGAAAAAGCTACTAGTCTCCTGGTCTCCTGGTCCGGCACAACATTTAGATTCTGAGGTGGGTTTAGCTGGGTTTTCTCCATGGTTTAAATTTTTATGCATTTATCTTTTCTTCCTGTAGAGAAGTGGAGACGTGTTTTGCTCAGAAGTAGCAGAGAAAATTCATGCGAAGTTCTCTGATGTGGAGACAGTTATAGACAGCAGAGCTTTGCCTTTGCTGCTGCTCCTTTCAATGTGAGGAGGGTTGCAAAGCTGATGAAATATCTGATGATGGGAATGAGAGATGAAGAAAAAGAGTTGGGCACAAAGAAGAGCTGATGCTGATATGCTGTTTTTGCAGACACATCCCTCCTCAAAGCCTCTTCTAATTAACAAGCAAAGGAATAAATTCACTGCATGTGTAAACGGGATCAAAAATGCCAGAATTTCATAAAACCGTTGTTGTACTTCTCAGGGTGACGTTGAGGTCAAAGCAGAACAAAACCAGACATCATCTTTCCGTCCTAACCCAATGTCTGAATTTAGCTGAATTCTGCTGGCAGTCACGCTGTTTTTTGTGTCTTCCCTCCATGCTGACTGTAATCTGTTCTCAGGAAGGCTTTCTGTCTGCCTGCTGCTGAGTCTGGAGAAGATGGGAGCTGACAGAATAGGGCTCTGTCACCAAGTCCCTCCATTATTGATAACGTGATGCAGAAGGAAGCTCAGGGAGTGACCTGGAATAGCAGGAATGTTTCTGGAAGACAGTGGCTTTGTCTCCATACCCCGTGGGATTCATTAGGAAGACAGAGGCAGCACAACTCACTACGTCAGGCCTGGAGTTTCCTCTGAACCTCTAATGAAGTTGCTGGCTCCAGGCTGCAGCATGTTGGCTATGATTTGGTGCTCTCCTCCAACTGGAGCATTATTAGAACAACCCAGGATAATTATTATAGTGTTGGATGGAGAATAGTAAGATTGTTCTGTAGATATTTCAAACTCCTTAGAGTCCTTAGAGGGGGTACTGGAGAGTCCCCCTCCTTGGGACTCCCTTGTTCTACTGGGGGACTTCAACGCTCACGTGGGCAATGACAGTGAGACCTGGAGGGGCGTGGTTGGGAGGAACGGCCCCCCCGATCTGAACTCGAGTGGTGTTCTGTTGTTGGACTTCTGTGCTCGTCACGGATTGTCCATAACGAACACCTGCCTCAAGTGGAGGAGTTTAAGTATCTGGGGATCTTGTTCACGAATGAGGGAAGTAGGGAGCGGGAGATCGACAGGCGGATTGGGGCAGCGTCTGCCGTGAAGCGGGCGCTGTACCGGTCCATCGTGGTGAAGAGAGAGCTGAGCCAAAAAGCGAAGCTCTCGATTTACCGGTCGATCTACGTTCCCACCCTCATCTATGGTCATGAGCTTTGGGTTATGACTGAAAGAACGAGATCACGGGTACAAGCGGCCGAAATGGGTTTCCTCCGCAGGGTGGCTGGGCTCTCCCTTAGAGATAGGGTGAGAAGCTCGGTCATCCGGGAGGGACTCAGAGTAGAGCCGCTGCTCCTCCACGTCGAGAGGAGCCAGTTGAGGTGGCTCGGGCATCTGGTAAGGATGCCTCCTGGACGCCTCCCTGGTGAGGTGTTCCGGGCACGTCCCACCGGGAGGAGGCCTCGGGGAAGACCCAGGACACGCTGGAGGGACTATGTCTCTCGGCTGGCCTGGGAACGCCTTGTTTGCATCTATCACATCTATCACATCTATCATCCATTTATGGATGATAGATGTGTCATGCAAGTAACAAATGAGTTTCCATTTTATATACATATACAGTGGGGAGAACAAGTAGTTGATACACTGTTGATTTCTCAGGTTTTCCCACTTGCACAGCATGTAGAAGACTGTAATTTTTATCATAGGTTTTCTTCAACTGTGAGTTATGGAATCTAAAACAAAAATCCAGAAAAATACAATGTATGATTTTTAAATAATTCATTTCCATTTTATTGAGTGAAATAAGTATTTGATCATCTATCAACCAGTAAGAATTTTGGCTCTCACAGACATGTTAGTTCTTCTTTAAGAAGCCCTCCTGTTCTCCACTCATTACCTGTATTAACTGCACCTGTTTGAACTCGTTACTTGTATAAAAGACACCTGTCCACACACTCAATCAATCAGACTCCAGCATCTCCACAATGCCCAAGACCAGAGAGCTGTGTAAGGACATCAGGGATAAAATTGTAAACCTGCACAAGGCTGGGATGGGCTACAGGACAATAGGCAAGCAGCTTGGTGAGAAGGCAACAACAGTTGGTGCAATTATTAGAAAATGGAAGAAATACAAAATAACGGAAAATCTCCCTCGGTCTGGGGCGCCATGCAACATCTCACCTCGTGGAGCATCATTGATCTTGAGGAAGGTGAGAATGAGCCCAGAACTACACGGCAGGACCTGGTCAATGACCTGAATAGAGCTGGAACCACAGTCTCAAAGAAAACGATCAGTAACCGTAGGAAACATCTTAAGGTCCTGGAGTGGCCTAGCCAGTCTCCAGACCTGAATCCAATAGAAAATCTTTGGAGGGAGCTTAAAGTCCGTGTGGCCCAGTGACAGCCCCGAAACCTGAAGGCTCTGGAGGAGATCTGTATGGAGGAGTGGGCCAAAATCCCTGCTGCAGTGTGTGCAAACCTGGTCAAGAACTACAGGAAATGTCTGATCTCTGTAATTGCAAACAAAGGGATCTGTACCAAATATTAAGTTTCCTTTTTCTGGTGTATCAAATACTTATTTCACACAATAAAATGGAAATTAATTATTTAAAAATCATACGTTGTATTTTTTTGGATTTTTGTTTTAGATTCAATCACTCACAGTTGAAGAGTACCTATGATAAAAATTACAGTCATCTACAAGCTTTGCAAGTGGGAAAACCTGAAAAATCAACAGTGTATCAACTAATTGTTCTCCCCACTGTATGCATACATATATAAACTCTGCTCTTCCCTTTTAGCACCTTCAAAAAAAATGACTGCACTGCTGACTTCACCTCTGATTCAGTTTTATTCCCCAAGTAATTTTTTTCAAACAGTGGTGGAAAAAATAACTAAAGAAATGACTAATAATGGCCAATACTTATATATGATCTCTAGATCTGCTCATCTGGCACCAACAACCACAAACAGTCACTTACTGACTCATCTTTCTCTTTCTGATACTTGATTTAAACCTCGGCAGGTTGTTCTCACATTGCATGTAAGCATTGAGTCGATATTTCCATCCAGTTGATTTATTTCTGTTTGTGTTAACAAGGAATTTAATTGGTTTACCTAATACAGTATCTCGGTTGTTCAGTAAAACAAAATGGTTCCCATATCAAGGTGGTTTCATTGAATAATAATCTTCCTTTGGTGTCCAAACAGCCAAGAAGTCATTGTACTGACTAGTCAGTCAGTCGCCATGGTAACAAACCACTGTAGCTGCAATAGAGTCCACTACGTTCATCACTTTGATGTAGATCTATAAATCCTCTAAATTATTTCATTCAAAAACTGAGAATAAAAACAAACGGTTCTATTCAATCAATCAACTTTTATTTGTACAGGACATTTCAGCTACAAGGCATTTCAAAGTGCTTTACATCATACAAACACAATTCTCCTTTACTACTGCAAGGAGCCAAAAATCAAAGCAAGCAGCCATTTTCATAAATGGATGATAGATTTTTCATAAACATGCACCATGCTGCACCATTTGCCAGATTTTAAAAAGTGATTGTAGAAATAAAGTGAATGATATTGATAGCGTGTGTTTGGGTGATAGTGAGGATCATCCAACGAATGACTGTCATCATGAGTGTAACTGCTGTGGTCCAGTTGGTTCATTACACTAGCACATTGTAAGTGAACCATGTCCTCTCATTACCCAGGATTGAAGCTTCTATTTAGCCAAGTTGTAAATCTAAACAGTCTCCCTGACTGAAATTTACTGTTAAATCCAGCAAGCCTAACCTCCACAGTAAGGCCAAATGGTGGGATTTCTGCTCCTCCATGCTGCACAGCTCCAGGTTGGGCTTGAAAACATTTCTGAAGCTCTCTCAACAAGGTCCCAGTCTAATTGCTTTGGCAATTGTTGGCCTCTCTTATGGACAAAACAAGGTGAAGGAAAACAAAGTACTGCTGCAGGCTTTGAAATAACTTCTCTGGTCCAAGTAGGTGTGAATAATGCATTTGCACTATCTATGGTGTGAATGCCAAAAAGTAAAACAGAACAAAGAGTGAAAGCAATGCATGAAATAGAGAAACTATGAGAGATGGAGGCTGCATCCAGCTTTGCTGAGGTGAAGCAGCTGATGGAAAAGCAAGTTTGGAGCCAGGAAAATATTTGTTGCTCAATAGTAAACTCAGCTTTTTAGCCATCCTTTCTTCTATAGTAAAAACTGAACTATCTTTTCTGTCTGCTCTGGGAATTAGCAGCAGAAGACACACTTTCTCTCCATTGTCTGTCTTAAAATATTTTTTCTCATGCCAAGCATCCTTACATTTGTGAGAGGTAAGTGTCTAAGTTAAAAGTGTGGGTTTATTATAATTAAACACCCTTATTTAACTAGGGAAAAAAGATGGCTTTACACTATTAATTAAATGTAAAAATTGGACTGGATGTGTATTTAAAGACCTATTTGATTTTAAATAATTGATTCATTTAGAGACTAAAAATGTAATCAGTCCAGAACTTATGGGCCTTTATTTTGAAATTCCTAATATATTTAAGTGAACCACAGTAATTATCTTGGAGTTTGAAAAAAAAGAAAACACTGACAAATTTTATCTACAAATGTAAAAGCCGAAATCTCTGCTTAGTCTGATTAAAGTTTGTCTTGAAATGTGGTTGTATTCAAATGTTAGACGCCTGACTGCATAAAGCTCATTTGATGACAAACATTTTTAATGATGTCTTCACATCCTTAGCCAAACTGTTTGGTTTTACCAGCTTTACTGCAGCTTTGGTATAATAGGTGTTTGCCCACAGCAGCTTAGTTTTTTTCTAATAACAGACTGAAGAAAATCCTGGCTGCCGACTTCCTTCCTTCTAATACAGTGGTTCTTAACCTTTTTTTGAGGTACCAAACCCACCAGTTTCATATGCACATTCACTGAACCCTTCTGTAGTGATAAATAAAATATGATTTTTTTTAACCCAAATTCAAGACATAGCAGTGACCCAACTAGAGTCGGGTCACTCCATGATCACTAAGTCTTCTTAAAAGGTTGAGTCTTTGAGAAAAGTTCTTCAAAATATAGTCAGTGTTTTCAGCACAGTTGAGCTGACTGTCCAGGAACGACCCAAGGTATTTAAAATTTGCCACAGTTTCAACAGGTTGGCCATCGAGAGAAACTGGAACCACTTTAAGGTCTTGTTTAGATCATTTAATTAGCTCTACATTCTTAAGAGAATGAAAAATTAATAATAAATACTTTGCGGTATTCTGATTTAGTAATGTAATTATATTAGTTGTGTTACCACCCCCACGCCACTAGAGGCAGTAGCAGCCCAGAAAAAATGAGACTAAGGAGCAGATTTAGAAGTACACCGAAACCTACAGAATTTGGTAAAAACTGTGAGCTTTGCTGAATTAATTAAAGACAAAAGTTCAAATCCATGCTGAGAGTGGAGCTCCTTCAATCAGGGCTCCTCCGCAGCTCTGATTGGCTAAGCAATGTAACGTGATCCTCTGATTGGCTAAGCAATGTAACATGATCCTCTGCAGCAAGTGATGGCAAAGCGGGGCGTCATCACAACTTTACACAAGTGTGTCTTTACCTCCACGGCAGAGGCTCCGCTGAACCCCTGAGACCGACTCATCAAACCCCTGGGGTTCGATGGAACCCAGGTTAAGAACCACTGTTCTAATACAACTCTCAAGTAAATTGTTTAAAATGTAGTTCCAACTTAAAACTCTTCAGCTCCGTCTGAAGTTGAGGACGGAGCAGCCAGTTCTACCAGGATCTTTCAGTTCTGATCCATATCTCAGGGTTAGACGGTTTGTTTTTGGCTCAGCTCTTCTCCACCTCAGACCAGAGTCCCTCCCATGGAGCCTGCAGACATCATGGCCCCAATCTGTACACCATGTCCCGCTGCGTCCTACCATCACTCCTGATGGTCATGGTCTTGTACCAAGCCATCTGCAAACATCATCCTCATCATCTGCCTGAATAATCTCAGCAGCCCGTTTGTTGGCCAAGTAGCAATAAAAGCTGAGCATACTCCTAAAACGACTATACAGAAACTTCAGGGACAGATTTTGAATATTGGAGAAGCCAACCTTTGTGTGCTTTCTGTATTTACACTTAATACCAGTGGGACATCATTAAAATGATAAAAGTAACCAGAGTCAGGGGAGGCTGGAAATAGCTTTGTTGAAACCTCAGAGCGGCAGCGACAGCGATGTTTCAGAGGCAACAAAGACAGCAGGACCTGCAGGCTGTTTGCTTCATTTTAAACGTGCTGATCTTCCCCAACATGTCATGCAGTCTTATTTTAACCTGCTGGTTTGGCAAACCTTGTCGTTCTAACACCTGGATACTTATGAAGCCTCTCTTGTTGGGGGAACTACGCAGTAAATAAAGTCTTTGCTTCATTGATTTGCAGAGAGAGGGTTTCTCTGACTTACTGTGCTGATCTGAACAAGATGCCAGCAGAAAGTAAAAGGTCTTTGAATTATGAATATATTTTATGTTCCTTGTGTATTCAGTTCCAGCCCTTCACTCACCTTTCTGTCTCCATCTCACACACTGCTTTCTCCAGTAAAACCTTGTTTTTTTTCTCCATCTCCTCCCTGCGCTCAGACTAAGGCCTTACCTCTCTTTTATATGCCGTCTTCAGGTTGGGAATGTGGAGTTCACCAAACGATTTTGTCCTGGGTGTTGGCCGTGTTGAGGCCCGGGTTCTTCAGCTAATGCCGGCCGCTTTGAGAAGACGGGAAGAGAATGAGACGCACTAAGATTTGGCTATAGATGAAGGAAGAAAATACTTCACAACTTTTACACTCACAAACACAAAGACATTCTCTTACATCCCCTCTGTAAACTCACCGCCTTAAAGTAAAGAGCTGGTACCGTTTCATTTTTTGTTCACTCCACTGTAGCCTTGATGAGAACAGCGAGGGTAAGAAAGCAGGACCTGAGAAAATTTGTTTTCTTCTCTCCCCTGAAAAAGCTGCCGTTCTATACGTCCTTCTTTTCATTTAGCTTGTTTAAAGAAGCAATTTCTCATTGGGAGCCAGCTGAGGTGTGTGCTCCTTTGTGAGCAGACGTTTTTCTTTATTTCACGCTGGGTGTTTTATGATTGCACCCAGATCAATAATTGACTGCATTTGTCCCCTGAGGACCACTAACCAGAGATCAATAGAAGCCATGTAGCGCTGATTTCTTTCCCCTGTCGGAGATTTGAGCAGGTATGGCTGCTGGTCGCTGTGGCGATTCTTTCTTTATCTGTTCTCATGCTGACAGTGCATCACTTTCGTACTCTTTTCTGTATAGTCATAACTATGAGCATGGGAGAAGGTTCCCAATTGATAGCCCTGTATAGAAAACATAGTTCATCTTGGTGCTGCATGATCTTAAAATATTCTGGTTTTCAAACTGTCTCCAGATGTAAAACTTTAGGAAGCGTCTGTTTTGGATCCTTTAAATGTTTCTTAGAGACTGAAGTCGTTTTAACCAGAGCTGGTTCTGGTACATTCATTTCCACCTGTTGCTAGTTGCAGTGTCTAAAGTAGAATCCGATGCTGAACAGTGAAAAATCATCAACACATGATGTGAAAAACATGACGATTAGGCGGCGCAGCAGGTGATGAGTGAAGATTACTGATGGTCAATAAACGATAAAATAAATGTAGCAACAGGAAATAAACTAAAGTGGACATAGCAATAAACCAAGAGAGGATAATACTAATCAAAGGAAACTAAACGGAAATGAATGAAGAACAAAATGCAAGAATAAACTAAGAAACTAAAATAAATACAGAGGAATAAACTGGTATGGCAAGACCTTTCGAGCAATAATTAATACAGAGACTGTATGGCAAGAATAAACAGACACTATTTCCAGATAAAAGGTAAAATAATATTGTTGAAGTGCCATGGGTTTGTTGAGACCACATCTAGTACTGACAATAAATATATCTTACAGACCATAACAGTAAATAACTGATCACTTATTTCTGTTTTTAATTAGATTTGATATATTTATTCCTTCAATATTATTTTTCATGTCATTGTTAATGTCATGAGGCTGATGACTCCATGACACTTTCAGTTTGACTCATTAGGATTTGATTAAGAACCAGATTTGTTCTTTGTAATTTCTGTCCAGTAAAACTATTAATCTATAATCAATAGACAGATCTATATAAAGATATAATCCATGTTTCTGTCTCATATTTGTATGGCATTAAAAGGACCTGGAACTTTTGTGTTTCCACTGAAAGTTCTGGTTTGCACAATAAATGCCATGTGGGTGAAGTTTTATGGATGATACTCTGATGTCCCATTCTCCTGAAGGCAGCACAGAGCTGCACCACCAGAAACAAACACTGAAGAGAAGAAGAGTTATGATTAATGTAGTTACAGTTCTATCCATGTTTTAATGTTGCAGAGCTCAGTCGTTTTTAAAATAGTTCAAAGTTTAAATTCGCATGCTGTACATCTTTTATCTGGTCATTTTGTGGAATATGTAACAACTAGAAAATGGCAAAGAGTAAGAATATTGTTTCCACTCTGATTGGCTGCTGTTAGACCTACAGATTTTAACTTGAATGTTCATTGCATTTTTCGTAGACTCCTGTGAAAATAATTTCTATTCACATTGGTTTTTTGTTCTCTGGGAAATTATTTTTGATGATAAATACAGAAACAAGCATAAAAATCAAAGCATTTACAATAGTGATAGTAATATTAATAATAAAATAATGGTCAGTGCAAAGTAGCCTGCAAATTCTTTGGTGGGGGGCGGTGAGGGTCCTGGATAAAGGCTAGGGGGGCGCTGGCCCAAAAAAGGTTCAGACAAAGCAACCCGGAGAAGCAAAGTGGGATTTATTCACTCTCAGTTTAAAAATACTTTATTCTTTCTTACCTCCTCCTCATTTTTGTCTTCTCTCTTTTCTTTGTGTCTATTCTTGATATTCTTTCTTGGCTCTTTCTACCTGTGCTTCCTGTCTTCCCTCTACCCTCCCTTCTTCATGACCCTCCTTCCTCTGTGTATCTTTCCTTCCTCTTTTTCCTGCTATCCATTTGTCTTCTTTGCTTCATTTTTCAATGTTGTCTTCCATTCTTACCGTTCCTTCCTTCCTTCCCACCTGAAAAGTTTTACATTACAGATTGTGCAGGAACCTTGTAGTTAGTCACAACAAATTCAACAGAGTTTCTACAAATTTATCATAGTTGTCAAAATTGTAATATTTCAAACTTCTGTTGAAAATTAGCATAATTAACATTTCCAACTGAAATGAATGAAACTCTAGAATCTGTCAACTTTTATAATTTTCTGGTTATAAATGTTGACTTTATATTATTATTATTATTATTATTATTATTATTATTGGTAAACATAGTTTAGTCATAAGTATTAGTATAATTTAAAAGTTTTGACATATTTGTCCAAGCAGTTATAGGCTTTTAAAATTAATTTTATTACTGATTCATAAGGAAAACAGAAATGCCATAAATAAAAAAGAAAACTAACGGTAACACATTATTTGAAGGGTTGTGCATAAGACTGACATGACACAGTCATAAACATGACATAAAACCTGTCATGAACATGAAGAAGTCTTTATGAATGTTTGACAGTTGTCATGAAATGTCATTCAGTAAATAATGACACTTTTAATGCAAAGTTGCTCTAAAAGTTGCATTGAAAGTCCATTAAAAGTGTCAACGTCGCATTAAATTGTCATTTACAAAATCATGCAAAGTTGGCACTTTTTTGAATGCAACTTTGCATTCAAAAACTGTAGCTAACACTAACAGCAGCTAATATGGAAACAGCGGTATGATCACCCAGGGTTACCATGCTGTCAGGATTTCATGGGAGTCCTCATCTCATTTTGGAAGATGAAAATTCATAAGACAGAAGCTTATGCTCTGTGGAAAAATAAAAGCCACTTGCGAGCATGACGGAAAGTTTCCAGTCCCAGCCTGATGAGAGGAGCTGCTCTGAGCTGATTGCATCACTGGCAATCACCACGGCAACCGGTCCCCTCACTGCTGAGGTCCTCCACTACAGCTACACTGACAGAGGCTAAAGCCCTCTTTCATGGAGGAGAAATGAGAAACACAGCGAGGAGAGGCCATTAAAAGCCGCCCGGCTGGGGAGCACATCTGTTTTACTTAGTGTCCACTGCAAAGAAAGGGAGCCTTTATTAAGGTGGGAGTAGAAAATGTCCCCAAGGAGTGTTTGAGCGTAATGAATTAAAGCTCATTCAACATTAATGCCATGTCGCTTCGCTGCCACCGAGCTGTATCTCCACTCCATCATCTTCCCTTCCCTGGTTTTCTGACAGCCACTGGGTGATTTGTTAGTGTTAATGTGCATGTAAAGCTTTACTTGAACCGCTTTGCCATTTGTGTATCACTATCCTGCTAATTCAGTCGCTATTCTTGTCACCAATATAGGGTTCAGGACTTTTAATTATTCATGCAAACCTTTCCTTGCCTGCCTTCGCTTGTCACCGCCTGAATCAAGCTGAGTTTCTGTGGAATGGGTAAATCAATCAGGAAGGTGTGCTCCCACAGCTGATCCTGCATAACAAAAGGGAGCACAGCCTCAAGAGGCCAGGGGCCATAACAGATGGAGATGATGGGGAGTACAGAGAACTGACTCAGAACTTTGTGGAATGGTGCCAGAGGAACTGTCTGCAGATCAACACAGGACAAACAAAAGAACTTGTGGCGGACTTCCGCAGGTCCAAACACTCTCCATCTGTGCCAGTGAACATTCAGGGAATGGACATTGAGATCGTGAGGTCCTACAAGTACCTGGGTGTTCACCTTAACAACAAGCTGGACTGGACTGACCACACAGCTGCCCTCTACAAGAAAGGACTGAGCAGACTACATCTCCTAAGGAGACTCAGGTCCTTCGGTGTGCGGGGGGCTCTTCTCAGGACCTTCTTTGATACTGTGGTGGCATCAGCCATCTTTTACGGAGTGGTCTGTTGGGGCAGCAGCATCTCCACTGCTGACAGGAAGAGACTGAACAAGATCCTCAGGAAATCCAGCTCTGTCCTGGGGTGTCATGCTGACCCAGTGGAGGTGGTGGCAGACAGGAGGATGAGGAGTAAGATTCAGCGCATGCTGGAGTACCCGTCCCACCCCATGCACCTCTCTCTGACAGCACTGAGCAGCTCCTTCAGTACCCGGCTGCGGCACCCTAAGTGTGTGAAGGAAAGATACCACAGGTCTTTCCTTCCGGCCGCCGTCAGACTGTACAACACCCGCTGCTCTCAGAAGTTCACTACTCTCCACTACAAGCAATAAACCTGGAATTTACTTATTTTTTTATATTTTATACAATACTGTTTCAGTATTTCTATATTCACTTGTATTTTTTGTATATATAGATTTTTATGTTGGTTCTGCTCTGTCCTCTGTACTGCTGTAACAATGTAAATTTCCCCACTGCGGGATTAATAAAGGAATATCTTATCTTATCTTGAGCTCTCATAATGTTAGATATGCATGATTTAGTTTAGAAAATTCTCTCACTAGTGCTTAAGAGTAGTTGTAGTATCATTTTGATTAATTTTCTGACTGTTTTTACCTCTAGGGGATATTTAATTCCATCCTCTTCGGCACACGGCCTGTTTTTGAGCAATATGGCTGAAAATAACATGCCCAAAATGAATTGAATGTATCTCAAGAACTACAGAGCTTATTTTAATTGTTTTGGTATCAAAACAAAGGCAAGACCCTAGTGAACATGTTGCAGCTCTAAAACCCACCCTGCCTGTTACTGAGGAAAGTGTATTAATATGATAAACAGCTTAAATTAAGAAAAAAATCTATTTCCGCCTAAAAAAACCCACTTCAATATATGAAGGTTCCTTTCAAAGCATGCAGTGGAAAGTCAAAAAAAAGTAGAAAACAACAGTACACAAGCTGACCTTTTACTGTGCAAGTTTTATGGGAAAAAAAGTTAATCATATGAGTTTTAGAGAGGTGCTACTAGATAAAAATCTAGGCGGACCTTCCAAATGAGCCATTTTGGCACAATTTGTGCCAGTTGAACTTTCTTAGTTTTTATTTCTGTAGGTTCTGTTTCAATCATTTATTCTTTTCATATAATAAATGATTATTTATCATAAATAAGCAATTACATGTAATAATTGTTTTTGGGGGTTCTTTTGAAAAATCCACATTGCATTCATTCACAAAAAGAAAAAAAAATAGACAAATTGTAATAGTCTGAAAATAGAACAGATTAACTCACAATAACACTTCAGATAGAATTATATAACAATGAAAATGCAAATAGCAATGAAAACTAAGTTGTCAAAATAATATGATCACAGGAAAAAACTAATAAATCTCATAATTACATTACAACAACAATGCGCTCTGCATGTAAAATCATCCAGTTTTCCATTCAGGTTTTTAATAGTACGCGGGGCAGTTTCTCGGGAACCCATTGGCCAATTTTGATGATTGACATGTCGTTCGAACCGTCAGAGCCAATAGAATCTGAGGGCGTTGACATTAATACGGAAACTAAAGTCATTCACCAATTACAGCGAGAAAAAGGCATGTGACGTAAATTGACCAAGTTTTACATAAAACACAGGAAATGCCTCTGTGCAGAACCAAAAACCATGAGAGATGTACTCAGGGAAAATGGATTATCGGACCAAGTGGAAATATTTACTCTAATATGGATTATGACCACGAAACGGCAAAAGTAGGACTGGATTTTTGCTTTTAGCTTCGTGAAATGAGCTATTTCTGTTTTTCTTCTTTAGCTGCTGGTTCAGTGAGTTTTGCACGTAGCCTGGTGACTCTGGTATTGTTGGAAACCGCAGAGCTTCGGCTTTACTCTGATGGATAGTTTTTGTATATCGGGCCTCGTTTCTCTTTTATTGTTGCGTTTTTTTTCCCGGATATGCCTCGGTAGCCTCGTTAGTGTCTAATTGCATTTCTTTTTATCAATCTGCTTAGTGTTCAATGTGGGTGTTGTTCATTTAGAAGAGCTTTTTTGCCTTTACGTGGATATGCAATATGCCTATATTGTTAAATGTATAGCATGTGTTTTTAAAAACCAACGTGACCAAAAATCCAATATTTTTCTTTTCTCCCATATAAATCCCATCGCCAACTTTTTCGTAGCAGTCTAAACGGCCCTATTTACCAAAAATAAATAAAAAATGCATGCGCCACTCCCACATGTGGTACTGAACTGGATCTGATGATTTTCAAAGTTCCTGCTGTCTGAACGGTCATGTCACATTTTATCTGACTTTCATGTTGTTGAGACATGCATCCTGATCTGGTTGACAGTTTGGCCTGTCACAGTAACACATTTTGCAGGATGATAAATTTTCCCAGATGTTATTGGGATGAACGATATTATTGTTGTTTTGAGTACATTTTCAAGTAATGTAATGGTAGTGGTATAATAATGCAAGAAGACATTCTCAAAGATAGAGACATTTTAAATTCTCGTGAACATTTACACAGTGGAACTGGAAGACATTTTAAATATCCAAAATAAATAAAACGACAAAAAAAAAATTAATTATTAAGTGTCTGTAAGCAAAACTGTCCTTCAAACAAAGGAGCTGATTGAGACCAAAGCACCTCACTGAAGACCAGGTTTGGTAAAGAGAAAAACAACAAATTATGCAAGTGGAAAATATTGAGCTTGTTGCAAGTAATTGATTTATTGTTTATGGTGACGATACTGTCGGCCCCCATGGCTGAATGACTTTAAAATTGATCAGTTGACAGTGTCATTGTCGTGATCCGTGTTTCTATGTGTTTATTTTTGAGTTTCTGTGTGGTCCTGTTTCCTGTGTGTCTGTGTGTGTGTTTTCTATGTGCACGTGGCTCACTTTGGGATTGAAAACCATTAACAGAAAAGTCTGATTGTGGTTGGACTATTTAATTCGTCGTAAGAATGACTATGCAAAAAATGTCAGCAAAAAAACTGGAATTGATCAAGACCCGCAGTGTGAACGTAGCTTTTACATTAGATGTTAAAAAGGTCAACTAATGCGATTTTTATGCTTCAGAAAATTCACTTTATGAATTTTGACATAAAAAATCTGAAAGTTTTTTTATTCATGTAGTATACATGTGAAAATGCTTCATGTTGTAAAATTGGTAATAAAAAAACTAAAGGTGTCTTTTGAAGAGATTTTTTTTTGAGGATTTGGGTTTCTCTGTGTTAATTAGTTCCTGTGTTGTCGCCTATCCCTTGATTGTTTACAGTCATCCCTTGTTTTCCTTGATTATCTCCCTCTGTATTTTATCCCACCTGCGTTTCCTGCTCCTTGTCGGATCCTTGTTGTGTCGTGTGAATCATAAGTTGTGTCTTTTGTCACTCTGCTCCATTCGTATTCGATCCAGTTGCTACCAGTGTCCGAGCTCCTAGCCTTCTGCTCACCTGTGCTGCCTGGACTTCTGTACTCCTTGTTAGTCATCATCATTAAACCATCAGTTCTTCACATCAACCTGGGTCCACTGCCTCAAACTGCAAATCATTAAAGTTTTTCTCCATTGTAACATAACTTATTACATTATTGTTTTATTGCCCCAAAAGCTGCATTACATTATTTTCCAAGTTATTGCATTGCCAGCTTTTTACATTTAAAATGGACAAAAATACATCATAGAAGCAGAAATTTATAATGCAGCACAATGGCAGCGTGTTGGATGGGTAGGAAATGGCAGCAAACGGCCCTGAGCGTCCAGGCCTGTATACACAGTGAAATAATATGTAGAGGCTTATTCTGATGATCATAAGATCTGCTGCATTTCTGTAAACTTTCTTTTAATAAAACCATCAAACATGAAAAAATTAATTTCACTTTTATGTTTTGTCATAATACGTTTAAAACCAACAGTTAACTGAGAGTAACGTTTTGCTCTTTGTTTTGCCTAACCTGTTGTTTTAACCTGAAAAATAAAGTGCAGCTGAAATCATGTTATTTCTTCACATTTATAGGCTGAAAAAAATTACTCTGTTTTCTTTTTAGTTTAGGATTTGACTGGTCAAAGCAAATTACAGAACAAATGGTAATTTGTTTCTTCATCACTTTTATATGTGGAAGTGAAAATTATTGTCCATAATCTTACGACAATTATTGTCCATAATCTGGATTTTAACTGGGAGTTAAATTTGATTATTGCTTTGCTTGTTACAAATAAAAAAATTAAAATCCAGCTCCTTAATTTTGAAAGGTTTGTTGTGATTCTGCTCTCCAATGGTTTTGTGGAGTTGAATATCACAGAACAGTATTAACCAGCAGCAACAACTAAGCAGTCTGTGGGAATGTGGGAATCGGTGAGATGTGGTGAAAAGGCCTGGCGGTCTTTGGCCAGCCTGCTGGTATTAATCCGTATCACACAGAGCCTCAATATAAAACTGTCTGCATGCATTACTGAGACTTTCAGCTTAATTCACAAGACAGCTGAACCTGCTTACTTGAAAACAAAGTAGCACATAAAAATAGATTGTTATGAGTCTTGAGGAAGCTGTTTTGCTTCTTCTATCATCTAAATTCATGTTTGCTTTTCAGCTTTGAAATGGAACCAAAATCATTATTTGGCAGAAAATTAAGGCTTTGTGATATCATTGCTTAAAACAATATCTGCCAAATATAGTTAATTTTATGTCATCGAGCCTCAATTAATTGTCCATGTTAGAAGTTGTGGGTAATATGTATATATTAATATAAGAGATGATAAACATTCAAAGCCGATTTCACAATTAGAAGCTGTTTAGAGATAAAGATGAGTAAGTGTTCAGGCTGTAACTTCAGAAAAATGCGGAACAGTTCCTAAGGTTCAACTATTTGTGATTATGGCAGTTTTTATGAAGTTATGTCTATCCAGGAGTTTTTATAGGGCAGCATTAAGTCAGGATGTGGGATTTATGTCCACCTTTTGGCTAACATTGGTTTAGCTTTTCATGGATAAAGTTGTTTGATGGGAATATGCTATTAAAATGGTGTTAACAGACTGCAATTCAAGGCTGTCTAAACAGTAAAACATTTTAGCAAAATTTTCAAGCCATTAATTCCTATTAGCAACAATTAATACAAAGCTTCAATTTGTGCCTCCATATGGTTTGGATTGAAATATACACCTCCAGATAACTTGGCTTCAAGTTAAATTGCATGATTCTGTGATAGTTTAATTAGCTTTGATTCAAATCCCTCAGCTTCTTACCTGTACCTCATCGCTATTCTCTCTCTATATTCAACGCTCTCCTCACAGTGCTGCTCAATATAGAATAAGGGGCTTTGTTTATAAGTCAGGAGGGATTTGACTTGGCTGATAAGTAGAGGGCTGTTCCAGAAACAGCACTAATGAATACACTCCGTCAGAGAACACACACTCATGGGTAATCTTTAAAACTAAACCTAAAAGTTGTCATAAAAAAAGAATAATTTAGATGCAGAAGCTCTTGTTGGGAAGCTTTATGGCACTAACGACACAGCTCCAGCAAATTTAGCTTCACCTCACTTGTCTATCTCCTGCTCTGCTCAGACTAAGGCAGTGATTCCCAAACTTTTTTTCCCGGCCCCACCCCTACCCCCCCAGTATTTTCCAAACACTTTCTGCCCCCCCCCCCTGTGGATTACAATAGGGAGAGTTAGACTCTGGTTTTCTGACAGAAATTATGTTTGTGGACAAGACGACAAAGCAACTACGCTAATAAGCTGCTAAATTGTTGCCCGAATCAACAGCTCTAGCTAATTAGCGCTAACCTGCTACAAGCTAGCATTAGTTATTTGAGATTTTCACAGATTAAACCTCGTTAACATAAGTTATGTCTGCTGTTTTTGATTAATCTTTTAGCAAAAATAGATACTGCAAGGCTGCAGGTGGGTATAAATTCAGTTAGCTAACTCCTTTATTTATTTAGTCATTCAGTGTCATTTGGTGTTGATATCGACACCTTCTGGTGAGGCATAGGTACGTCACCATTTTGTTAGTTCCGCTTGACATCCAGATGGATTTTTTTTACATTCTGAGAATATCTGTTGTTTATGAAATTGTCTGTTGAATTGGTCAATCTGATGTGTAAACTGATGAGTATGAGCATAACTGTTGTGTATTGAAGAAGCGATGAGAAAATGCTACATTTAATACCATTTGTTTTTCCTGTAAGGTAATAGCCCATCTGTCTTCATGACATATGAAATGAATCCTTGTCCGTTCCCATTAGTGTTTTTGAATCTCTGGTGATCACCTGTCAGTCAAACCGGGTCATGAACAGCGTTGCTGAAATTCATTGTTGGTCGAAAAAAAAAAAAGAAACTTTTCATAGCTTTAGTTTTCCTTTCAGCTACCATCTGGGACAACGCTGGTCGTATTATCTGCCAAGGCTGTTGTTGTTTTCTTCCTGTTCAAAAGAAATTGGAAGTGTCAAATGCATGCATCTGTTCTGGTGTGCCAGGAGGAGTTTCCCAGGAAAAGTTTCCACTGTGAGGGTACGCAGTTAGTGCACTCGGTCCACACTCGATACCTTTGCTTTGACAGAAGCCTCCACTCTGATGTCAGTCTTTTGTCAGTCAGCTAAGCTCCAGGCTAGTGGAAAACATTTCAGAAAGAATCTGGTTTCGTCTAACCATGCTGGATTCAGTTTTCTTTGCTTTTTCTCATGAGAAATGTCCGCGAGGAAATTGTTTTTTTCTATAGGAATACATCTGTGGTTATTTTTTATTTTTTTTAAAACTCTGTATTTAGATCCTGAGACCGATTTTTTTTTTTTTTTTTTACCACAACCTTCCAACCTCAGAAGGATTTTTTTTCTTGTCATCCTATCAGACACCCTCTGCTTTTCTTGCACACATCTGACACAGTTCGATTAAATTTTACCTTTTGTCTCTCTCCTTGTACTGCATCGTCTCCGAGCCGCATGCTGACACTCGTAGGCACACGCACACATGCAGATACACACACACACATACCCACACTACAAGAGTGTGTGGTGGGAAGTGATGGCAGGCCAGTCATGACAAGGCCTTTCTTTCTCACACCTGGCCACATGTATGTGTGTGTTCATGTTGGAGCTAACTTACACACATTCAGACACGCACACACACCGTCAGGAATACAAATGCATTCATGGGTAGCTTCACAGACACACACACATACACACACACACTTCTTTTTCCCATGGTACAAGAGAGAGTGAGCTCAGGTAGCTGTCAGCAGCTTCCCAACAGAGAACAGTAGGCAAGTCAAAAACAGCCTCCTCGCTTGTCACTCTACACACACACACACACACACACACACACACACACACACACACACACACACACACACACACACACACACACACACACACACGCGCGGTTTCACAGAGTGTGCTTCGATGTGTGGAGAGAGAATGAGATGCCTTGGGCAGATGCTGGCCCGATTGTCTAAGCTGTGTGAGACTGTCTATTTGACCGTCTTCATGTCTGTCCAAGAGGTGAGCCTGAGCAGACGTGCCAGCTTCCTTTTAGTCCTAACCTGCGAGCTGACGATAAGAAGCCGTGTTACGCGTGCATGGTTCAACATGTGGCTAAACGTGAAACGTGCCACCGGAGAAGCGACTCTGGTTTCTTGCCTCTATCCCAACGCCACGTTGTTGTTATTCTCTGACTTATTGCACCCGACCCCTTTGGTCCCTCCGAGAGGTGGTGAGCCCATCGGAAGGTGTACCCACGTCTCCTCTTTGGGCTGAGCCCGGCTGGGCTTTGTGGGTAAAAGCCTCGATGTAGCCAAACTCCGTCAAGTGTTAGTTTTTTAAATGTCATATTAGATTCATTATGTTGTTGCATTTTGACATTCTTCAACCCTAAAGTATTTCTCCTGCGCAACACGCAAACTTCTCCATTTACACTGAGCGTTATAGTTCCTCACCACATTGCTTAGAGTTTGTTGCTGCGCGCTTGCGCAGTGTGAAGGAAAGAGTCCAGCCCCTGGACTCCAGGAGCTGGACTCCTGCACAGGCTGCACACTTAGGCTGCGATGTGAGATGCATGCGATCGGCAACAAGAGACAGTGATCCGCGATGACCGATCATACACTTTTTCATGGAAATCAGCCGATTATGATCGGTGGCTGATCGATCGGTACACCTCTAAAACTGTTTTCAAATTCTGCCTGTAGTTTTCCATTCATTTCATTCATGTAGTGCAACAGTAAATGTCATGTTGTGGTATTTGTACCATTCTAACACATAAATATCCGTTGAACCATAGTTCTGGTTGTGTATTCAGGTTGTTGTCCTGCTGGAAAAACGAACCGTCACACTGTTCCTTATGCAGCCTCTAATGCTTCGTTTGATTGAACAGTACAACACATAGTTTGAAAACCATTGATCTTCTAGCTTCCATTCCACAACTACTTTGTCTTGGTTTGGCATGTACAATCCCAATAAAACCCACGGAGTCTAGAGGTTTTACTAGGACAAAATGTGAAAAAGTTGGAGGGATATAAATACAAGGTTTTAAAGGTTTTTTTGCGTGTGCTTTTGTTCTCAAGACTGCAGTGAATCTGGTTGCAATATGCCGTCTAGTAGAATTTGAAAATAAGATGAGAAAAAGTATTTCTCTTTGGGTGCCATTGTTTCTGAAAAGGCGATTAATTGGACAGTAACCATCTAATTGTTCTCCTTTTCCTGTCCCTGTGCGGTCCAGGCTGCAGAGGAATGCTGTGTGGCTTTGGGGCGGTGTGCGAGAGGAACTCCACCGACCCATCCAAGGGCGAGTGTGTTTGCAAGAAACTCGACTGTCCATCCTTGGTGGCTCCTGTTTGCGGCTCCGACACCTCCACTTACTCCAACGAGTGTGAGCTGGAGAAGGCTCAGTGCAATACACAGCGCCGGATCAAGGTGCAGCGAAAGGGACCCTGCTGTAAGTACAGTTTAACCTGCGGCCATAAAACATCATGTCTGTGGAAGCTCATCATGTGTGAGCTTTCACACACAGAGTTAAAGCTTGCTTCTTAGCAAACAGTCTGCAAAATATATTTTCACACCAATAGAACAGAATCTGACATTTTCTTCTGCCCTTTTATTGCAAAATATCTAATTTTTGGCCATCTTCTGGTATTAGTGAGATTTCATGGTTTGGATGTTAGGAGATTCTAAACTAGACATTGTGTGATTAGCATGGGTGTAAAAGCTAGGTCAAACTTTTAAATCAAAAGTTTACTCAGAAAAAAAATATTTTTCAATTCCAGTCTGATAAATAGAGTTTATTCATATTGTGTCAATAATAAGGCAACTCAGAGGCAATTTGCAAGGCAAATTTATAACTACATATTTCCAGAACGGTTCAAATCAAATCAGTTCAATCAGCTCACACCATTTAAATTCTAAATGTAATTTAACCCATCAAATTCAGTTCAATGTTCCTTCTAACTTATAAGAAGTTATTTTATTATTATTATTTTTCAGTGCTGCACTGATCTGTATTTAGTTACTTCTAAATACAGATCAGTGGGTCAGGAGTGATTTCTTTAGGAAATAATCACAAAACGAGTACGCAAAGTTAAGAGTTCTAGTCACTTTAAAAGGGATTATTATTACTAATACTACACTATTATGCAAATTTCACATTTTGCAGCATTTTGCACTTCCATTTGGGTCTCTACTGCTTCTGACAACAGCATAGTGCTTAAAAAACATCAAGCTGTTTTTAGTAATAAGTTCATATTTTTTGTCTGGAAAATGATCTGTTTCAAAACCTTCCCAATGTGACACCACAAATCAGCAGGCACTGCCTGTTACCTAGCAACCCCAGCAGCGCTCAAGCATGTTTGATCAGCAGGTTCCACTGTATGTGCTTTACAGTGGCTGCTGGAAAAGACAAATATTTTGTTGTTAACCTAGCGTTCAAGAACCACTTGCTACATTCTTGTTCACTGTGCAGGAGGCTTCACTTCTCCTTGTCAAAGACGTGTGGTTGTAAAGTTAAGTATCTGTTTACAGCTATTTTTCATGTGTGAGTGTAAATGTTGATTTGGGGTGAGAAGGTGTGGTCAGCAGCAGCTTCTTTGGATTTAAAATGACAAAAACAGCTCATTCTGAAAGGAGCTGAAAAAAAGGCAGAACTGAGTAAAGTACAATCTCATTAACTAAGAATGATTTAGTGTAAAAAATGTAATGAACATATTTTATTTTTCTCATAGACCTATCCTAACCAGTTCAACAAACTTTTAATCACTTTTAAGGAAGTACACAGAAAAACACTGAATCACTATACCAGGTGTAATTTATACAGAAAGAAAAATGGAGAGAAATCCATGGCAGGGGCTTCAATAATTGTAAATAATGCACAAATGAGTTGTAGGGAGAAGTGGTGAGCATATCCTATGTGAGTTAAGCCTATAGCAGCATAACTACTAAAAAAGTCCAAGAAAACCTTAAGCTACTCCTGCTACAAGCTGGCCTGCAGAAAAAACAGGGAGCTGGTTCCAGGATTGAGGTCCACTACTACCTTACTGCTGAACAAACTTGTTACGTTTATGGAGAGGGGCCTGACTTTCTGTTATTGTAATAAGGTCAGACCTGTTCTTGTTAATCCAGAAAAGATCAGTAGCAGTGTGTCCAGGCAGTTGGACATAATGCTGACCCTTTCCAGTAATCTCCTATGAGACTAAAATATAAAAGTTCTTTAGTGCAGATGGGTAACTGGCTTAAAGTATGCTGGATATGCTTCATGGCTGAAGCTACAACAGCCTCTTCATCAAGCAGAAAGCTGAAGAACTGTCTTCTGTTCTCTGCTCTAAACACATTAGCTTTGTATTTTTGTCTTTATCTCAGAATAAAATACAATGTCCATTCAACATGGCCGCTCTCCCAAAGCTTAATCACCTAAAGCACCCTCGCAGGGCGACATGGAGTTCTTTATGCATCTCCCACTGGTAGCCTTCTAATCTGTCACTGTTGTCCATTGCTTATCTTTAGCAATGACTTCAAACCACAGGAATCCAAGGAGCTGACCCTCTGCAGCAGAAACCTCAGTAATAACTACAGTGTTTGGTCAGCACTGCGCCTTCCTCTCAGTGTGGCCTGGCCGCTAATTCCTGGGGTTTGATTACATCGCAGGCTTGAACCTGGCACTAATAACAATCTTGGTGACTGCCCACAACTTGGCAGAGGGGAAATAACTAGATCGAGCAGATACAAAAAATCTGCTAGGAGTAACATTGGGTGCACCAGAGAAGGGAAAAATTATCTGAAGTGGGTGGGAGTAATTGTACAAGTGGGAAAAAAAGGGCATCCAGAAGCAGCAGAATGAACAACAGAGTGACTGAGGTGAACACATTTCAGGAGCAGCAGAAAACCAGAGAGACGAGCTGGTGGAGTGAGAGCTTTAATGACGGAGCATGAGTTCTGGAGGCGGCTGGAAACACAATAATTATCACTTTTAACATCAGCAGACATTCTGGTGAGAAAGAAAATAGGGGCAAAATAATAAAACTAATTACAGTACTGTTGATAATAACTACCTGTTCAGCAACTCAGAAAAGTTACTGTACTTACTTATCCTCTGGGACCTGAACCAAGAAGGAAGAGTCCTTTACCTGCATTTCACCAAGTAAAAAATTGTTATTGTTTTCTGCTAGCATATTTTATTAGCTGCTATTCAGTAAATCATATTTTTAAAATAATTTTCTTTTCTGGAAAATTAACATTTAAACCAGGAGTGTACAGTGTTTGGGGCAAAGGCTGACTGTCCTGTCCCAATATATATACATATAAAAAAAATAAATAAATAATTCCCTTCTCACCCTCCGTGGGTGGTCTCTCTCTCTCTCTCTCTCTCTCTCTCTCTCTCTCTCTCTCTCTCTCTCTCTCTCTCTCTCTCTTTCATCCTCTGAGCTCGGGTCCTCTACCAGAGGCCTGGGAGCTTGAGGGTTCTGCGCAGTATCTTGGCTGTGCCTAGAACTGCACATTTCTGGACTGAGATGTCTGATGTTGTTCCTGGGATCTGTTTGAGCCACTGCTCCAGTTTGGGGGTGACTGCCCCGAGGGCCCCGATGACCACAGGCACCACTGTGGTCTTCACCTTCCAGGTCTTTTCCAGTTCCTCCCTGAGGCCCTGGTATTTCTCCAGTTTCTCCTGCTCCTTTTTCCTGATGTTGTAATCACTTGGTATTGCTACATCCACCACAACGGCTTTCCTCTGTTCTTTATCCACCACCACAATGTCCGGTTGGTTCTCCATTACCATCTTGTCTGTCTGGATCTGGAAGTCCCACAGGATCTTAGCTCGGTCATTCTCCACCACCTTTGGGGGTGTTCCCCACTTTGATCTCGGGCCTTCCAGTCCATATTCTGAACAGATGTTTCTGTACACTATGCCCACCACTTGGTTATGTCGTTCCATGTATGCTTTCCCTGCCAGCATCTTGCACCCTGCTGTTATGTGCTGGACTGTCTCAGGGGCCTCCTTGCACAACCTACACCTTGGGTCTTGTCTGGTGTGGTAGATCTGAGCCTCTATTGCTCTGGTGTTTAGAGTCTGTTCCTGTGCATCCAGGATGAGTGCCTCTGTGCTGGCTTGAGTCCAGGTTTTTCCAGCCATTGGTAGGATTTCCTGATATCAGAAACTTCCGTTATTGGTCGGTGGTACATCCCATGTAGGGGCTTGTCCTCCCATGATGGTACCTCCAGCACCTCGTCCTCTGTTCCCCATTGTCTGAGACATTCGCTGAGCACATTGTCTGTTGAGGCTTTGTCCTTGATGTACTTATTGTCATGGGGAAGGTAACTTCTTGACCCACATGCAAAAACAAGAGAACCAATAATCAGTAAAAGAGGTTTAATTACTAAAGAGCACCAAAACAATACAGCTCAGCAGTGTCCTCGGGGAAGCGGCAACTGGAGCGGGCTGGAAGAGAGAGTGAGTGATGAGAAAAGGTCTGTGGGCTATTTGAATTCTGAACGAGCGACGGATATGATGACGTACCGACGTAACAGCAATCTCTGTTTCATCGGTGGGCAGCAGGGGAGGTTGGTAGCCCAAAGTGACCTCAAAGGGGGACAGGCCTGTGGCAGCTGAAACAAGAAAATTATGGGCATATTCCACCCAAGGCAGAAACAAGGACCAGTCTGAGGGGTTGGAAGCCGTGAGGCATCGTAGGATGGATTCAAGTTCTTGATTTAACCATTCTACCTGACCGTTAGACTGTGGGTGGTAACCGGAGGTGAGTGTGACTTTGGCTTCGAGGGCTGTGCTGAAGTGTTTCCAGACCTGAGATGAAACTGGGGTCCTCTGTCAGAGACGATGTTTTGTGGGATGCCGTGCAGGCGGAAAACATGTTTGATCAATGTCTGGGCTGTTTGGAAGGCAGCTGGGAGTTTACGGAGAGGAATAAGGTGGCAGTTATTAGACTCAACTGACTACACATAATGAACAACTTTTGAGTTGATACTTTTCATTATTTCTTATCTCTGGATTTATAAGCAAGAAACATTAAAAATAATGATTTAATACGTAATTTGTATCAACCTATATGTAGTCAGAGCTTTAAACTCAAATCTTACAAAATAAACAGAGACAAAACATTTTTATAAAAATGTATTTATTACAATAACATACGCAGATATTCAGCCAATGTTTGGGGAATCATGAAAAAACATTCCTATAATTTATGTAGCTATATAAAAGATGAGGAGACAGCGAAGAAGACGATGTCAGGAGGAGGAAGAGGATCACTGGGAGATTCTGGGAAGCTGCATCCAAACCTGAAGCTGAGGCCTCTCCTCCTAAGAGCTGCCTGCGTGAAACAATAAAAAATAAATATTAAAAAATTCACACTGCACGCAAGAAGCCAATCAAAGGGAAGAATATATTTCACACACACAAATAATATGAATTTACAAACTACAAAAAGATCAGAGGAAGGAAATATTAGTAATGTTTAGATAGAAACAATGTTTCTATCTAAACATTGATCTTCTATCAATGTTTAGATAGAAGATACCAACATCTTCAGACGTATCGAACTCTCCAGAGAGGAATATTATATTTTGACACACGTATCAAATAGTATATATGCAAACACATTAAACTCTTCATGTCACACTTTGAGACGCTACGATCAGATATCAAGCAGCAGAACAGACAAGGTGACTTTCCGAGATCAGACCTTGGTTAGCGGGGTAAACACCTCCACCCGGCCGCTGAGCCTGGAGCCGCCTGGAGCCGCCTGGAGCCTCCTGGAGCCTCCTGGAGCCGCCTGGCCCTGTTAGCGGAGCTATGCTGCTCCGAAAACTCCGGAGTATATTTCAAACTGCACATAACTAAGTGCGTAAATTAAGCTATAATAGCTACTTTCTAGCCTAAAAACATCTTAAAACAACTTTTTGTGACAAATTAATAGTATACGTACCTCTGTTTGTCGCTGCTGGAGGCGCAGTGCAATGGAAGCCATCTTGCTGGTCCAGAGACGAGACGGGTGTGGCTGCAGCGGAAAGCCAAAGGTGCTCTGGCCTTTCAAAATAAAAAACTTAACTAAAAACTCAGGCTAACCATTTTTCTCGGTGACCAGATGTCCGGTATTATTTGTTTCTCACAGGAGCATTACTTAAACTGACTTGCGGCTGGCAGAAAATACTACAGTAAATAGCCTGAAATGAACAAGCTTGTGTCCCTGCAGCCTGCATACTGTGTGTGATTCGGTCCCTGTGTCAGCCGGACAGAGAGAACTTCCGGGACAGACCGCTTGTCAAAAATGAAATAATGAAAACCAAAATTGACAGCTCATTTTCTTTTTTATTTTTGCAATTGCTGTTTTTCTAATTTAGTTTTAAAAACGACAACAACAAAAAAACAACACATGCTTGTTTTGTTTTTGCAATTTTATTTTGAAACGAAAAAAACCAAAGAACGAACCATACACGGATTCAGCTCGGAAGACTTAAATCATTTTGCGGGTTATTTTTTTTAGCTTTCCGACAGTTATGCTAATCCGGGTGAGTTTTTGTAGCTGTGCGCTGCTTTACCTGCTATCTGATCGCTCCGTTTACTGCAGTGAGCCTCGATATAGCCAAACCCCGTCAAGTATTAGTATTTGTTGCTGCGCGTTTGCGCAAAGAGGAGACCAGCTGCGCAGGCAGGCTGAGAAATGAGAAGCAGGTGATCAGTTTGTGTGATCGGCAACAAGAGACCGTGATCGCGATCATACGCTTTTTCACGGCCAATAATGGTGGGTGGCCGATCGATCGGCACACACACACACACACACACACACACACACACACACACACACACACACACACACACACACACACACACACACACACACACATATTAACTACAAACTACAAAACTACGAACTAAAGAACCACAAATCATGACAAAAAGAATTGTGCCTTTCTGTGAATAATGAAAAAGTAAAAACAGCATTTTTAAGTTTTGGATCTACAGGGATTTACACAACCCATTCCTACAAGATGTCCAAATGCTTTATGTATTTACTTTAAATATTTCATGATGAGTTTATTTGCGAGCAAGTACAAAAATACTTGATATAATTTTATTTACATTTATTTTTCCTCGTTCTTTTCACTTGGCCATTCTGGCTTGTGGGATAAATGGTTTGGCCAAACTGCTTTAAACAGACATATTTTTTGTGTAGCTCTGATAGATTGAGATCTTAAGCAACAGTAGGATAAATTCATCTTTGACCAAAGATGAAAAATGCAAAAACTTGAAGAAAAAAAACATTCAGGCATGCTCATGATGGATTTGTCATAAGTGACAACATGATCCCCATCTACTGGCCCTCCTGAGTATTACAGGTGGGCTTTTATCGTATCGTTCTCATGATTTGTATCATGAGAACGATAAATTTCTTCTCATGATAAAAATTTAGATTTTTCGTTGTCACACTAAACACCAAACCAAAAAATCTGTATTGTGGGAATACAGATTCCACTATTTATTTAATTTTTTTTTTGCCAAATTGATATATTGACATAACGATGGGAGGGAAAAGGAATAATTTGGTTAAAAGCCAGCTGACCGTCCCTCAGTGACACTGAAAATTAAATTGTCAAAATAAAAGATCTCTTCAACACATTTGTAAAACCTCAGCTGCCACCCTGTTTCAAAATGTTTTTTATAAATAAACCCATGTAAATTAGTTTTGCTGAAAATAATATATTTTTTAGAATTCCTTTGAAGGTACTGAACTGCAAAACCAACAAAAACTATTATTAAAATCAGATAAACAATAAAACCTTAAAATGAGCACTGAACTTTGTTAATAACATGTTTTTGATCAATTTAAATTAATTTTGTCCAACAAAGTCAGAACCAGATAAGACTCACCTGCTCTCAGTTTGCAGTCGCTGCATTATCTCAGTAATGAATAAATAATGTTTTTACTAAAATATAAAGGCAGCAGATTATTTTCCGTTTCCCTATGTTACTAAGATAAGCGCCATCTGAGAGCATCACAAATGCTCTTATCAAAAACATAATTATCCCAGGGGCTAAACCCAATCGTGGTGCTATGATAAAAAAAAAAGCTAGATAAGGAAAGTCTGTGAGGGTTGCTAAAAAAGTTTGAAAACAAAAAAATATAAGCAGCACAAAGGGAACGTGAGGTTCCTGAACGTGACCTGGAACGTGCTGGAGAGAACGCTTCAGGCTTTAATACACTAACCGCACAGACGCACTGATGTTTACAAAGCTGTAATCAGTAATCCCACATCTTTCTGGATGCAAGATTCAATGGTCTGTGGAAGCTGAAGTGGAGCTCCTCCAGGATGCAGCACATCAGTTTATTTGTTCTTGGAGAAATGAAAACCTAGCATTCAGTCAGACTCGACGGAGATTATCATCTCTGCTTTTCACCTTTTGTACAAAAAGCGCTGTGCACCCCAAGTTATTGAGCACTTTTGCAAATTGCCAAGATATGTTTCAGTGAGACGTTTGATGAAAACTCCTTGACCCTTTCAGCAGGTCCAGCAGCCCATGTCCAAAAGCTCAAAGAAATCGTCTGTTCTCAGCAATATGTCCGAGATATCTGTGAAAACCTTTTGCAGGGAGCTGAAGTCTGCCGCATCAGGAGTTTTGACAGACTAACGACAGCTGAATGCCAAAGTGAGCGAGAGAAACTTTCAGCATCGAAGCTCTGCAAACTTTTGACTCTGACAGCAACGACAACCTCCATCCAAAATTTAGAGAAAGTGCAAAATACACTTTCTGCCCCATGGGTTAATTTAGTTTTTTCATATTTACAACTTGAGCTTTTTGTTTAGTTTCCAACATATAGACTCTTAATTCACGCACTTTGGTGATATGAAAGTGCCTTTTTTCTCTTTTATTCCAGAAGGTTCTAATGTCTGTTCAAGGTTGTTGCCACTTTGTACTAAGGCTGCATGCTGAGCATCAACTATTAAAAAAATCTGACCTTCTGGCTGCTCCAATATTCATTCCTTGGTTTTTGAAAGAAATCCATCCGTCTCTGGAATTCCAATCCAAAATCTTCTAACACCTCTGGGCCACCAGCAGATGGCGATAAAATTAACATCAAAATACAATAAAGAAGATCCTTAACATGGCTTAAGTACTGCTAGGTTGGAAATATCCCAATACAAAAAATCTCTTAACCTTTTTTTGCAATCAACTTCTCCAGCTTCAGTTGAGGTTTAATGGCAGCAGAGTCGGGGCAAAGTGAGAGGGAAAAAGTCCCAAAAACAGTTGCTATGGTGATATTTCTGAAACTGGTATTCATATTGTAAATGGAGCTCTGACATTGCTTCTCTCCACAGATATACAACACATTTTTTATCCAAAAAATTGTTAGTGTGAATGAAAGATAAAAATCAGGTGGAAGTCTTTGTTTTGCAGCATGTTTGTGTGAAAATGGCATTAATGGGTTTTATGTCTGAGACATCATCGTCCTTAAAATCCTTTAAATTCCTTTTGTTTTTATATTGTTTCATTCTGGAGGAGTGGTGGGCATTAATGCTGCAGCAAAAGAGCTTCTGATGGATCCAGTCACAGGAAAATGTTGGTTAGCTGAACAAGTTTCCCAGCCACCCATCGCCTGGCCTTCTGCTATGCAAACACACCACCCCCGCCAGGGCACGGAAACTAATAAAAAACACAGCCAGACTTTTTAAAATTGTTACATGCAACATCCAACAGTTGTTATCTTCAGAGGTACTATGTACCAGTGATGTTCTTCAAATCATTTGCTGATTTACAGATGGACTGCTTGACCCAGCCAGCTGCAGTTTTGAGTGATGTGGATGGTAAACACACACATTACTGCAAGCAGGCACGTGCAGAGGGGGGAGCTGGGGGTGCCTGAGCACCTGCCGTTTTTGCTCCTTGCCCTCAAGTGCCCTTTTGGTCAAATTTCTTTTTTTTTTTTGGTATTTCCTAAGCCCTCTTCTGACACATAAAAATGTGCTAAAATTCTTTGCTATTTTGTTTCTTTTTTGTACAACATAATAAGCCCTCTGGTCACCTTGTTACCTTTGACCTTTTGCCCGTGACGCATGACGCAATTGCCTCTCGCGCAGTGAGATAAAGCGGCTAACTGCGGAGCTCAACGTAGCGAACGTTCCAGATTACAGAACAGTTTTTGGTGAATTATAAAAAACGTTTTTGGTGAATAAAGTGGAGTAGACTTGCTGCTTGTCAGATGACAGAAAACGTTGAAGTATCGTTTCTGCTTCAGCTCGGAGTCGCGGTTTAAGCAGAGAGGTAATGAAATACAACAGACACTGACAGGCCTCTGCGTCTGCCTTTCTCTGAAGAACTACTGAGCAGGAGGAGACAGCCAGGTGAGGAGGAACTGTTCTTATCTATCGATTCTGTATTTTTATCATACAGACATTAGGCTGTTGTTGGTGTGCTATTGGCTAGCTGATAGCTAACGACTTTGCTAGCAAAGCTAGATAACTAAAAAGATTCTTCCCTGTATCTTTAATGATATCAGTCATTCTTTAGTATCGCTTATGCAATAAGGGCACATTGCCAGTCCAAAAAAATCTCCATAATGGATATATGTCTGATCTTCTAATTTCCTTTGCTGCATAATGTACATTGCATTTATTCAGGCGTTTTTTGCTGTGACTCTAAGAATCCATCATGTCTAATTCAGATTAGTCCTGGACTCCTGTGACAGCATTCAGGAGTACAGCTGAAAGGCAGACTTTTCTCACTGATTATTACAGTTTAGTGCTAAAAGTATAGAAGGTCTTGGTTATTATTAAGTAAACAAGAGAAAAATCACTCTGCAATGCCACTAAAATCTGTTAAAGCTTTATGTTCTTAACTTATAGTGGCCAAATGAGTGCTACCAAGTTGCTCACTCAATCCATCTCTATGGGTTCAAGGCCCTGTTTACACAGTGAAACGAACATTTTTGTTGCAATCTAGCCAGTTGTTTACACGTCTCCAGATATCGGAGTCTCTCACATTGACACATTTTCCAAACAGGTTTTCTGTGTCACCCCATGCAAACGTGAACGCGCACATGAACAGAGCATTGTCCTCTGTGCTGCTTAACCTTTTCAGTTTAACTCGTCATCTGAAACAGAAAGATATGCGTTACCACAGTGAATCTTGTTATGGTCATCTCAGACGAGTTACTGTTTTCTAAGTGAGGTGGAGGCTAAAGGCTCCCACACACTCAGCTATACATAAGCACAACCCACATATGGAGGCCTCAGTCCTCAATGCAGCTGTCGCAGGTTCGATTCCCAGCCTGGTGACCTTTGCTACATGTCTTCCCCCTCTCTCGTTACTCACTTTCCTGTCAACTAACTATCAAATAAAGGCCACTGGAGCCAATGAAACCTAAAAAAAAACACTGGGCTCTTTCTGTCTTTGACCGCAGAAGTGTTTATAGTCTGGGTTAGGTGCCAAAGCAGACCTTCAGACAGTGCAGACCTGTTATATTTAATTACGGATTTATGGGAGACTAATAAAATTATCTTATTTATAAAGAAAAAAAATTCAGAGTGGCTAAAGTCCATCATTGAACAAGAATTGGAAAACACTTAATTTTCACAGCCACAGTGATTTGTCTCTTTAGTCTACTGCTTGAAACCGTTTGTTTAAAGGGGGGATGATGCAACACAGCTGAAAGCTGTTCCAGCAGCAGCGCTGTAGGTATGACATTCACAATGAATTTGTAATTTTATGGAAACAATAAAAAATGATCCTGAATGATTAGATCAGTGGTTCTTAACCTTTTTTGAGGTACCGAACCCACCAGTTTCATATGCACATTCACTGAACCCTTCTGTGGTGATAAATAAAATATGATTTTTTTAACCCAAATTCAAGACATAGCAGTGACCCAACTAGAGTCGGGTCACTCCATGATCACTAAGTCTTCTTAAAAGGTTGAGTCTCTGAGAAAAGTTCTTCAAAATATAGTCAGTGTTTTCAGCACAGTTGAGCTGACTGTCCAGGAACGACCCAAGGTATTTAAAATTTGCCACAGTTTCAACAGGTTGGCCATCGAGAGAAACTGGAACCACTTTAAGGTCTTGTTTAGATCATTTAATTAGCTCTACATTCTTAAGAGAATGAAAAATTAATCCATCCATCCATCCATCCATCCATTTTCTTTCACCCTTGTCCCTCAGTGGGGTCGGGAGGGTTGCTGGTGCCCATCTCCAGCTAACGTTCCGGGCGAGAGGCGGGGTCACCCTGGACAGGTCGCCAGTCTGTCGCAGGGCAACACAGAGACACACAACCATACTCACACTCTCACACCTAGGGACAATTTAGAGAGGCCAATTAACCTGACAGTCATGTTTTTTTTTTTTGGACTGTGGGAGGAAAAATGAAAAATTAATAATAAACAATAAATACTTTGCGGTATTCTGATTTAGTAATGTAATTATATTAGTTGTGCTACCACCCCCACGCCACTAGAGGCAGTAGCAGCCCAGAAAAAATGAGACTAAGGAGCAGATTTAGACTACAGAATTTGGTAAAAAACTGTGAGCTTTGCTGAAGTAATGAAAGACAAAAGTTCAAATCCATGCTGAGAGTGGAGCTCCTTCAATCAGGGCTCCTCCGCAGCTCTGATTGGCTAAGCAATGTAACATGATCCTCTGATTGGCTAAGCAATGTAACATGATCCTCTGCAGCAAGTGATGCAAAGCGGGGCGTCATCATGACTTTACACAAGTGTGTCTTTACCTCCACGACAGAGGCTCCGCCGAACCCTTGAGACCGACTCATCGATGGAACCCAGGTTAAGAACCAGTGGATTAGACCATTTTGCTCACCAAGAGAACAGAATTATTTCCAAAGTAATAAAGACAGAAGAGCCATCTTCAGACGGGATTTGAGCTAACCGCCTGTGGTGAGATACACTTATTTGGCACAGAAAGAGATGATAAAGCGTAAAATCATCTACCGCATTTTGGATTTAGCTGTTTTAAACAAATTTTTTACAACCAGACGTTGACACCTGTGCCCTATCCCCAATCCGCAGACTGCTGATTTCAGTGCTGTTTGGCTTCGCAGTTAAATAATCCCCCGTTTAGCACATGTTTTTAAAGGCGCAGCAGCTAATAGGACGTTTAAGGTAATAGTGTGAGTTCCCACCTGAGGACAGGGCAAATGACTCACGTGTTGGGGCTTTGGCGCGCCGCTCTAATATTCATAACCTTCCCCTTAATGGCTCTAAGTAGCTGCCGTCCAGCTTCTTCATTATCTTTCCTTTTTTTCTAGATTTGGGATCTGTGGGTTGGGGGGTGAGTTCCTGGCGGTCAAGCAAGCAGGCGGTGAGCACATAATGGTCTAAGATATGATCAAAATTAAAAGGAGAAGCTGTGTTTTAATTGGCCCAGCAGGACAGCTTGATAACACAAAATGCCAGAGGGGAATAAATCCAGCGAGGAAAGAGAAGACCTCAAATACAGAGAGAAGCTGAATTTGCTGCAGAGAAGACATTTGGACAACTGTGTGTGCATGAGTGTTGGTACATGTTTGGACATGCACAGCCTCAAATCACCTGGGGAAAGTGCATCATGCTGGCTTTCCTAATATTGAACTTGGAGTAGAGTTATACACTCCCCTTCCCAGAGATCCCAGAAGTGCTGCACAGCTCATCTTGTGCAGGCATTCTTGTGGAACATGAAGTTTTTCGTCGTTCTTCACTTTTTTCCCTTTCTTTTTCTTCGAGATGGAGTGCAACAAGTAATACAAAAAAGCAGTGTGAGGTGTGTGTGTGAGGAGAGGTGTTTGAAAGAGTGATCAATGGGGATTGATTTTGTGAGTCTGCAGCTGCACATATGGGTTCTCGAGAGCAGTCCTCCACTGTTCGTCCACTTTCTCCCTGTGCTTTAGAAAGGTTTTATCTCCAGTGCTTAGACAGCCTCTCTGTGTGTCTTTGCAGTAAGAGGAGAAACATATCAGCACTCCAAAAAGGCTCTGACTCACTGCAGGCAGTCAGGCCCATCACTGGAACCAACATAGTGTTATTTATTAGATATCCATGTGTATTATCCATTGTTGCTGCCTCTCTGTTAATGACCAAACATATCTCGGTGGTCACTGACTGAACTAAAACCTGACAAAAGTAGTAATAAATACAATTTACTGAAAATTAATTAGTGAAAATCTGGCATTTCTTTTTACTGTGGTTCAACTGAATCATTTAAAAAAAATAAACTAATGAAACAAACAAAGCTGAAAATTACTTAAATCATTGCTTCTGTGGAGCATCCTTACGTTAAATATGAATTAATGCATAAAATGACCAGAACTGCCAAAAAATAACAAAATAATACTGCTTTATTGTTGAAACACAAAACGCCATAAGCTAGAAGGATGAGCCATTGACACAACATTATAAAACTTTAAGTGGACTCTTTAGCTACTTCATATCAGCATTTTATTTTAAACACACTCTGTTTGCATTTCTTTAGATGAATGCAGGATGGAAAGTATTTTATACAAAATAAACAGTATTTTTGAACCAACAAGTTGATTCTCATTGAGTGATATGATGACAACTTAGTTTACAGCTGATAATCAGCTGAATAAAGGTATATTAATAAGGACATATAAGTGAGAGTCCAGGACTAAACTCAAGAAAATTTGGAGAACTACTGATAAAGATCACATAAAGTAACTAAACTCAAGGAAGGAAGCTTTATTTATGCATATGAATATTATATTTTTCACAGCAGAGCGTACATCCACTGATGTACGCTCAGTGGATACAGGGTGTTCACATATTCACTTTTAGGCCTTAAAATGCCTGAAATCTATAAAAAAACGCTTTAAAATGGCCTGAGACACATTTAACAAAGTCTTAAATTTGGTTGTGGGAGGAGCAGTTGTTCTTGTATATGTTGTTTTTTTCTGACAAGAGAAAGTATGAGTTCAGAAATCTTCATTGTGTTTTCTGACTTGAGAAAAAGTGGCATTAAAAAGGTCTTAAATTTAACGTATTAATATCTGTAAGTTTTTTCCCAAAATATATTTGGTCATCAACCAGTTAGGTTGTGGAACAATAATATTCTGCATAATGAATATTAATGATAATAACAATAAATTATCATTTTTAATCATTTAAAATTAATATATTTTATATTTAAGGACAAACAGTTTATAGATTAAAGTTATGTTCTCTGTCCATGTTGCACATTGTCGTTGTTTTGTTTGAAGAGCTATAGTAAGCGTTGGCCTTGGCTTGTTCCTCCACCTGTGCTTTTTGTGTTTTGTGTTGTTAAGGAGGTCCGGCTGGGCCGGGTAAAGTCTTGACTTATCCTCCTGCAGGGCTCAGAGCTGACTGGGACGAGAGGCGATCAAAGGCAGCCTGCTTTATTCCTTCTTTACCTCCATTTATCCCCCTTTGCTGCTTCCTCGTGCTCTGACATTATCTTTGGTTACGATGGTGACATGTCAGGTTGACATGAGTGACAACAGCTGTGGTGATGGCTTCATACTCTTCAGAAGACTTCTTTACTTGGCTGGACAGAGGAAACAGACGGAGGTCATCTCTGCCTTCAGATACTTTTCTCTTCATTTCTTTTTTTAACTCTATCTTCCCTCCTGCCAATCTCTCCAGGTTGTTTTTCCTCTTCTTTAATGTTTTATATCACCCTAGAACTTCTTCCATTTTTCATTTCATTTCTTGCTTCTATCTTTCCCACTTTCTTGCTCACCTTTTATTCTACTTTTTACCTGATATATTCAGACATCTTCACATTTTGTGATATTACAGACACAAACTTTAATGTAAAGTATGGCATAATTTTAAAGTGTGGGTAAAGGAGGGAAAGAGATGTAAAGTTTTAAAACTTTTTCACTAATAAAAACCTGAAAATTGTAGCCCTGTATTTTTATTCAGCCCTCTTAAATCCCAAAATTAACTTGTTGCAGAACCACCACACTCGAGTTATGACTGAAATTATCTTGAGGTGGCACAAATCTCATAAAGTCTGAAACTCAAATATTTGCTTTGTAATTTTTTTTCTAATCAGCTCAATCTTCAGATGAAGAACATGTGAAGAATTTTCCAGTCTTCCCTCAAATTCTTACATGAATGTAGTTATGGATCCCTGTAACGTGTCAATACGGTTTGGTCCTAAGCTCTCCAGTGTAGCTCTGACTGCATGTTCAGGGTCGTCCTGCTGAAGGTCTGCATCTGAGATTGAGTTGTCCAAGCTTTTTGCCAAAGTTAAGTTGAAAGCACTTATGCCCTACTTTACATTAAAGTTTGTAAAGTAGTGGTTGCTAAATTTAAAATCACAAAAATATCCGTTGATCCAAAGCCAAGTCTATCCTGGTTTTGACAGCGTGGTCGACAGCTCATGTTTGTGAGTCTTCTTTGCAAATTCTTTAAGTCACGTTGAGAAACTAATGCAAGGAAAGCAGAAAAGGCCGTTTCTAGCAGGACATCCACAAAGCCAGTCTCTTCTTGTATACATACCACTCCGCTTGAGAAGAGCGGTACCCACATATATGTGTATTTCAAAACAAAACTTTGTGCCTTTTTATTTTATCTGCTCAATGAAGATAACTATAGAAGGACGGTGAAATTGGTGATTCAGTTCTCAGTGTTGCATTACTTTGTGTTAGTCTACTACTTGAAATCCCAATAAAACACTAAAGTTTGTGGTTTTACCACTACAAGATGTAAAAAAAAGTTCCAGAGTGATGAATACTTTAACAAACCGCCCACCTACTACTCGTTTTTTCCCTTCCATCTTCACTTTCACGCCTTTCTTGTTTTCCCTTCGCCACTTTAAGACTTCAGGACAAAAATCAGTGTTCTTGCAGCTACTCTTATGTGTAGTAACAGGCGAGCATACATCCACACAAATGTAGAAAGTAATCAAATTTCTGCAGGGTGATTGCTGAGCACATTTACACACACGCACATGCACACACGAACAGACACGGAGCGAGAGGTCATAGTAAATAACTGAGCTTTCGTGCTTTCATTTCCCTGGGGCATTGACTCTTGCTTGGTATTCATAACCATAACATGCAGAACCTGACGGGCCAGCCGCACGTGTGTGTGTGTTGTGTGTGTGTGTGCGTGTGTGCTTGCATGCGTTTGCCAATGGTGTATTTATACCCTTGTGCATGAACATGCATACAGCCAAGCACATTTAGTGAAATATACACATACTGCGAGGCATTTTGTAAGCAGATTGAAAAATATACATTCCTGTTATCGGTGCACACACACACACTCACACACATACAGAGATGATAATGGGCTTTGCTGGAATCCTCTATCCATCTTTACTTGCTGTTCCACTTGTCTGCAGCCGCTGATACTCTGAAGACAAATCCTGTCTTCCTGTTCATCTCTCTGTCAGTCACCTCTCCTAAAAGCTTTAAGGGAAAATGCAGACACACACTCTCTCTCACACACACACCTGCTTAATCCCAAACAAGGAGTTGCATTTTGAGACTTTTAATGTATTTATGCATCTGGCTTCTCCTGAATAATACATTCCTATTTGTTGTTTTTCACAGCATCTACTTTCAGAGAGACAGGAGGGGATTGAAAATAATAAAAGTAGAGGAACGCAGAGAATGGGAGGGTGTCTTTCCAGCCCCGCAGTTGGGAGGAGATTTTTATTTTTATTTTAATTTATTTCGGGTGGAACAAAAAACAACAATCAATTTGTGACACAGAGGCATTCGTTTATCTCTAATTTTCAGATTTCTTCCAGCAGCTTGTGATTGGAAATATTCCCTTCATTGCTGCAGCTTACCATCTCTTCCTCTGTCTTATTTATGTTTGATAGCGATAATGCCCCTGAGTAACGCCATGCTTACACTGTTTCAGTTAAAGACAAATTCAGACGTCTCTCGCCTCCAGGGTGAAGATTGATTTCCTTAAATCCTGCCAGTGCCGCTGTAAAAACGAGCGAGCAGATGTTAAACTTTCTGAATTTGTTTTGCCATTTTGTCTCAACCAGCTGCTGAGTTATTCGCCCACACCGCCCCCCTCCCCACTTGTGTGTGTGTGTGTGTGTGTTATTCTGTGTCTCATCTGTAAGACAAAGCTGAGTAATTTCAGCCCTTATTGATCAAGGTCATCAGGGCGCCCTGTGCAGCTGGATGTTCACGTTAGCAGCCTAATGAGACGATGTTTACGCCACGGCTGGAATGTGGATGCAGTTAAATGAGTGGGAGGTTCAGATTTCTTTTGCTTCTTTTGTCCTGAAACATCAGGAATGAGGAGTGTTGAAGAATAAAAGATGGAAGATTGAAGACAGAATGTTTTGTTCTGTTGTCAGTTTTTTGTATTTCTGTTTCAATTCAGTGATAATTGCAGCAGCACATATGTTTTCTATGACTGATACTGCGGTTAATGTGTAAAACCTGCTTTTTTTCTGAGTAAAGGAAAAAAAAGAAAGTAATAAAAGTTTCTCCTACCGTCCATTTTCTTGCTGTTATTGGAAGTCGTGTGCAGAGATAAGACCTAGAAGGGAGAACTCAGATCCCGCCAACTTCAGCACTGTCCCCGTCCACCTGGGGGATACAGGCTTCTCCCCAGTCAGGTGGGATTTACAGTCCCTCCAGTGAGTTCAAGGGTCTGTGCCAGGCTGGCGTCTCAGTGGAGCTGTTTAGTAAATCTTCAAAGACAGGTGGAAATGAGGGCGTCACAATCAGATGCCCAAACAACCTCTACTGATTTTAATTGTTTTTACCCGCCGAGGAGCAGCAGCTCCAACCGGAGCTGTCCGCTTTGAGTCGGGCTCTTCAGTTTATCTCCAACATGGAGCCTGGATGACCTGCAGAAGGATGTTACTCATAATCCATATTTCATTACCATATGTGTTGGAGTGTGGAAGCAACAGGAAACTGAGATTTGTGTTTCAGATCAGCTCTTTTTGTATCATGAAAAATGTTATTAATGCTCTCATTACTGCATATTAAATATGGCTTCAGGTTAATTGGTCCATTTGCCCACTCATACATTAGCTTTCTCTCCAGGATGTTGCAATGTTTTTTCTGATTATTGAAGCTTAAAATTACTGACTTTGTGGTGCTTTTTAAAAATGTTATTTGAGGCATAACATGATTTTTTTTAAAGTTGAAATTGCTTCACATAACCTTCCCAACAAAATACAAGATTTTAACGTAGTTAATATTTAAAGTACAAAATTTTTCAAGTGCCTTCTTGAAATGGGATGCTTAATACAAATAGAGTGAGATTCTGAGGAATTGTCAAGTGCAAAAGTCATTCAAGTCAATATAAACAGTTTACACAGGATAAACAAATCATATGGAACAAAATCTTTTTGCAGTAAAAGAAAAGTTATTTAGTGTCATGAATACTTTCAGTTTTCAGGTTTATCTTTAAAGAGACGTGAAGCGTCTGATAGTTCAATTGGAAAGTGTCTGAGAGGATTGGTCAAAATTCAGCCGACTTGCAGTGATTGGTCAGAAAAGAAAAATACTAAAAACATTAAAGTGATTGATTGGATTGGTGGAAAATGCTCAATAACTGGTAGAAATTGCAAGTCAGTGGCAAATTTGCAAATTACTAAATTTGCATTTATAATTGCAATGGCAACTTCCTGGAGAGACTTTAGTTTATACCCACATGTTTCCATTGCACACCATTTAACAGCCCATACACCTGATCACTGCATATTAGTTTGTTTCTCTTAGGAGTCGGGTATTTCAATAAGACATGAAGATATGTTGACATCAAATCACAAAAATCTCAACTGTTAAAGTGTAAGCTAATTTTTACATGCTTTATTTTTGAATGCTTCATATTCCATCCTGCTGATTGTGGTTCTCATCCCTATATGATTTTTCTGAAATATGAAAGATCATGACCCTAATCAAAAGCAGATAACACTTAGCAATTCGCTGCTGGTGTTTAGTGCAGCTACATAACTGCATGTGTTTACAGGAGAAAAATCAACTCACAAATTACAAAGGTATGAAATGACAAAGAGTCAAAATGACAAACAACCATCCCTGATGTGTGTCCAGCCCATTCCATCATTTTATCACTCATATTTACATGTCACACCAAGATCCTCCAACTCCTACACAAGTAAAATAACTATCCATTTGATTGTTTTCCAGTGAAGAACCATGACTTAGGAGAGCTGGCTTTCACAACGACCTCTTGTCAGACAGCTTCAACTGGAGGTCATGGCTTTAACTGGAGGTCATGATTTGAAGATGCAAATGAACCACACCATGTCCATAAAACTAGTGAGGGACTCTTTCCATTTATGACTGAGCATTGACAGCCTTTCCATCCATCCAGCTTTTATACCTGCTTTACTTTATTGTCAGCAGGAGGTTTTGAATCCTTTGTCAGCAGGTGAGAAGCAGGGTGAACTCTGGAAAGGTCACTGGCAAGTTAGGCTGTTTTCACACCTGATAGTCCAGTGAACCCTGTTTGATTGGTACCAAAACTGCAACATTTGTTACATTTCCAGCTGCTGCGGTTCTCTTTCACACTGCACTGAGTCAAATGATCCAAACCCTTCCAGCAACCTGTTCACCTCCCCACCTGAGGGGGCGCTGCATCAAGAACCACTGCAGGAAACAACACAAAGACACTGATTCAACTTCCTTCCTCAAAAATATAAACAAAGATTGAGTAGCACCAGATTTTAGTGATTGGAGAATTTCTCTTGTCTTTAGTAGAAGACCACAAGATGTTTCTCCTGCTAGTGCTAGACACAAATTTACCCAGAATGCCCTGCACCACAGTCAGCTTCCTGCTTCTGAAGCAGTCTCTGGCATTAAAACTGCTCCAGAGTTCATGTCAGCCAAAGAGAACTGGGTTTGTAGGCAGACCAGAGATCGCTATTTTGGTCTGGATCAAAGTTTGTTCACATCTTCACAAACAGCCCGGACTTTCTAGACAAATGGACGGGTTCAGTTAAAGTGGACTAAATAGGGCTGGTTCTGAATACACTCTTTGAGTGACTGATTAACATATAGCATGGTTATTTTTCAGCAGTGGGATGAAGGCAGGAACAAAAAAAAACATTTCCAAATGTTCAATTCCAAGTGGGATTCAAACCTGGAACCTCGTAGCCATGAAACAGCTGCACTACTGTCTGCTGCTCAACAGGATTGGGTAATGACTTACTAATTTAAGCAGAAGCAGAAAGAAATCAAGAGTCCACTTATTATTTGTGTGTCAGCAATGACAGTTACAGAAAATTAATTCATCAATTTCAGCTAATTCCCTTAATGCAGTGGCTTTAACTGACAGCTAGACAGAGCCGGCGTAGTGCGACCTTGAGGAGGAGCTGAACATAAACAATCGGCTCCAGTTCCCTTGCAGCTCCTCACTGGCCTCAGCTCATAAAAAAGGACCATAATAAAATTTGAGCAGCAGCTGGAGATAGATAACCTGTTACTGCGGGAAAGGCCATGATGTGTTTGGACACTTTGACGCTTTTTATGTGGAGCGTCAGCAGCAGGAAAACATAAAGTGTTTAATTGTGTGGGTAACATCAACAGGAAGCGATGATAAACACCGTCTGCTAGATTAGCAGCATATACAGAATGTCTGGGCAATTATAGTGTCAGGTAGCAATGGGAGAATTCTTCCTCCCAGAATGGATGCTTCAACTATGAAGATGGAACAAATGCATTAAATGGCAACTGTTAAAATGTGCAAATTAAAATTAATATATCGGCTGGGCTTGCTGAAAAATATACAACAATCAGGTGAGGTATTGTTTTTCCCAAATGTCATGCAAAATCTGGATTTTAATCTAATCACACTGAATATGCAGTGGAGACCATGGGCCTCGTGTATAAAAGAGTGCGCAGTTTTCACACTAAAGGTTGGCGTACAGACAAATTTAGATAAGTGCAGCGCACATAAAAAAATCGGATGCATAAAGCCATGCTCACTCCTGTGGCCGCACACCTTTCCTTTATAAATCCTAATTTGCAGAAAATACAGAACAGCTGCTGGTCCGTTATGGAGAGCCATTTCACCCAAAATTAAATAAATAAATGGGTGAAATAAGTTGGATTGGATTGGAAATAAATAAAAAATGAGTAAACTAAATCAATAAATGAAAAAAATGAGTGACATAAATAAAAAAAAGTTAAATAATTTAGCTTTTTCATTAACCCAATTTTTCATTTATTTTTCATATAAATTTCTCAATTTCCCTTTTTCATTTATCTATTTTTCATTTATCCCTTTATCCATTTACCCATTTTTCATTAATCTATTTTTATTTAACCATTTTTTAATTTAGCTTTTTCATTAACCCAATTTTTCATTTATTTATTTTCATATTATCAATTTCTCTTTTTCATTCTCTTTTTCCTTCTTGCGTGTGATTCTGGTCACCATGTTGTTCTGATTTTACTTGACCTAACTGTTGCCTTTGACACAGTAGACCATGACATTTTAATATCGTGATTACAGCTCGTTGTAGGTATTGATGGCACTGTTCTTAAATGGTTCCAGTCTTACCTGGAGGAGAGAACAATTTCAGTGAAGATTAGTGACTCTGAATCATCTGCTGCTTATGGTGTCCCGCTGGGCTCAATTCTGGGCCCTCTGCTTTTCTCACTTTATTTACTGCCTCTGGGTTCTATACTTAGGAAACATGGGATCTCATTTCATTGTTACGCTGATGATTGTCAGATTTATTTGCCCCTGAAGCAGAAGGATGTCCATTCCATCAAACATCTCCTGGGTGATATTAAAGCTTGGTTGGCCTTGAAATTTCTAAATTTTAATGAAAACAAAACAGAGGTGATGGTGTTTGGACCCAGTGGCTCCTGTGAGTCCTCCTCTGTTGACCTGAGACCCTGGGGGCATATTTTAAGCCTGTTATTACAGATCTTGGTTTTAAGGTGGACAGTGATTTCAAACTGGACAGCCAAATCAGAGCCGTGGTTAAGTCCAGCTTTTATCATTTAAGGCGATTGGCGTCAGTGAAATCTTTTCTTTCCAGGCAGCATTTTGAAACAGTGATCCACGCTTTTATTTCAACTCGATTGGATTACTGTAACGCACTTTATCTGGGAGTCAGTCAGTCGTCTGCAGCTGGTTCAGATGCTGCACCACTTTTGACAGGAACTCAAAAGAGGGAGCATGTGACCCCTGTCCTGGCCTCACTTCACTGGCTGCCTGTATATTTTAGGATTCATTTTAAAATTCTTAGGTTTGTTTTAAAATCTCTACATAATTTTGCCCCGCCTTACCTCTCTGAGCTTCTTCACCCCTACATGCCCTATCGGTCTCTCAGGTCAGCAGATCAGCTGCTCTTGGAGGTACCGAGATCCAGGAGGAAGCTCAGAGGGGTCAGGGCTTCTCTGTCATGGGCCCTAAGTTATGGAACGACTTGCCTTTGCAGGTCAGAGAGGCCCCTTCACTGTCCACTTTTAAAGCTCGTCTTAAAACCCATTTATTCTACTTGGCTTTCAACACCAGCGGGATCTAGTTTTAAATTGTATGTTTTTGTTTTTAAACTGTAAGAGGCAAATTTCGACTGGTAGCATTCACTTCGTAATTAGTTTTTAGCTTGGCGGTTTCTATTCTGTATATAAAGGATTACCTGAAGAATGAACATGGGTTGATAACATCCGAAGCGGGCGCGCAGCGGCGCTGTGTTTAGAGCAGGAAGACGAAGAGGAAAAACCCGCAGCCGGAATCCGCGGCGCAGTGAGGATTTCCATGGTAACAATGACTGATCGATCAGTTTTATTAGCAACAGACAAAGAGTATCAGAGACTGAGAGAACGATGAGATCCTGGCAGTCTGAGAGGCAGCAGGGAGTCGATCACTACGGGGTGAGGCGGAGCCATTACTTTAGCAGTTAGAAGAAAGCAGCTTACAGCCACGGCTAACTCCGGGAACCAAGTCCGAAAGACTGCATTTAAATGTAAAAGTTGCACATATGTAGATTACTCAAGCTATTTACAATAGTTTTTACAGAACTCTACACAACATCAATTAATTTATTAATAAAATAGATACACAAAGATTTTCTTTCTAACACAGCTACACAGGAAGAGTGTTCATCCAAGAAGTGTGACTTGCAGGAGCAGGGAGGCTCTGTACTGGTTTGTCTCCTTTTAAATCAAGAGGCCCATGATAGTTTGACGTTAGGCAGCAGATGTCCCACAGCTGATTGACTGAACCTGCCATGGACAGAGGAACAAGACCATCCCAGATATGGTAGGTTGTTAGGTCGGCTACTGTTGAGAAAGATGGACAACAAAACAAATGGAGAAATTATGAATCACATCAGAATATGTAAATTATTTGACAGATAGCGCTTTAGTCAATAATTAAAATGCTTTTCTAAACAACAGTGTCGGAAGATGTCAGTGATTTTAGCTAAACTTATCAATACAGCACTGACAGGCAGCGATGTTTATGCTTCCTAACTGTGGCTAAAGCTGCTGCTAGCTGGTTTACTCTCCAATCGGAGACTGTTTATTATATACACAGTTAGAGAATGGTGGATTGACTGAGTAATAACGGCTATCTAACACTTAAATGCTGTTTTTATTAACCTTTTATTATATCCTTAATTTTTCAGTCAGGTTTCCCGAGGCAAAATCACACAGGAAGTAAAGATACACCTCTTCGAGTTATGGCGGCCATTGTCTGACGTCACTGTGAAAGGGTCTATTAATCCGGGGGGCACTTGTTTAATAGACGGTAAATTGTGAAAATAACTTGCTGGATATTGAAAGTTCCAGTTGTTATGGATACATGGGTAAATATATCATCTCACAGGACATTTAAAGAACTACTTACAATTAAAATAAGGAAGAAATATGTAGGCAGACATTTGAAACTTAGGCGTAAAAGGGTTAACACTACAGCGTCTGCAAATAAATGAATAAAATGTGTAGTTTTAGTTGTTAAGAGTTATTGAACAAATAAGTACAAGAATCTGAATGAGAACCAAAGACCAGAATCAGTTTTTGTAATTTTCAGGTGCGCCTGCATCAGCTGTCAACCTTCACAGAGACGTTTACCACCATCATCAAGAATAAAGACTGACTATTGGTCCTTATCAGGACCTGAGCTGATCAGAGTCTGGACATTTTCTCTCAAGTGCTTGTGTTTTTGATCGGAACCAAACACCAACTGCAACTAACTTTGTAGTGCTTCTGAACACCATATTGGGCCCAGCAGCCATCACTCAGTATCAAGCGTTTTGAAGGCAAAGGCCAAACATGATTGGCCTTGGCTGCACACCAGCAGCAGCTGCTGTTAATCAGGACACAATAAGAGAGAATGTGTGTTTCAGGGACCGCTCTCAGCTCACGGCCCTATGAGGACAACATTTTTTAGGGTGTTGTATCTTTTTATTTTGCATGTTTATTTTTTTAACCTTTTAAACCATTATGCATACAGAAGTCATTAATTCACCAGCAAACCATACCTGCAAACCAAATCCAATCTGTTACATGCCATTACTTTTGCACAATTCAAAAAAATAAATGAATAAAATACTGATGTTAGTTTATAAATCACTGAACAGTTTAGCACCACAATACATTAAAGATCTGTTATTGCTGTACCAACCGTCTAGACCCCTCAGATCTTCTGGTTCTGGTTCTGCTCTGCATCCAGAAACAACATTCAGCTTCTATGCACCACAAATTTGGAACAAACTTCCAGAAAACTGTAAAACCCACATGTTTAGAGTTGCTTATGGCTAAATTAGGATTAGCTGTTTGATTGATTTATTAATCAGACCTGTGAAGAAGCTGTTGCAATAATTAATGCGGCTAAAGATAAACTAATGGATGAGTTTCTCTAGATTGTGCTGAGACATAAGACATTTATGAGACTTCTGACATTTTTGATTGCACATCGTTTATGTAAATTATTGGAGGAATTTTATGTGGAGATATTGTGTGTCTGGTTTTGCTGATTTTGGTTTCATTAAAGTGAGATTTATGCTCCCAATTATTACACACAGGGTAAGATTAAATACATAACCCAGGTCTCTGGGATATGTCTGTTAAGTGATTTGTTTTTATTGTGTTTTTTTTATTTTATGTACTCAAGCACATTTTCTGAGGCCTAATTTGTAAGATTGTGTTGTTTTTGTGTGACTGTTCATCTCCACACCATGTGGATGTCTGCCTGTTTGTGATAAATGCCACTTTTGGACGATTTAATCTCGCTCCGTCTTCATTCTGTCACTCAGGAGAATAAATGGGCTCTGTGTAGTCATTTCAGCACCACACCTGTGCTTTACTACGTCTTCCAAGCGTGAGACATCTGCCACTGGAAAAATGGCAGCCGTGGTGGAGAAACCCTCAGTGTAGCGCCATTACAGCATCCTCAGTTTTTAAACACACTTCTCTGGACAATATTTCCAGAGATTCAAGGCCTGCCTCTTCTGCCCTCATGGCGCCTGTCTTCTTTGACACGCCTCTTCCTGCTTCACCATGCTCTCTGCTTCAGCAGCGGAGGGCTTTTTGTGGTTCATTTTCCATTCTGAAGGTTAATGCAGCAAAGTGTATGAAAGAGAGAAACAGCTTCAGGTCAGTGGAGTTCTTTGAAGAACAACATCAAACACAGAGAAGCATCTTCCAGCCATTGGCATCACAGCAGAAAAAGATGTTCAGACTGAACGTGTCTGTGTGTGTGGCTGGAGAGGTGTGTATAATTGCTAATCCTTTGGCCATCCCTCAGTCCCATCCACATGCTGCTCCATGCTTTGGTTGGATATCTAGCAGAAGATTCTCACATCCATATTTAGTTGTTGGGATTGAGTTCTCATTGATATCGTCTGTTTATTTTCTGACCGTGCCATGTTGTGTTTTTGTTGCTCCTGTTTGGACCCTTTCCCTTATCTCACTTCAGCACACTTCTGTCTCACTATCTCCATCCCTCCTGATCATCCAACCCTGAACATTTTCTACAAACTTCACAGCTTTGCTGATCATGTTTCTCTTAATTTAAAATAGGATTTTCTTGTTGTCCATATTTTTTTATGCATACCATTTGTTCTGTTTGGATTTCAATAAAAAGCAGAAATGTTGTTAGTGCTTTGGACAGCATTGATACTTTAATAGATCTCTTTAGATTGGTATCAGTCATTAGCTAGATTTCTATCTGATTGTGAGTCTCTGGTTTTGTAAATTGATTTTGGCGTATTTCAATTTGGCTTTGAGAATTATAAATATCAGCAATGAAGAAGTTTGTTTTTGGCTTTTTTCCTGTAAAAAGAAGAGGTGACGTCACACTGTGCGTGAGAGAGCAGTCACTTTCAAACAGACTTGTGCTGTTATTAAATAAAGACAATGTAATCATGCAGTTGGTGTAATCATCCTGCTGTGTTCAAGTTTTCTCTGAAGTCGGAAGGTGAAGCTTTGACTGGTTACAGCGTTCCAATTAAGAAGTTAAGATTTCAACCCCCGCAGACATCGTCAATACCTCTAACAAGCATTACACCACAAACGCCACTTTTAAAGTAGCAGGCACTACATGTAGCTTTGGTTTTAGCTGCATTCTTACATGTCTTATACAAATTATCATGTTTTCACCACTTATTACTATCGTTGATGCGAGGAGCAGCCATATTGAAATGCAAAGTTGGCCTTACAAGTCATAGCTGGGGGTAGTCTGTGTTGCTTCCACTTTCCCAGAGAGAATTCCAACTTTCCACTGGGAAGTCAAAATTTCCCAGTTCTGACTACAACTTGAACACAGCATCCGTCCTTTGCACCTACTCTGGTTTAGTGTGGATTCCCTAGAGAATAGAGACTGAGATTTCAGAAAGACGACCATCGTTTCCAGATGCAGCATTACTGACGGACATTAAAACCAAACAGCTAGCTGTAAATAGCTTAGCGTTCCTGTTTTCTGCTCTGACTCTCTGTGTGAAGAAGCGGCCTGGATGAACAGCAGACGTCTCAGTGGAAAATATGGTTTCCTTTTGGAAGATTCTTTCACCTCTTCTGCATTTCCTAACTTTTTTAAACACTTCAATGTTACTAAAAACTGTTGACCAAGAAAATCAGATTTTTTTTAATTTCTGATAGGCAAGTCAACAGTTGAGCTTAAAATTTATTGGGGTTTTGATGATTTATTTGATCTGTCCTTCTTAAGGTCTGAATAATTAAATAAATAAATGGTGAACAACTTTAGTGAAATTAAGAAACAAAATTAGATTCAAATTTTTAGTTTATTTATACCAAAACCAGTTTTTATATGTCTTTTAAAGGTATTGGTGAGTCTTGTTCTTGTCTAAAGATCAATGATTCAGTACGGATGTTTACCAATACATTCAACTTTTAAGTCTTGTTTTTGTGAATTCATATTTTTCTGCATAACCCGGTCACAGATTTCACATCTACATTTCTGGTTCTGTCCCACACCAATGTTTTCTGTCTCTTTTACTTGTGATTTTCCACAGTTTCTTCTCCTGCTGGTGAAAAATGGTGGAGTTTCTTGATTAGAACACACACTGCTGAGTCCCCCCACATCGCATCATTGCTTTTGATTAGCTTCTTCAACCCCCTGCTCCCTCCTTTATCACTATCAACAACAGGGAGCGAAGCACACACACACACACACGTTTGCATGGCCATCTTTTTGGGGACCTTCCACTGACTTCCATTCATTTCTACAGCCTAAACCTTACCCTTATCCTAACCCGAACCAAAACTCAATTCACACCTTAGTCCACAATCTAACCCTGACCCAAAAACAGCGATTCCCCTTGAGGAGATCAGGCTTCGGTCCCACAAGGAGCAGTGGGTCCCTACAATGTAGTATGTGTCAGGAAAATGGTCTCCACAAGGTATTCCAGACAAATGCACACGCACACACACACGCACACACACACACACACACACACACACACACACACACACACACACACACACACACACACAGATTTTGGCTGCTGCTGGTGCTGCGGTGGCAGGGCATCACGTAAAGTCAGCACGGGGCTGACAGCTCCCTGTCCCTAATGAAGCACTAATAAACTGCTGCACCAAACAGTGGATCAGAGAGCAGTAAAGCTCCCCACCTGTCTGCCAGAGGGAGAGATTTTCAGAGAGAGGATAACTGTAATTCCCATCCCTCCAAACCACTCTTCCCAACTTTTCAGTATCAAGCAGAAGGCTTTCTCTCATTTGCATGCCTCTGATGTCAAATGCAAACTCAAATATTACAGAGGTTTGGATATTCCAGGTAAATTAAAATATTGCTCTAATCAGCGTTTCAGAAAGCTGCACAGCCAACTTGTCTTTTTATAGAGCCTCCATTTTGATGACAACTATCCAAATTAACTTCCAGTCGCTCTTATTTTCTGTTTAATAAAGACTGCTGTGGTTCTATAACATAAGCAAATGATTCATTGAGACTTACATTTTTAATAAATCAATATTATTTAACGTTTTTTTAATTGTAGCCATTGGTTAATTGTCAGCTTGTTCCTTTTCAAAAAGAAATATAACTTTTTTTTTTGTTTGCAACATTTTACCTGATCAGAACAGATGAAAAGTTTTTGCATCCACAGTAAACCAAAGGGCTTGGTGGGCTTTGTCGTACTTCTTGTTTTTTTTCTGCCGGCTACAGTAACTCGTTCTATTTTGCTCTGTTTTTCTTTTCAGTTTCTTTTCCGTTTCTCAAACACCAGCCAATAGTGTAAAAAGTAGCACTGTGTCTCAGTGGGATTTTCCATCAAATATTCTAGATGTATAAAAAATCCACAAAAAAGGCAGATTTCTTTGCAAATAACTTGGATAAAAGTTTCTCAGAAATTCAGAACCTTGAATATGTGGGGATCAATTGTATTACACTGGTAAACATGGGAGCTGCAGCAGTAGTTACCTGAAATTCATGTCATGTTTCCTTTTTGGGGTAAATCACAATAATATTCTATGCAATTATCAATATTTCTTTGTAGCTCTGAAGGAGTGGTATCAGTGCTTACCCTCTAAAATACCAGCTGCTTTCATCCAGGCGCTCTAATTTCAGACTTTTTCTTTTATTATTAATGATAAATTCAATTCAAAATCTGTGAAACATGCAAATTTAGCATGAGCTCTTTATCTCCTTACGGCCACTTGGCATTGATTTCCTTTGTAATCTTAAAGTATTCTCTTAAGTCTGGAGGCGCACCATGAATAGTAAACAGATCTTATTGGTTTCTTAATGGTTCTTCTGCTGCCTCTACAGCAACAATACATCACTGACTGATTTCTGTCCCAATTTAAACACCAATTTAATTAACATTAGGATGTGTCTGTGTTCACGTTTGCGATGGTGATACGCTACCTCATGCTCATCCATAATTAGGCACCAGGTATTTCAGGCCCAGCATGTTCCTCACAACGGTGGACAATATAAGAAACCTGCTGACTATAGGTATTCTCTGGAAGTCTGCCCATTTAAATCTGAGCCACTTGTGATTAATAGTAGAGCATGTGCTCAGTGAAAAGACAGATGAATACACAATAATGACAGAAATCTCAAAGTGCTTTAAGAAGTGGCTGAATCGTTGAAAATGAACTCAGTTTATTCTTTCAATTTTTGTGTAGCTGTCTCAGAACACTAAATAATCTGACCAGAATCACACATAATAGACCACATTTCTCAGCTTTCGAAGACACTTATTTAATTCAATGTGCCAAGAGTAGCTGCTGTGAATTTGTTGGAAAGAAAAGAAGTGGGTTGAGGAATTAGACGATGGGGCAAGATGACACTGGAGCCTGCTCTTCAGAGGTACGGCGCATCTCACAAGGTTTGAATGTCATCACAGTTAGTTTATCAGTATACAAACGCTATTTTTCCTCTCGTTTTGATAATTACGGCTTAAGACTACAATTCAGTTTCTCAGCAAATATGAATAGAACATGAAAACAGATTTATGTGAGCCTTCTTTATAATATATCTGTCCTGCATCAGAGTGTTCAATATACAGTCACAGCACTTGGTTAGGCCTCCTTGTACATGCAGAGCTGCATCAGTAACATGGAGGCCATCTGGTTCTGCTCAGATGTTAGTGAAGCTCAGGTTGCTCTGATAGGTTTGGGTGTCTGTGTCTCATGTTAACAGTAGATTCTTTGTGGAGTTTGGGTCAGCTGAGTTGGACATTAAAGATTCATGAATTCAGCGTCTCCACAAAATTCATCAGTGGAAAGAAGTTGCTCTGGTAAACGGCAGTCCTTACTTTGGACTTAATAAAACACAGTAGACCAACATGGCTCCTAGAATTATAATTGAGATCCAATGTTGAAACTTCAGATTGGATCTGAAGCTCCTCTGCTTGTGTCTTTTTCCACTCTCCCTTCAGACCCTTTAATTAAAAAAAAAAATTGATCTTTTGACCTTTTAGCAGCCATCCATTCCTTTTCCTGTTAAGTTCAGGTAAGACGCGTCTTGATGTCTTTGCAGCGCTGCAGCTCCTGAAACACTGCGCTGAGTCCCAGTCAATACCCCTCGAGTCTCTCCCAAACTCTTAATGAGATTCACACACTGCTGTGAAAACGCACACTAATGTGTTTTTGCAATGAATACATCTAGAAATCAGTGTTTGGCCATTAGAAATTGGAAAGGAATGAATATTTTCTGTGAAAAAAAATCTGCAACAGTGCTTTATGGTACTAAGTGTTTTTTTATCCTAAGAAATGTACAAATTACTGTTTCACCAGTTAATTTATTTTCTGTATCTGCACATCAAATCAACAGTTTGATTTATATTTTTCTGATTTGTTTCTGTCATAGTGTTGCTGTTTATCACTGTTAGATACATGGATACTCTTTACAGTGTGTTGTATGTTTTTTGCTTTTTAAATCCACTCAACGTTTCATGAAAATAACATTTTGTTAAAACTAAAGGATAACATTGCTTTGACTTATTTTTCACTTTTTGAATAGAAATTCTTAAATAAATTAACATTTTAGTTATTTGAATATATTGAGATCCACCTGTATATGTTTAAATGTACCATAGTAAATCATAATTGAATGCCAACATGAATAGATATATGAAAAGGCTTTGACGAAAATCTGAGAACGCTGGGTGTTTGAAGCTTCCGCTCCTCGCCGCAGACATCTCAGCTTCCTGTTTGAGCAGAAATGTTGCTTCTACAGTGTCACTTTGAAGCTTTATCTCTCTGTCTTTATTCTTATCTTTTTCCCTTCATTATCCCTGCCCGTCTAAACTCGCCAAGCTTCACTCCAGCAAAGGCGACTGATTTAATTGGCAGCGAGGCTCATTCCAATTTTACGAAGGGAGCTCTGCAGAGCTTTTTCTCCTCCTGCTTTCTCTTCTCCTTTTTTCCACCTTTCACATGATAATAATAGAAAAATACACTCAGAAGTTTGCTGCATTGAGCATGCTTTGTATTTCTTTTTTTTTCATTTGTGCTTGTTACACCTATCACATTCGCCGAAGCAATTTGTCTGCTTGTCTGGGTCTGAGAAGGGCGGCTTATCTGCACTAACGCCCCATCGAGGCTATGCTTCATATCCAAATTGGCCTCTCTTAGCATTCAAATAAAGAGAGCCCCCACCTCCCTTCCCAGGTTTGCTCTGTTTGTGTGCTTCGTTCTTTTGCTCCCACCATCCTCTGCTTGTGAAGCTACTGCTCCACTCAGAGGCAGAGGAAGCAGGGAGTGTAGGAAAGCCCAGATTATTATTCAGGGAGATCAAAAAGTGCAAAGATGTCTATACCACAAAATAAACACGGGTTCCTCTTCTGCTTCCTGTTCACTCACACCAGCAAACCAAAACAACCCACAACCCACCAGAACTGCAGAATTATGAAGTGGAAGGAAAAATATGTTCCACTTTTTCAGCCATTCATTTTCTAACACCCTTGTCCCTTAGTGGGGTCAGGAGGGTTGCTGGTGTCTATCTCCAGCTAATGTTCCGGGCGAGAGGCGGGATACATCCTGGACAGGTTGCCAGCTGTTGCAGGACAACACAAGAGACAGACAGGACAAACAACCATGCATGCACACTCACACCTAGGGACAATTTAGAGAAATCAATTAACCTGACAGTCATGTTTTTTGGACTGTGGGAGGAAACCGGAGTACCTGCAGAAAACCCACCATGCACAGGGAGAACATGCAAACTCCATGCAGAAAGACCCCAGGCTGGGAATCAAACCCAGAACCTTCTTGCTGCAAGGCAACAGCTCTACCTACTGCACCACTGTGCAGCCCTCCGTTTTTTCTTCTGAAGTTAAAATTGGAAAAGTGTGTCGTGTTTGCTTTCAGCTTCCCTGACTTGGTAGACCCACCTTTTATTTCATTTTCAGCTAAAAGCCTTTAGAGCTTTGTCTCTTCCAGCTTTTTTTTCTTATAGTACATTATTAAATTCATAATATTTCAAATCTTGCCTCAGAATTTGGGAGATGGGGAGACTGGAGGAAGATAAGATCCTTCAAGGTTTGGATCTTCCATCAGTCTGTTAGTGAGAGCCATCAGAACTAGAACCAGGAAGAGGCTCAACAACCTGACAAAGAAGGCTGATTCTGGTTCCGGTTCTGTTCTGGGGATGGTGGTGGAACGTATGGAGATGATGATGCCAAGACGGACTTTACATAAAATGGAGAAAATGATGGACAACCCTGACAATCCTCTTGACCTCTGACCTGATGATGTGGCCGGTCATTCTCCAATGTGGATTAGAACAATCCTGCGAAGACCAGACAGACAAAATTCCTGTACAGTGCCATTAAAGGCTTCTGGCATCTTATTGCAAATGCCTGGTTTCATTTATTTGCTTGGATTATTTGGTTAATGTTGAAATTGGCTTAATGTTCTGAAACACTGCAGAAACATACAAAACAAAAAAAAAGAAATCAGGAAGGAGCCAAACACTTTTTCACACTACTGAATCATTTTTCATCCACTTAACATTAAATGCATCAGGCTGTTTCGGTCTGTCAGACAAAATCCCAGCCACACATTGAAGCTAACTGTGCCTGAGCCCAGATCATTCAGTGTGTGCTGGATGTGCTTTGTGTGTTGCTGCTCCAACAAGGTTGTTACCTCAATGCCGTATCCTGCAGGTCATCAGCATCTCATTGTTCACATGATAAGACACAAAGCATCACAATGGCCATCTAGTCAGCGCAGGAAAGCCACAAGGCTGTCATCAGCCACTCACAATACCTGATGATTTTCAGTAATTACTTTTGATTTCACTAAACCATTTTCCACCAGTCTCCCCTTGGTCTGGGCTGCAATTTAGCACTTTATTTTGAAGATACTTATAAAATTAGGTCTAGCAGCAGTTTCAAAGTTCCTCGGCGCAAAGGAGGAGGTGTTCATTAGCGACTCTGAGGCAACAGACCTCAAAAGAACTTGACAGCAGAACGAGAAAAAGAGGGGAAGAGAGAATGTGTCACAAAGATGAGGGAAGCAAGGTGGGGCAATCCTTTGATCAATAGTACTCCTTATAACAATCTCGTCTCCGTTCCCATCCTTAATATACATATCTCTTCATGCGCTCCTCTCTGTTATTAACAAGGCAGTGCTGCTCCATCGTTAGAACGGGTATTGAATTTTTTAAAAGAGACATTTCCCCTTGTCTTCGCTCACAAATGATGATAGGTGGAGGGAAAAAGAAGCACAAAGCAATATGCAAGTCAGCCTATACACTTTGGCCACACCTTTAAATTAAATTCATCGATGCTGGATGTAACAAAAGAGGGTTGATAATATCAGACATGGGTAAATATTTATTACAAAGAAAGAAAAGGAGCCAGGCTTAGGAAATGAGGGCTTCCAACGCTCTGCTTCGCTCCAACTGGAGAGCATGTTTGTGTCCGTGACAGTCATAAATATGGATTATGCTGAGAAATGACAACGATTGTAATCTCATGGATGTCTTTTGTCAAACACACGAAGCTCCTGGAAACTCCCTGTACTCCCCAATGCTGGTGGCGAATGCCGGCAAAATTAAAAGTTTCACCTTCTCCATTGATTAGAATGAGCCACTCAGCGACAAGTGGCCTGTTGTTTAATTGGGGTGGAAACTGTCCTTAGGGTATGCATGTGGGGGGGGAGGTTACATATCTCTGCTTCCTTTTCTCTTCTTTCTCTTGGACTAATTTGTGAAAAGGTAAACATTCAAAGGGTTGCTGTGCAGCTGGGCCGATTAAAGCTGCTCTAGCATAGCAATGCAGAATGTGGGGTCCAAATGCAAAGCTTGTAATTCAATTCACGCCGCTCGCTGAAACGAACAGGACTCGTCGGTACGAATCGACAACTGTGGTGCCGCATCCTTACCCAACGGGTGTCAAGTAGTTCTTCAAACAACTGCGGTGGGCTTCTAAAAGTGCACCAGCAGCCACAAGGATAAGATGGCCTGTCAATCATAATGCACTCCAGTGTATAGAGAGCATTCAGCACTCTTCTGCTGCTGTTTGACAGATGTCAATGTGGAAAAAAAGAAAAGGAAAGAGAAAATGCTTTTGGCTAAATGAGCCTTTCATGTGTGTCCGCCTGCAGCTCTGAAGAATCCCTGCGCCGAGGTGACCTGCAGCTACGGCAGCACCTGCGTCCAGTCATCGGACGGCCTGTCAGCTAAATGCATGTGCCCCCTCAGCTGCAATGACAAGCCCAATCAGATGGTGTGCGGCAGCAACGGGAAGGACTACCGTAACGAGTGTGAGCTCCACCAGCAAGCCTGCAAGAACCAGAAGAACATCCGGGTCCAATTCCACGGACCCTGCGGTGAGTCCTGTCCTCTGCTTCCTTTTCTCTTGGTGTCATGTTTCCTATTGGTTAGTCAAAGTTAAAGATAATAAAAAAAGGTGTACAATACCAGCCAGCCAGCTCTGTAGTGACTTTTGCATTTCACAACCTATTTTTGGGTATTCATACATATTTACCTTTGTGGCCAAGGTAAATATGTATGTACCAAAACAAACAATGCTTGATTTGGCAGCCATACTAAACCTGGCCTTTTCTGACCTTCATCCATTTGTTTCATAGAATCTATGAAACAAACTGCATAAGATTTCTGTTAATGTAATTCAGAAGAAGACAACAATGGAACCTCTCTCCTTGAAGTTCTTGATGATGCGATAGATTGTTGACTGAGGTGAATCTTTCTAGCTGTGATACTCTTCCCTGTTAGGCCATTTTTGTGCAGTACAATGATGACTGCATGTGTTTCTTTAGAGATAACCATGGTGCACAGAAGAGAAACAATGATGCCAAGCACCAGCCTCTTTTTAAAGTGTCCAGTGGCGTCATTCTTACTTCATCATGACAGATTGATCTCCAGCCCTGTCCTCATCAACTCACACACCTGTGTTAATGGAGCAATCACTGAAACGATGTTAGCTGGTCCTTTTAAGGCTGCAATGAAGTTGAAATGTGTTTTGGGGGATAAGTTGCATATCTTTCTATTTGAGGAGATGAAACCATAAAAAAGGCATTTCTGCTTTATGATATACTCAAAACAGAAACAACTTTCTCCTACTTTTTCCTATTTCCTTTGTTTACTCCCACCGCCTCTGTTGTTGTTTTCCCTCCTCGTAGTGCAGTTACGTCTGGCACACCTCAGCTAATTCTCATTTTTCTTTCAGATTGCTTTGCTTCACGCAGGCCTTCCTGTGGTGTGAATTGTTGTTTTCTCTAAGTAGGTCTTCAGAGCCGTTGTTATTGTCTGCTTCTTTTGCTCTTCCTTGTTATCATCTGGCAAGTGGTTGTTTACGCTCGACACACTCAACTTTTACTTCCTTGGCAAAGCCAGATGGAGTGAAAGAACAACAAAAAGTAACTCTGTCTCACAGCAGCAGGAGCTGAAGCCGGGTGCTGGGTTGCAGAGAAATGGATGCGTAGATCCGCTGGCAGAAGGTTGGTTGTATAAATTGGGAGCGAGTCGCCCGTGTTTCCCTCAGAAGGGCCAAGGCTCAGGGGAGCAGATGGCCCTGATGCTTCTCTAAATCTCCCTGCAGCCATTTCATCTAAAACCTCGGGCCAAACCCGTTTGATTTATCCACGCTGCTAGTTTTTGCGGCAAACAAGCTATTCTTTTTGTAATTACCGTACTTGCTCAGCTAGAGAAAATCATGGGTTCTGGAAGCAGTCCTTCTCAGTTAATGGGAGGTAATGGTCTTTCTCTCAGATAATGGTCTGGCTGGCGGCCTAGGCACTGCGTCATGCAGAGACACTGCGTGAATTACGATAAAACCCTTGTTTATTCAGTTGCAAGTCTCTGCGAGCTTCTGCATTGTGCTGCTAGAAATCAATCCGGGTCCTGGCCGGAGGTCACCCTGCCTTTTTAACCAAACCAATCTGTCCTTCTCTTAAAATGCCCTGGTATTGTCATTCCTCGTGGCGCTGCCAAAGGTCTTTGGAAACCATTCCCTCTTATTTTTCAGCTACTTATTCTCTTTCTTCCTTTCCCGATGATCGGCTGTTTCATCCTTGGAGTGTGTTGAATGACTCGCCCAGACTTGGCAGTGATTCAATGAGTTGCAGTTCCACATAAATCCTTTTCTCTTCCTGCGTCCTGGAAGCATGGACAGCAGGATAAAGCCAGAGTTTCCATGAGGTAGAACCGTGGTCCTGCACATCTTCAGGCCCATTTCATTATGATCCGTGTACTGATAAGGCAGAGTGAGGCCAGAGCGGGTTTCTCTGGAGGAAGGCAGCGCATCAAGGCGATGGTCTCTTCATCTATTTGCTTGTCTTCGCTTCACATCAAAGGTCCTGCCTTGTCCTGCTCTCCTCCCCAGGGTCAGTGATATTATCTCTGAAGCACCACTGCTTTGTTTCCAACTTCCAACCCAACAAACATAAAACACAGAAATGTTTCTAACAGGACATTAAGCATTACAGTGATTCCTTGTTTTTCTTAGTGGTTGCGTTCCGAAAATAACCTGCGATAAGCAAAATCCGCGAAGTAGTTACCTTTATTTTTTACAATTATTACACAGCATAGTTAAATACTCTACATTGAAACCTAAGAACAAAACCTGTTTTCAGGTCAGGGGATGTGTGTGTGCATCAATCGGGCCTTAATGTGATCCGGAGTCATGTCATTAAAGCGTCTCCTCCAACCTGCCCCGCGAGATTCACAGCTGTATCTACGGCAGATCGACGGATCTCGTCAAGCGAGCCTCTGGTCGGGTTTTGTGCTGATTCTGGCCAGTTTTTTCCAGCAGGCATTCAAAGTTTCAGTTTTCATCTCCTGAATGGCCAATCTGTATTACTTATATTCAGGGGTGAAAGTAGTTTTAAATTCTTGGGGGTACTATGACAAAAAAAACAAGAAAAAGAATTTTATATATATATATATATATATATATATATATATATATATATATATATATATATTGCTTCTTTGTGTGCTTTGGAGTTTCTGTGCTGATAAATTTTTTGGTGAGGTGATAAAAGCTGGGTAGCTGCTACAAAATAAAGCTGTATCCTCCTTCAGCCCACTGACTGCAATGTTGACACCTTGAGATGCCATGAAACCTAAATCCTGAACATCATAGCATGGATGCATCCCAGTTTTCCACGTTTGGCATTATCGTGACTCCTATTCATTTTAGCCTTGAAACTGGTTCTATTGATCCTGTGTCCAGACAGAGGGGTAATCAGTAGCCCAGCATCATGACCTGTTTGTTCTGAAGATTCTCCAACTTCCACTTCATCTTCCTAACATGGTGCCTCTCTGACTCTCACCCTGACTCTCATACTGATAGGAGGAACCACAGAGCTCTGTTAGGTTAAAGCTCATCTTCTGAAGTTGGGATATTTTTCTTCCAACAGGTTCCAGAGGAATCACCTCAAACCAGATGTTGGACTGGATTTTATTTCACTGTCATTTGTGAATGTTAGAGCCTCATTTTCAACAGTGGAGCTACAAAGGTTGAAAGAGGTTATTTTGGAGAAAATCTCATCAACATCAATATTTCCACTGAATTAGGCCGACCCGAGATTACGTTAAAAACATAACATTCAGTCCGTTACGATATTAGGTTTGCAGGCTTGATATTTATTTTGCGATCATTAATAAACCTCTCATGAACACAGCGGTGGTTGATTAGTTAATTTTAAACTCCTGCTCTGCTTTTTTATTTTGGTAATGGAACCGAAACGCACAGAATTGCGCAACACCTTGTTGAAACAATAATCACTGAGATTATTATTGTTGTTGGATCATTAATTTGAACATGTTTTGTTGATTTTGTTGTTGTTGTTCTTTCATAAAGTTCTGAACGTTTTGATAAGGACCCAGAGGAGGACGTGCTGCTCTCAGCCTCCTGGCTGCGTTCAGTTTGTCACCTCATGCTGAGACTCAAAACCTTCCGCGATGGTCGTATTGCACTGCTGCTCTAGAAAAGCATGAACAGTTCAGAAACAATATGAAATGAGAAAAAAGGTATTCATTAACTGATTAAGTCGTGTTTTAGATTGTTCTTGAAAAACTAATCAGTCACGGCTGATTAGTGGGTGAATTCACAGCTGCACAGTGAAGCCACTGATGTTTTACAGCTGACAGCCACTCCCCTCTCTTGCAGGTACTGATTACCCCTGCTAAATGTTTTAGGGGTAGCGGTACCCAACCGTACCCCCTTACTTTCACCCCTGCTTATATTTAAATACTGTAACGTTATTGGCACACAGGTAGAGAAGAACGGCAGAGACTGTTTAGCCAATCAGGATGCAGAACACTGTGAAACACTGTGAAAACACTGTGAAAAAAACTGCACACAAAAAAGATCCGCGAAGCAGCGAGACCGTAAAAGGTGAACCACGTTATAGTAAGGGATCACTGTATTCGCTTGGAGGAGGTAAGGGTATGAGAACAGATCCATCTTAAAAGGTGAAATTTTACACACACATTTTGTGTTTTAAAGTATCTCAGTTCAGTGTAGTTCTACTGCACAGATAAATAAGCCAGCTGATAAATCGGCACAAATTTCCTTCACTTTGGGTGATCAGTGATCAGCTGATACTTACACATGAAGTCAATCTGATCTACTGATCTCATCTACCTGAGCAAAGGTCTAAACATCCGACTTCTGTCCTCTTCTGCTCTGGTTTGACTGTTAGCCTCATCCATCAGCTTAACACCCCCCATCAGGTCAACAGCGCCCATCGAGTTAACACCCCTGATCGAGTTAACACCACCCATCAGCTTAACACCCCCCATCGAGTTAACACCCCTGATCGAGTTAACACCACCCATCAGGTTAACACCCCCCATCGAGTTAACACCCCTGATCGAGTTAACACCGCCCATCAGCTTAACACCCCCCATCAGGTTAACACCGCCCATTGAGTTAACACCCCCCATCGAGTTAACACCCCCCATCAGGTTAACACCCCTGATCGAGTTAACACCCCTGATCGAGTTAACACCCCCCATCAGGTTAACACCCCCCATCGAGTTAACACCCCCCATCAGGTTAACACCCCCCATCGAGTTAACACCCCCCATCGAGTTAACACCCCTGATCGAGTTAACACCGCCCATCAGCTTAACACCCCCCATCAGGTTAACACCGCCCATTGAGTTAACACCCCCCATCAGGTTAACACCCCCCATCGAGTTAACACCCCCCATCAGGTTAACACCCCCCATCGAGTTAACACCCCCCATCGAGTTAACACCCCTGATCGAGTTAACACCGCCCATCAGCTTAACACCCCCCATCAGGTTAACACCGCCCATCGAGTTAACACCCCCATCAGGTTAACACCCCCCATCGAGTTAACACCCCTGATCGAGTTAACACCCCCCATCAGGTCAACAGCGCCCATCGAGTTAACGCCCCCCCATCGAGTTAACACTGCCCATCGAGTTAACACCCCTCATTGAGTTAACACCCCTCATTGAGTTAACACCACTCATCAGGTTAACACCACCCATCAGGTTAACACCACTCATCAGGTCAACAGCGCCCACCATGTCATGTTACTTCAAACTATTGTTTGTTACTTCAAACTATTGTTTGAAGTAACAATAGTCAAGTTACCTCACTGTTGCCAACTCAGGGACTTTCTTTCTATATTTAGCGACATTTCAGATAAATTGACCAAAATCAGAATTGGCAGGTCAGGTTTTTTGAAGATCAGCCAGAAAACTTCTATCGGTGGAGCTCTAGGGTCCAGTTAGATCGGTCTAGTGTTACAGCCCAAGACCTTTCCTCTGGGTCTTTAACGTCCCTATTTTAGACTTCTTGATTGGTGCTGATTGGAAGTGGAGGCAGCTGGCCAGTGTCTCCAGAATGACATCAAACCCAGTTTAAGAAGCCCATTCTTTCTGTCCCTCTGACACTCCTCACTCTCACTCTGTTTCCTTGCCTTTCTCTCCCCTTTCTCCTTCTCCTCCCCAACTAGTTATGATTTTTGTTAAATAAATCCCATTTGAAGTTATCCCATGCGTTGCTTCCCTTTAATTTGTTATGGTTTAAGAGCCAGACCTTAACAATAGTTACATTTTAAACTGCAGTCCAGATTCCTTTAAAAAACACTGAAATATTCTCTAGCTTTGTGCTAATGGTTGACGCTAACAGTTAGCCATCTGCTTTATTTTCTCAGCTCTTACTGAAACATTTACCTTTTTTTTAACCCTAAATGATACAAAGATATCGGTCTCATCAGAGTTTATTTATTTCAGCAAATTATACAGGTTATTTTTTCTGTCATTTTGATAACTTATATTAGCTGTCAGGGATAATTAAATAATAATAAGGTTAATGGAGTGTGGTTGACTAGCCCGGGGCGCTGTCTTTATTAGCCGAATCAATCAGGGAACAACTAGAGAACTACTTCCTGTCTTACTTCAAAATAAGAGTCTCAAATGTAGATATGATATAACAAGCTCAATGTAATATTTGGAGATTTCACTAATGACTTGGACTAAAATAGTAAGCAGATGTAGTGCTTTGTGAGACTCACTTTAATTGAGAAAAACCTGCAGTCTTGATATGGTGAGATTTTGATCTGTGAGATCTTATTCCAGTCATGAAATAAGATCTCATAGATCTTAATACAGGTCACATAATCTTAATATAGGTTATTTGACCTGCACTAAGTTAATAATCCAGAAATATATATGTTTTCATTTTCTCTGATATTTTCTTCTCTTCTTTGCTGCTTCCATGATACAAACATTCACTGAAACTGTCCCAGTTTGTTACAGTGTAAGTTATTCAGATCTACTGGAGAGTGTTATGACACTTGCTGACAGTCCTGCTGAAAATGGAGATGGAGTGCTCCCCCTTTCCCTACATATTGCTGCCCACTGCCTGTGAGCTGGCTGTGGAAATCTCCTACAGTTTATCATTAGAAAATTGCATTTGGTTTCTGATTATTGGTTGTGTGGGGATCAAAGATTAAATTAAGGTAGTGCTGTTTTAAAACTACAGTTGACAAGGTTATATTTAAATTTAATTTAATTAGTTTGATTGGGGCAGTGCACATTAATCAACATTACCATAATTCATCGCAGTGTAAATATGCACAATAGCTAAATTTTATCCTTTGTCCAAAGAGAGGTAAGAACAAAAAACTAAGCACGTTGCTACACAAGTCACAGGACAGAACGCAGCACACACAGTTTTACTAAAACAAGTAAAACATCAACAAAACAACCAACAGACAGAATCAGCATTAAAACTGGATGTAAGACCCTCTGCTGTAAGTTGTGACAGATTTTATGGATGGATAGGAAACTGCTTTGCTTTCAGCTAGTTTAGTTTCTTTTTAAAAACTGTGAAGGTTGAGCAGCACAGTCCTCATTCTGACCAAAGAGCAGCAACATGATTTAATATGCTGATCAGTTATAATTAAAACCACTAATAAATACGGTCATTTAGATCTGAGTAGTTCTACTGGTCCATAACTAGCTGAGTCACTCTCAGTCTGCTGAGTCTGTCAGTGCTGCCTTTGGGTCGGCAGCTAAAGTGTCTTGTCAGCAGTGGTGTATTGTAATGACTGTTGACATGCTAACCTGTTCCTGAATGTCCCCGCCTCCACAGACCCGTGTAAAGACAGCGAGAACAGCCTGAACACCATCTGCCGAGTCCAGGCCGTCACACGCCAGCCGCAGCTCTACAAACCACCAGAGTCATGCAGACTAGAACCCGAGCCTCTGTGCGCCAGCGATGGCCACACCTACCCCAGCGAGTGCGCCATGATGGCCACCGGCGTGCAGAAGGGCATCAGCCTCAGGAAGATCCACGCCGGAGCATGCGGAAAGTTGGGTAAGAGGAACGGCCTGAAAGAGTCAGATTCATCAACTGGGCTTGCATGTCAGGACAAACCCTGCACTTATGTTGCTCATTTTTTCTTTTTTAATCTCTGTGATGGAGTGTGAATCACCTCATGATGAACAAATGTTTACAAAGCCATTGTTGTAGGAGGAGAAAACAACGTTCAGCTGTAAATACAGTGCTTCACAAAAGCATTCATTTCCCCTCTGAACTTTTACACATTTCTAAAATTACAAGCTTTCATGCCATTTCATTTGGATTTATTTGATAGAAACAAAGTAGTAAATAATTATACATTTAAAAAGCAGAGTGCATTTGTTTTCAGGCTTCTCTGAGGTAATACTTTGAGAAAACAAATGTTCCTGTAATTACAGCTGCATGTTGTTTTAATAGCTATCAACATCAATTTCAACTATTATTTTAACTTAGATCTGAACTTTAACTAGGCCATTGTAAATGCATGTTCTGTAATCTTAGCCCTTCCATTGTAGCTCCAGTTAATATTAATTTAAGATAAATGATTGCATAGATTTTAACACAAAGATGGAAATAAAAATCCTGAGAATAAAAACTTACAAGTTGCTTTTCATGCTAGTCTACAGAGGTATCATAGTAGAGGGTCTGAGTAGAAATGCATCTTCCTCTATTCAGATGTTAATTGTAACAGAAAAGTTTTCTTCCATCTCATCTTTGTCTTGGTCTATCACATAAAATCACATTAAAGCTGCAGTTTGAAACTTAAGTTATTTTCCCATATCTATTGAACTGTATTGAATCGTGACAGTATACTATGAGAGACAATGTGACAAATTCGATCTCCACCTCCTCCCAATTCTTCCAGTGCTGACAAGAAACAACCAATCAGAGCCAGCAGCTAACAGATCCTGTTGTTGCAGCAAGTGCATGAGGTTGATTGATAAGCCCCTCCTCATGGCTCTGATTGGTTGTTTTTGGTGAATTTCTTCAGACAGCAGTAGCAGCTCAGAGAGAAGATGGAGGAAATCGATGTTTTCAAAGAATATCTCGCAACAAACTGTCAACATGGTGAAAGTGTAAAAAGAACTATATTTTTGTAAAAGTTACATACTGCAGCTTTATATTTTAGCACAGTAAAGTGACAACGATGAAAGAGGTGTGCATACTTTGCCAGGCACAGTAAATCTGTCCTTCCCAAAGTTAAACTGAAGGTTGAAACTTTATGAGAAGAAGTTGGTGCGTTCCTGTGGCTGATTTGGAGGTAAATTACGGTGAGGTTACAGGGTCTGCACTGTATCTCAGCTGTATCACGGGCCTCCAGTCCTGCCTGATAAAAGCCTCCAGGGCTGTTATCTTTGCTATTAGAACACGGGGTTTAAGCCTCAGTCAACAAAGAGCTGTCAGCTTTTACTGTACGCCTGATAGCCATCGGAGGAAATCCAATTTCGCTGTTGTGTTGTCGGCGCGGCCTCGCTGGGGAACTGCTGCACAGGTTTACAGCCATAACGCGCGGCAACACTAATGCACTAAGACCTTATGATACCACCAGAGACAAGAATGGATCTAAGCACAGGGCGTCCTCTGGTTCAGGCTGCGCTGAAGGTTGATATCCAGATTTTGACACTCTATGCTTCCCGCTCTACCTGACAAGATGACGAAGTTGCAGGGTGCATAAACCTCAGCCACAGCAGATCTGCTGGCTCGTGTTTATTTGTGTGACCAGGTTCACACAAATAAACATGTAAGCAAGTGAATGAGTTATTTCCTCCAACCCCTTCCACGTTTGTGCTGCCCTGTTTTTCAAATAAAAGAATAATTCAATTTGAAACACAGATCCATGAAATCATATCCCAAAGCAAATTACAAATTGGTAACTAATGAAAATGGCCATTTCGCCTTGTAACCGTGACATTGCACATCTGCGTAGCCCTCGCACTCGGATAGAGTGGCGGCGTAATTAAATGTGGCATGACAGGCTTTTAAAGAAAAGAGGAGAAGGAATTGGATGGCTGTACAAATTTAATCCACTGATCAGGAGTGAAATAAACGTGGAAGTGTGGTGAGCGCCTCCAGAACAGAGGCCACCCTTCAAATTGGATTTTCTCACTTCAGTAGCAAATGTGCCGTGTCACATTACCATTATTCCTTCTGCTTCTCCTAATTCCTTCTGCAGATTCCTGCTAATATAATGGTCTGATTTTAATTTAAAACCCTAACATTTTATTTTATGACTAATGGTTAGGGATTTTGTGTCAAAGTTTTTTGGGAAACTTTATCTTCAAAGCTATAGAAGAACTTTGAGTTTAACGGTTTGGGGGGGTTGGGTTGAATCATTTGTGCAGAGAAAAGTTTTTATGAAACTGAGTTAGTCAGAGAGATAACACAGCATGAAAAATATTTAGTTCTCCAAACTAACCCAGTTTAAAAAGTTCCATCATTTCCGTCTGTCCATCCATCCATCTATTATATTACATAATTTTATCATGATTTTATGCAGAAAGTCCAGAAATGACATTGGTATTTTCTAGAATAAAATCTTTCTGCTACTAAAAGCCATCTGTTTCTTCATAAATGTCTTTAATCACTCACAGAACGGTCTCTGTGTTTTTTATTTGCTGCCTGTTATAAACAAAAGTCTTGGTTCCATGTTTTTATTGTATTTCTTTGGAAGGTTTGACCTCTGCTCCTGAAAGAGAAACGTTTCCATACCCCACTGGTGACATCAGTCTATCCTGACATGTTATTACCGTTTGGATAAAAACTGATTTATTTCCTAGCAGTTCGGCCGCTCACACTGCTGGCAACGCTTTAACACTTCCCAGCTCTGAATATTGTTTTTTTTTTCTTTTTTTATGTCTGTTGTCCTTTTCCTTTGCAGTGATTAGTCCGTCACGCCACTGCCAGATCCAGCCTTATCAGCATCCGTACAGACGTATAACAAATCTGTAAAGAAAATAAACCAGAGAATGCAGAGTGCTTCCCAGTGGTCACCAATGGGGTTGAAAACCAGAAGCATTAAGTCCAGGTCACCAGAGGAAGTCAGTTTGCCCCATTAACGGTTCATTTCATCGTTTATTCTTTTGCTTGCAGAGGTGTGCAGAGAAGACTGCCAGTTCAACGCCGTGTGTGTGGTGGAGCAGAGCGGCGCCCGCTGCTCCTGTGATCCCATCGAGTGTGATGACACCTACAAGCCGCTGTGCAGCATGGACGGGAGAACTTTCCCCAACAACTGCTTGCGCCGCAAGGCTGAGTGCCTCAGCAAGAGCCTGATCAGGACCAAGCAGCTGGGGCCCTGCGGTGAGTGGAGCCCACAGATGGCGAACATCACTACCTGTTTTCCCGTCTGAATCTTCCGGGCGGGCTGCGGGTGTGACTGAACTTTCTGGAGCTCCTTAGCTTGACGATCTCCAGAGAGTGCAGGGTTCTGTACTATAAACTAGAATATATATGCATTCCCTAGAAAGTATCAGTGCCTTCACCTCTCATCCATCTCCTCATCCTGTCACGCTTCATTCATTCACACAAACCAAAACGCCACCTTCATGTTTCATTCATCCTCTTCCTCGCTCCGGTCTCCTCGTCTCTGTCTCTGTGTCTTGTCTAAAATTATTCTTTCTTGTTTCAGTGCCTCAGTCTTGTCTTTGTTGTGTGTCTGCGTGGCCGGTCCTCTGGGCCGTAGGTGGACCATGGGGTCGACCTCATCAAGCGGACTCAGAGGGGTGAAGCCCTCCCCCTTGCTGCGAGGGGACCTAACAGCAGGGGGTCTTGTACCGTTTCCTTTTTTTCACCCCTCTCTCTCTTAGTCCATCTGCCTCCATGTGTTTGCCATTAATGTCTGTTCCTCTGTTTACCATCCTGTAAAGATGTGACCTGTGAGGTTGGAGAAGCCTTCCCTCCTCCTGCTCTCTCTGTGTTTCTTATTTCCTAAAAAGAGCTGTTTATTTTTTCTGCTGCTGCCTGCCTCACCTCTGACCCTCTCATTGCTGCATGCTGTGGTGTGCATCAGCTCCTTACCTTGCTGTTGCCATACAGAGTCCTTCTCTTCATCACCAGCAATGTGTGATAAATGCGACCAGCTTACACGATCGATGCAGAGCTCTTAGTTCTCTACCATTTGTGAACGCAGATGTTTAGACCCACTGTGCCTGTACGAAAAATAAAAAGCTGCCACAGATGAAAATAGCCAAAACTTTAACATTTAATTGAAATGATTAATTACTTCCATTAGCTCTGAGGCCATAAAAATGACAACTAACCTGCTGCACTTCTACAAAAACAGAACAGGTGTTGCTATCTGAACAAATCTGTTTTTGTCTGAGATGATAGATTACCAAAGGTATTCACTCACTCCTCCAAACCACTGACTTCAGCTGTTCCAGGCCCTGTGCGGACTGCTTCTTCAAACTTCTGTGGAAACAAATGGGTTAATTTTCACAAACTGAAAGAATTCCAGCAGAATCAATGAAATACTTACTAATATTTCATATTTAACACCTTAAGAAAAATTAGATAAATTTACATATATTTTAACAAGTTGCCCCCCGACCCCTTTTTTTTTAATGAGTGAGTGGAAACTTTATATTTGCGTGTTTCTGGGGTACCCATAAACTTGACGCACCAGAGAAATTCATTAACAGAGATGGACAATGAAGGGTTAATTTTGCTTCAAAAAACGATCTGATTGAAAAGTCCTCAATGCTAAACATGTAGCAGCTAATGCTAATGTCAGCGTCCACATTTCTAAAGAATGACTCATTTAACCAAGTTAAAGGAATGACTAGAAGGCTGAAATAAATATAAAAGCAATGAAGGCCTGTCGCGATAAACAATAAATCAATTAATCGTACAATAAATGAAAATGATCGACTTCATTTTAATTCATCGGCTTTATCGTCTCTTCCTGCCTTTTTCTCTTTCTATTGATGACACTGAATGAAAAAAGGCTCAACTCCGGTGCTCTCCACTGACCCTCCCTTCCTCATTTCCTTAGTGTAATGCTCAGCTCACACTATATCACACGTGAATTTAAAGTAAACGAACGCGGCTGAATGAATAACATTATTTATTTATTTATAACCTATTTATGTCACGTTAACGATGAACAGCTGAAAAGCTACCAGGTATGTCAACTGCGGTAGCAATTTGGCTCCAACTCCTCTCCTTGTCATTTCTGTGGATATTCCTCTCACAAAATGTTGAATAAACATTAATGTTGTTTCCACATATCATCTCTGATGTCCGCTGGTGTTAGGTCTTTGGGAGTCCCCTTCCTGCTTTCCACTCAGAAAGCACAAAGAGGAATCCGTACTTTCTGATTGGCTACCTGTCACATTCAACAGGCTGCGTTTTCGCTCCCAGTTGGAGAAAACCCCACTCGCTGCAGCGATAAACTGGACAAGACAATCCAACATGTTGAATATGCCTGATTTAGATCGGAGTGGTCCCGAAGTTCTACCGACTGGACCCGATCAGTCGTAACACACCTACGGGATGATCGGTTACGATCGTTGGACGTTCTAAGATTGTCGTAAGGGGAAAATCGGGGCAAGAAAATCGTGTAGTGTGAACTGGGCTTAAGAGAGGAGTGAACTATTGCATCAGGATGTGCCCATCTTCTCTATCTAAATCTATTGATTACTGAAGGGGAATATAGTACAGACTTCATAATCTATACTTTTTTGGTTGAATTGAGGTTTTATTTCCACTTTGATTTTATGTTTAGTTTTTATTCAAGTGCATTTTCTGTTAATGGTGTCAGAGTCAATTTTATTTTTGTTTTTGATTGTTTTATCAGTTAGTGTTCTTTTGAAAATAAAGTGTTTTTTGTTTTTTTTTGCAGGATATTGCTTGCATTAAAATGATATTATCAGTTTATGGTAATGGTAACAGAGGAGTTAATGGTCTTCAAACAATATTATCATTTATTGCAATAATTTTTGAGACAATTAATCGTCCCGCAAAATTTGTTGTCATGACAGGCCTAATTTTGCATAAATCTGATAGTGGAATAACCTAAATAACAAAAATCAATACTTATCTTTGTTTTTTTTATTCCATAAATTATCCAAAAACTTTATTGTTAAACGTTTTTTGGTTATTTAGTGATTTGGACTTTGCTACCTCGATCATCTTCCAGTTTCTTCTGAAAGTAAGATCAACTGTGTTACGTCTGGGTCCAAACATGTAATAAAGTTCCTCATGTTTGTAGTGTTTATTTCTACTGGCTACGTGTAGTGTCATTTTCCCTTTCAACATGTCTCAAATCCAAGTAATCCAAGTAAATCCAAGTAAGATGTGAGACATGTTTCTATCGTTTTGTCATAAAACGTTAGTCTTTCTGAGGAAGTTGCACTTTTATAACAAAAAAAAGAGAGATTTTTTACTTAGTGGCCTCAGGAGAAAGGACTTTACTGAAAAAGAAAACTTTGGAAAATCTATGTTTTTTTAACAGCACTTTGAGAAGGATGGGTAAATGTTATTATTCCCCGTCTCATAGTTGGAGTCTTCACCATGTGGATTTGAGTGAATCCAGAATATGGCCAAGTTGAGAGCAAAACACAGGTCTGCAGAACTCCAGCAGTTTGCTGTAGCGGCTGTGGATGCTCTGCTGCTGCACTTGAACCTGGCCTCACTGGCTTCACTCCCAGATATTTTACTGGGAGGCTGGGATGAAAATCCCCCACAAGAAGCCCAGAGCAAACTGAGCCAACATTTGCATTCTCACTCACCGCCTCTGCAGAGCATCTCTGGAAGATTTTAGGATCTTTTTTTTATTTTATATTAACATTTTTATTGAGAAAGCATGTTACAATACAATTATATAATAATACTGATTACGTTCACATTTTTACATGATTTCTCTGTTTTCTAATTTTAAACAAGTTCAAGAAAAAACAGCAAAAAAAATAAAAAACAAAATAAAATAAATGGGAGTGGCGGGGCAGCCTGAGTATCAACCAATAATTGACAACACATATCAAATTAGAGCATAAATCTGAATCATAGCAAGGTTTACAAAAAATCAGACATAACAGGTTTGACATATTCTGTCCACTTTGACCATATCTTGTAGAAAGTGTCTCTCTGCACATTAATGGAATAAGACAGTCTCTCCAGTACATAAATCTCTTTCACTACATTTATCCAGTCATCAGTTGTTGGAGGTTCCCGTTTAAGACATTTTCTTGTGAGGGCTTTTTTGCTCCCGGCCAGTAAAATGAACAGAAGTTTTTGATCGTTGTAGTTCAGCTTGTCAACCGGAATGTTACATAAAAATATGCATTCAAAAGTTAAAGGAAAATCAACTGTGAAGATGTTCTGTAAATGTTCATGGATTTGAGACCAATACTGCTGAATGGTTTGGCAGTCCCAGAAAATATGGAAATGATTGGCACCATCCCTTCCACATCTCCAGCAGGTAACACCCCCTCCCTGGTATCGTTTCTGCATTGGGGTTATGAAAAATGTTATATTTTTCCAGCAGAATTCACGCCAGACCTTTGATCTTGTTGTTGTCCACGGCATCTTATAAATGTGGTCCCAATCTTCTTCTGAAATCGTCAGGCTGGCTTCTTTTTCCCACTTCACTTTAATATAAACAGTGCTGTCCTTCTTACACTGCAGGATGGCGTCGTACAACCTGGAAATAGTTTTGCCTGGTTTTGATTTAGTTAGTAATATAAACGTTTCCACAAATCTCAGATTATGTAAATGTACTTTTAGATCTTTATTAAAATAATTTCTGACCTGTAAAAATCTAAAAAAGTCATCTGCACACAAATCATGTTTTCTTTTCAAGGTCTCAAAACATTGGAATGCCCCCTTATGGACGAAAGAATAGTAGCTAGTTAGGCCTTTTGAAATCCACTTCTAGAATCTATCATCATGTTGATTTGGGATGAAGTCCGAATCATAAGCGCACCATCTTAAAAGTTTAGAGGCATTTTCTAAACCACAGATTCTAATTGCTTCGTTCCATGCAGATATCATTACTTGTGATATAGGTTCATCTGCTAAATTAATTTTGCTCTGTAATTTTGTGTCAGCTATTATGGCTCTAATCGGTATTGTTTTGACAGTTTCCCCTTCCACATTTTTCCATCCTGCAGTGTAATTCGGAAGCACAAACACACCAAAGGTCAACTGAGCTGCACAAAATGTATTCTCGTAAACATGGAAGCCCGCATCCCCCTTTTTCCTTTTTTAATTGTAAAGTTTTGTATTTGACTCTGGCCTTTTTCCTTTTCCAAATGTATTTGGACAGCATCTTATCCCATTCTACAAATTGTTTTGACTGTATGAAAACTGGTAGGGATTGAAATAACTACAAAATCCAGGGAAGAATGTTTAATTTAATTGATTCAATCCTGGAGTGCAGGTCTAAGAAAGGTATGGCATTCCATCTTTGGATATCCGATTTTATGGCTATGTTCAGGGGGGCATAATTGGCTTCAAACATTTTAGTAAGGTCACGATGGATCACCACCCCCAGATACCTAACACTATCCGCCTCCCATTTCCATTTATAGCAATTTTTAATTTCAGATGGTGGGTCATAATTTACCGTTAGTACCTGTGTTTTGTTCACATTAACCCTGTACCCTGACTATAAACTGAAATCTGATAAGATTTTCATTATTTTGGGGAGAACCTGGGTAGGATGAGATATAACAAGCAACAAGTCATCAGCAAATAATGCCAATTTTTGCTCCCCTCCTATGGTCCTTATTCCAATTATATCCTGTCTCTGTCTGATCCACTGGCTCAATGGTTCTATAAACAAGGCCAAGAGGAGTGGCGACAAACACAACCCTGTCCAGTACCTCGCTCGAGTATGAATGATTCAGTAAGGTCTCCATTCATTTTGATTTTGACTGTTGGTTTATTATACAACCCAGATATAGTATTTATTATAGATTTATCAAATCCAAATCTCTCAAGAACCTGATATAAAAAGGACCACCTCACAGAATCAAATGCCTTTTCGGCGTCTAAACTTAACACTAAAGTCTCTATTTTTTGTCTATGAACCTGATTCATTATATGTAGAACTTTCCTAATGTTATCTTGAGTTTGTCGATGTTTAATAAAACCTGTTTGATCATTATGTATTAGCCCTGGTAGGATAGTTTCAAGTCTCTTAGAGATGATGGAAGTGAACAACTTATAATCAATATTTAATACACTGATTGGGCGATAGTTGCTACAATCTAGGTTGTCTTTTCCTTCTTTCTTATAGAGATTATTGCTTCTTTCCATGAGGGGGGTACAATTTTTTCCTCCATTACCCAATTAAATGTTTTCTGCAAGGTGGGAATCAAATGATCTTGCATTATTTTATACCATTCTGGGCCAAATCCATCTGCCCCTGCCATTTTTCCCCCTTTTAGTCTTTTAATTGCCGAGTGAATTTCTTCTCTGGTTATTGTGGATACTAACAATTTATTTTGTTCCTCCGTCACTGTTGGTAGCTCTAGTTCAGACAGAAAGGTATTGACATCTTATTATCTACATGGGTTTGGGAGTAAAGTTTTCTGTAATAATTCTGAAAACATTGTTGAATTTTCTCCTCTTCAGTTTCTATTTGATCATTTAAAGGATTTCTTATTGTGTGTATAGTCCTCTCTGCTGCTTTCTGAGTTTATATGAAAGAAGTTTTAGTGATTTTCCCCCCTACATCACCGTACTGCTGCTTGTTAAAAAAGATTTTTTTCTGTACTTCAATCATGTTTAGGTCATCTAATTCTTTTTTAAATTTTACCATGTCAGATTTAATGCTGTCGTTCATAGTCACGGAGTGTTGATGTTGCAATTTTAACAATTTGTCTTCCAGGTGTTTACGTTTTTTCATGTTTTCTTTTTTTAAGTGGGAGGATATACTAATTTTAGGATCTTTTTTACTGCCTAAAATGTAGCTTTCCAGGTTCAAATTAAATCCTGTGTCTGTTATTCAATCCGTTATTGAATTTCCTTTAAATGTGGTGTGATTTAATGAGCTTAGAGAGCTTCTGCTCTCTTTTGTGTTGTCAGGTAAGTCATAGTAGACTAGTTAACCGTTTGTGACCAGCAGGTAGAGATCTTTTTAAAAGTGACTAGATGCACCCGAACACAGATTTATCAGTGCATTTTATTAAACAATTCTTTTTAAAAACGAGGCTTTAGGCCTACTATTCGGTCCCTGGAACAAAAGGAACACAAACGGAAAAAGGACAGACAAGATCAATTATTCCAAACATGCAAAAGAAATTAGTAAAACAAAAAGAAACCATGCAATGCAAAAGAAATTGGTAAGTCAAACAAACAAAAAAAAGAACAAATTATTAACTTCAATCACAAAACAAAACTAAAAGAAAACAATGGAACAAATCGTTGTCATCCGCTTCCAAATGCCCTTCGATGGGGCCACAGGAGTAACGCCCCGCCCACACAGCCGGCCCAATCCGCAACGGGTTTAGTTGAGAGCGGCCCAAACAAACAATGGCAAGACAAGACAAGACAGCAGAGCGTCCAAAGCGCTGCAGCTCCAAACAATCAGGTGCCTGAAATAGAAAAACCCATTAACAGTGGATCCAGATAACAGAAATCAAAAGCTAAATAGCAGGTAGCTCACCCAGGGGTGGAAACGCAGCCTAACCCGGGGGGAAGCTGGTCAGCAGATGAGGACCAGACGGAAGCCGCACGCCACAGCAACCCCCAGCTGCATCCGGCAACGCCATCAGAGCAACACTGCAGAAACGCACGACAGGTGTAGCACCAAAAACCAACCATGATCTCAGCCACGGATAGCAAAACTGCCACTTACGATCGCAGACGAGTCAACCAAACCCACAAGCCGACATGTAGCCGCCGATCGTAGCAACAGTGGGAGAAACAAAGACGCACGCACCCTGCAGCGGCCCGCCCAACTATAAAGGCATTCGCCCCGCCCACCAATCAACGGTGCCCGGTGCACAGAGCCGGGGAGGGTGGAACACCATCCCACCACATGTTTCTACAGATTTCTGCAGTAATTTTATCTGACTAGCTCACTGTAGGGTAGGGGAGGGGTATGGAAGAGGATTAGGACCACTGAGGAAAAATACAAATCTTTTTCAGAAGATTAAAGTCAGAATTCTGAGGAAATAATTCTAGTTTTGTTTTCAGTGGGCCTAATTGTCTTCTGTAGGGGGAACTATGTTTTCCTTGTACATTGGTTTTATGCAGGTTATCTTTAACCAATAGCTTTTCTGTCATTTAATGTAAATAAAATCTGTCAGGGAGTTGGTACTTTTTGTATTTGTTTGATTCTGAGTGTAACAGAATTAGCAGTAACAGGACATGGTTTGCATAGTTTTCCTGATGGGACCCAGTTTGCAGCTGCATTAGTCAAATAAATAGCTATGTTTTAATAAAGTCACATTGAAATATAATTTTTTTGTCCAATCACTTTCATCATGTGGGTAATCTCCTCTAGAATTGGAAGCATCCTAACGCTAAAAGCTTCAGCTTCATGATGAATCTGCTGATGTTTTGTGGAGTCACATTACCTCAAACAGGAAGTTGACCCAGCAGATGCGCAGCGCCATGTTTGTCTCTAAGAATTGAGTGTTTGCTTATTGTTGCGACAGCGGTGCCAACTGATCAGGGAGCACTGCTCCATCCTCAGGCAGATCGGAGCGTAGATGGAAACCAAAGTTATCTACAGTCGTCGTCAAGCACCACTCATTTGCATTATTTGGCTGCCTGAATAGATTACAGGAAATGGCAGCGCCGGCACATGTATGTTGTTCCCTGTTTGATTATTTCTGCCAAATGATGTTTCAGTACCACTCTACCCTCATTTGTTTAGCCACTTTCTTCCTCTCCATTCATCCTTTCTGTATTTCTCAGCCGTCAGCAACTGCTAGTATGTTTCTGTAATGCATTTTTATTGACATTAGCATATTTTTCAAAACGCAGTGCAACAAACGACAAAGCTCCCTTCCCTTCATGATACGCTTTTAATTAAACATCAAACGAGGCAGACGTCGGAGCCCGTTGAGGCTGGTAGAGCATTCACACAGATGATATTCATGCAAAAGCAGGGGTGAGAGCATTCTGGAGATGTACATGTGCAAACTCTCGTTTTCTTCCTTTTTGCTAGTCTTCTCCTAAAAAAAAGTAGCCTGTTAGGACTCCATTAATACCGCACAGGGATCATGTGACAGGAAATGCAGCGCTGTATTCAGTGGGAAACTTTCCTCGTGTTTCCTGTGCTGAGCTTCTGTTCTCATAATGAATGGCAGCAATAGAAGATAACGACACAATGACCCCTATTTGATGGTACAATGTATGATTTCCGGTATCCATTCATACTGTAATTTGAGCATGTGTTGGTCGGTGACGTTGTGTGTCGTGCATCAGGAATGCACGACACACAACAGAATCTCAGTTTACAGAGAGGAAAATGTCATCATTCATGGTAGACATGCTACATATGGTGATGAAATGATAACTTTAATGAGGAAGAAAATGTTTGAATAAGAACGTCAGTGATAAAGTGTCAACAATACGCCTTCATGTAATTACTGAAAACTTTACAGGAAGTATATACACAATGTGGACACAACAGTCACACAGTCTGACTCAAAGCACACAATGACAAATCAAATTAATGCAATAGGATACATCTAAACTCATGTCAATATCCCTATCACTTCACCACTGGATGGTATTGAAAAAAACATTTAAAGATACTTAATACATGGTTTTATTATTTAGAAGTAAACTAATATTTATTTTAAAATTAATTATTAGCTTGACTACAATAATATTACATATTGCTATCATAATACCTCCAAGAGCTAAAAACACACAACTAGTTAAATACTCATAACTAGTATATGTCATGTCATGTTGACATGACTGTTAGCTAAAACATTGATGCATAGTTTTAAATAAGTAGGTCAAACAGGGAAACAAATGTTTGAAACTGTTGGGCCTAAAATAAACACAGAATTGATTCAAAGCAGATTCCATTTTAGCATTAAGATCAAACTTCTATGTTCTTCTTATAAAGTGCTAAGACTGAAAAGCTAATGTCAGCTTGGTCATTAGCCATGTTTTCTGTAGCTAGCCTTTAGTAACAAGTTGATGTTAATCCAAGTTAGCCGCATGGTTGTTAGCAAGAAGTAGGCAGTGTACATTACCAGTAGCCATGGTAACACCTATAGTTTGTAATAAGTAGTAAAACAAGAACTAGCTTAGCCGCAGTATGAGTGTCTGTCTTTTCTGATGTCTGAATATTTACCAGGCAGCCAATGGACTTCTTATTGAGGAAAAATTGTTAAGGAATTTCTCTTTACTGTTGTACACAGATGACTATATGCCACATTAAGGGAAAAATAAATGTAGGTACCCTGGCTCATAATATAAATCCAAAGGCACACCCAGGCATAGTGTTTCCAGACGATGACGTCTTGTCCCAGAACTTACAACAGTCCATGCTTAAACTCCAATCTAGAATTTCTTTGCTTCATCTGTGGTAGATTTGTTCTTGAGAACAGTGTCAGGAGTTTAGGAAAAGGAAAAGCTTGCTGCAAAAGAATTGCACATATTAAATTATCATGATCAGATAAATAATGATCTCTTTCACTTTGTTCTCTCGTCTCATTGGCTCGAGTGCTGCATGTGACTGGATTGATCGATCACTCTGCCAACTGTCAAACGGATGAAATTCTCCTCATCTGACAGAGCTGTAAATCTCTTTTCACGTGGGTGACAGCATCTAATGTCGTCCTTCTCCCCGTCTGGACTCACACTCTCCAAGAGTGATGCAAGAACAAAGAGCACGTGAGCGCTGTCCTCCTCCGGAAAACAGTTTGATTGATATCTGAGGCTTTTCAATTTAGAGATGTAAACACCACATGGCATTTAGCCGATTAGTTGGTGTCCAGGCAGAGAGAAGGCGAGCTGGTGAAGGACACTGCAGGATGTGAGTCACAGAGGGCCATACGGGTGCCCAGCTCCGGATGACGAACTGTTCAAAGCTCTGTTTGTCATCATCAGACCAGAATAGGAAATGACACCATTGCTTACATGTTTTATTTAGTCATTTTCTGTCTGCTTACTTATAATTAATGCTCCTCTCAACATTTTGCTCCATCAAAAATAAGAGTATCATTGGGAGGTAGATGGAAAATGTACATGGTGTTCAACAGCTTTTACTATCAATGTCTAAATTAATTTCCTTTAAAAAAAGAAAAAAATATTAATCCAATGGGGAAATTAAATGTTGTAAATCATACAGTTTTCTTCAGTGATTGTAGATGCAGAAGGCTGTGTGCAGGAACGATCTCCTGCAGTTTCTATCTATGTTTCCATTACAAATATTTGCAGATTTTTGTCTATATTCTGTTAATACTGACAAAAAAACACACAAAAAAAACAGTTTCTGGATTATGGTATTTCCATTAAATAAGATATGAAATGAAAATCATGTGTAAATAAGCTTGTTAAGTCATTAACAATCAAGGCAGTTATGGATGTAAACACTTACATCAGATATATTCATAAATCAGCCATGGTAGAACTAGTGCTCAACATCTACCAGCCAATCAGAGGACTCATTGGCGTCTTATTCTGGCATTAGAGCGATAAGCGCCACCCACTTGGTAGGCCTTTTGGGGAAACTGTAGCCACTAATTTTACATAAGAACTATGAATTACACTACTTTTTGTGAACTATGAATTCAACATGTTGGAATTACACAATTTTTTATGAACTGTGATCCTGTGAGAGCTCTGGTGGAGTCAGCTGCACATTGTCTGAAAAACAAAGAAAAAACACATCATCCTGCTACCACTTGCTGTCTTCTTCGCAGTTTCTGCCAGTGGTAACATCCAGTTGTTGATCACATGACTCATAACGTAAAATAAAATAAATGTTTCTTTTGCAGTTTTATGAAATACACATATTTCAGGGTTCCCCCCAGTGTATTATAGGCCTGGATGCCCGCCATCCTTTACTAGCGCCACCGCCAGGCTAAGCCTTTCTTGTTTATGTTTTTAGGAAAATAATAATAATAAAAAAAATAATAACTTTTTTTTTCTTTTTTAAGCCGGATAGCAAGCGTCTCTGTTGCTCTGAGCGCTTCACTGGCGGAGCAGATTTATTCCTAAAAGATATGTTTATAGAAGATAGGTTTATAGTTTATGCATTTAAAATCGGACCAATCACACCGCTGGCGCCTCTGCGCGTTACCTCACGCGCTGCAGTAGCTGGATTAAGTTTACCTCAGTGCGGATCCCGCACGCCTCCTTTCACTCAAACTCGACACAGGCTAACCTATATGGATATTTACAACAACCCCCTATGAGGAATTATGATTCTTTCCAGAGTTTTTGATCAAGGTAGGACTTTAAACTAGTTAGCTCTGGTTGCACAGCTCTACGGGAACTGCAGGAATAACTTGTAGTCGCATTTTCAGAGGTATGTTGAGCGAGCGGTGAGAATGATTTATATTTGTGAACTAAGAATTTTGTGCAACTTTTCCATCTCAACACGCTGCCCAGCGCCTGGTTCTGCCTGCGCTGATAAAGTTTATCTATGTGTTCCCGGTTGGCCAGTGTATTAGTTAACGAACTAGCGCTAACCTGATCATGCAGGTTCAGCCTGGCGAGGAGCTTTTGCGCTCTCCTGTCTGTAACGCATCGCACTGATTTTATATTATATTATCCACCTCCCCAGTCTGCCATTCCTGGGGAACTGCCCCCGATGTCCATGCGATATTGCAGAGTTGCGTAAGCCAACACAACCCTACAACATCCAGAGCCTTTAGGAATTCCTGGCGGATCTCATCCACCCCCGGGGCCCTGCCACCGAGGAGCTTTTTGACCACCTTGGCAACCTTGTCCCCAGAGATTGGAGGGCCCAACTCAGAGTCCCCAGGCTGAGCTTCCTCAACAGAAGGCATGTTGGTGGGATTGAGGAGGTCTTCGAAGTATTCCGCCCACCGGCCCACAACGTCCCGAGTTGAGGTCAGCAGCACACCATCCCCACTATAAACAGTGTTGGTGCTGCACTGCTTCCCCCTCCTGAGACGCCGGATGGTGGACCAGAATCGCCTCGAAGCCGTACGGAAGTCTTTCTCCATGGCCTCTCCAAACTCCTCCCATGCCCGAGTTTTTGCCTCAGCGACCACCCGAGCTGCATGCCGCTTCGCCCGCCGGTACCCATCAGCTGCGTCTGGAGTCCCACAGGCCAAAAAGGCCCGATAGGACTCCTTCTTCTGCTTGACAGCATCCCTCACCAAAGGTGTCCACCAACGGGTTCGAGGGTTGCCACAGCTACAGGCACCAACAACCTTGGGGCCGCAGCTCTGATAAGCCGCCGCAACAATGGAGGTACGGAACATGGTCCACTCAGACTCAATGTCCCCCACTTCCCCCGGAACGTGTTCGAAGTTCTGCCGGAGATGGGAGTTAAAGCTCCGTCTCACAGGGGACTCCGCCAGACGTTCCCAGCAGACCGTCACTACACGTTTGGGCCTGCCAGGTCTGACCGGCTTCCTCCCCCACCACTGGAGCCAACTCACCACCAGGTAGTGGTCAGTGGACAGCTCCACACCTCTCTTCACCCGAGTGTCCAAGACATACGGCCGCAGATCAGATGAAACAATGACAAAATTGATCATCGAACTGTGGCCTAGGGTGTCCTGGTGCCAAGTCTACATATGGACACCCTTATGCTTGAACATGGTGTTCGTGATGGACAATCCGTGACGAGTACAGAAGTCCAACAACAGAACACCACTCGAGTTCAGATCGGGGGGGCCGTTCCTCCCAACCACGCTCCTCCAGGTCTCACTGTCATTGCCCACATGAGCGTTGAAGTCCCCCAGTAGAACAAGGGAGTCCCCAGGAGGGGCACTCTCCAGTACCCCCTCTAAGGACTCCAATAAGGGTGGGTAATCTGAACTGCTGTTTGGCCCATAAGCACAGATAACAGTCTGAACCCGTCCCCCCACCCGTAGGTGGAGGGAGGCTACCCTCTCGTTCACCGGGGTAAACCCCAACGTACAGGCGCCAAGATGGGGGGCAACAAGTATGCCCTCTCCTGCCCGGCACCTCTCACCGTGGGCAACTCCAGAGTGGAAGTACGTCCAGCCCCTCTCAAGGAGACTGGTTCCAGAACCAGAGCCATGCGTCGAGGCGAAGCCGACTATTTCTCGCCGGAACCTCTCAGCCGCGCACACTAGCTCCGGTTCCTTCCCCACCAGCGAGGTGACGTTCCACGTCCCAAGAGCCAGCTTCTGCAGCCGAGGATCAGACCGCCAGGGTCCCCTCCCTCGGCTGCCACCCGTAACACAATGCACCTGACCCCTTTGGCCCCGACAGGTGGTGAGCCCATTGGAAGGGGCGTCTCCTCTTTGGGCTGAGCCCGGCCGGGCTCCGTGGGTAAAAGCCCGGCCACCAGGCACTCGGCCTCGTGCCCCACCTCCAGGCCTGGCTCCAGAGTGGTGACCAGCGTCCCGGCGAGGGAATGCCATATCCAAATTTCGTCTCCATCATAAGGGGTCTTCGGGCTGCGCTTTGTCTGGTTCCTCACCTAGGACCTGTCTGCCTTGGGTGACCCTACCAGGGGCATAAAGCCCCAGACAGCATAGCTCCTAGGATCATTGGGACACTCAAACCCCTCCACCATAATAAGGTGGCAGCCCAAGGAGGAAACAATCTAACTATGGATATTGTTCTCTGAACTTTTACAAAGTAAACTTGCCAGCTCCTTAAAATCTTACATTTAAAATGTTTAAATTTATGTATGCTGAAATTGAATCAAATTTAGCAGCATTGATCATCTCAATAGACAAGTTTTACATTCATGTATCTGTGATCTGTTTTAAAATATTAGCAGTTATGGGGCCCCTGAAACCCTGGGGGGCCTGATGGAGCTGCTGACTTAATTTGCATTAAACAAAAGTGCAATTAATTGATGTTCATTTTAATTGTATATCTTTGATTGGTTGTTTTTAAGACTAGTTGTGGGTTTAAGTAGTGTTTCACTGGCGATGTTTTCCCGTAACGTATAATTACCGAGTGATATTTTAAAATTTCCTGTCACCTTAACATCTTTTAATACAAAAACACGGTGGACTGCCGGTGGACCGCCTCGGCACCCCGACCACCGGGCTTAGCAAGTTTTCTGGGGAAAACCCTGTATTTTGATATGAATGAAATGCTTTTTAATTCATAACACAAAAACTGTTTATAGAAAAACATGTGTTTTAGAAATTGTCGTGTTTCCATTAACTATTTTCATAGTTTCAGTTTGTGCATTTCTATGGTTAATGGAAACTCAGCTGGTGTTGCAGTGAATCTGAAAAAGCCTCAGATTATGGTTCAGCAGTAGATCCCAGAGCAGAACCAGCCATCTTTATCAGCTTGTTCATCATTTTTGGTTTAGTTTTTTTAAAGGATGACTTGATTTGTATTTAGCCCCCTTTACTTCGATACCCTTAATAAAACCAAACCCATTAATTTTGAAGGGATAGCACATAATATGACTGAAACCATAAGAAAGATTTTTAGAATTCATGAGAAATTGACACAGATTCCCTTTAGGAGTTTATTTTAAAAGTCTCTGCTTAAAAAGTTATATAATCAATTTGGTAAGTGTGGCACCCTGCGTGTGAAATCAATTTGATGTTAAAATTAAGTTGGTACTTCATTAAATCTTTTCTTTCTTTTTCCTATCTTAGCCTACTTCCCCCTCTGAAGCTTCTTTTGTCTACTGTTGGTTTAAAGTCGGGTTATTTTTGTGCTTATTCAGTTGAGCTGTGAATCAGCTTACCAGATGCAACGTGCCTCGCTGTGACTCCCTGAAGCTTGTTAGTTCACAAATTTATTTATTGGATATAATAAATAAAAATGTAATATAATAATAAAATACGGAGCAGAGAGAAGTCTCTATCTTTCCCAGTTAGCCAGGAAAAAGTTTCGGCTGATATTCCTGAGACTGAAGCGAAGGAAACAGTGTCTGATGAGCGCATTGATAGAAAAGAGACAGAATGATCATATAAAAGGAGTATATTTCTTTGATGCAAATACTTTTTTCACTGCTCTTTTGTCCCTTTTTGCACAGGCAGCTTAAAGTGTGAGTTTATACGACTGCAATACAGAGGAACTCATACTAGCCTTCCCTTCAAATATGTCGCCTCTGGAGGTTAACGGAATATCACTCGGCAGTAGACACATTGTTATTGACAAAACTCGTGAGACAGAGAAGACGGGAAAAAAATGAGTCACCTTAAGTGTCGAGAGCAGAATATTTGATCGCCTGCATGTTTATTTTATGAGCATCTCCCCCTACATGTTTGTGATTGGACTCACAAAACACTGGTGGATTCTGGGGAAGTCGACTTGGAATGACGAGTCCTGTTACTGCTAATCAAGTTAAGTAGAGGCAGAGCAGCGAGAGATGAAGCGACAGCAGCCAGGGACCGTCGGTCCGCTAACGGTGGCCTGCAGGCTCAGATGGGGGCAGAAACAACCTACGTGTGGTTCAGGGCAGTTCGGATTTCTACAGAGAACTGAAAATATATTTATACTCATTTCAGATTTTTCAACCACAAACCTCACTGTATTTTACTGGGATGTTTACTGGGATGATAGACCAGGGAGTCAGCAGCCTTTTCTATTCAAAAAGCCACTTTTGCCCCCAAAACTACAAAATCAAATTCACCTCAGTGCAAAAACTAAATTTTACCAAGTAGTTTTATTCAGGTTTAGTGCAAATATCTTAATTCACTTGAAATAAAACTAAACTAACTTTTAAGCAGCGTTTCAGCAAGATATTCAAGTTTGTCTGAGTTCCAATGAAAAATTACTTATTCCACTAGCAGATTATTATACTTATGTGTAATAATCTTCAAATGGAACTAGTAATTGTTCACCAATTATTGATTAAATAAGAGAAGAGAAGCTTCTATATCTTGCTGAAAGTTGCTTGTAAGTAAGTTTAGTTTTATTTTAAGTGAGCTAAGGTATTTGGACCAAAACCACTTGGTAAGATTTTGTTTTTGCAGTAATCAATCCACATGTGGCACATAAAATGTTTTATTATGAAAGCTAGCAAAATGAAAGTCAAATTTATTTTTTTCACATTTTAAAACAAATTACAGAAGAAATCAAATTTGTAGAATGAGGTAAGCCTTTTCTAAAAATATGGAACAAGAAGAATGATAGTGAGCATCGTTTTGGAGCTAATTACTATTAAAAACCTGGTGTAGATATTCATAGCAGATTTTAAATAAGAACTTAAGGGAAAAACTCCTAAAATGTCAATTTATTGTTGCATTCTTATTTAAAAACTTTGAGTTAGACCCATGCATAGTAATTCATTTTCATCATTTTTTCTTTCACCTTTTTTTTTTTTTACAAATAAAACTCTTAAAATGTCTGCTATGGATTTGAGTTCATCCACTTTTAAGTCAACGCTTTAGAGCCACCTTTCACTGCGATTAAAGCTGGCAACTTTCATGATTTTTTTGGTCATGATGTTCACAGCCACACAAAGTTTTGATCATTATTTCTAGCAAAATAGCTTCAGATCAGTCAAATTAGACACAATATTTATGTTAATACTCTTTCCACAGATACTGACTTGGGGTAAATTCACTCTGTCCTGTTTGGTGCGCTGGAATCAAACTCTAGTTCATTTGATCAGAGTCAGGTTTGTTTGGGGACGTGTGAATGTTAACTCAAACTCTGATGTGGACCTAAGAACTGAACTCTAAAAATTTAGGTCTGGCTTCATTTTAAGTGAACGTTGCGTGAGCAGACCAGCGATTGCTCCAAAAGCAGGAAGCGGACTACAGCACACGGCATTCTGTGTAAATACAACCAAAACAAACATGCTAACAGGAGGAATGGCTCATGGTCAAACTAGAAATCCTCCAACCGCTAGAATCTGTCAACTCTCCATTCTGGCTTACTTTTGGGAAGAAGGAAGTTGCGTTCTTGTCTTCTACAGTGGTTTTTATGTTTCCTTGCTTTTATTTTTGTTTTTATGTTTTTATGTTTCCTTGAGGTTCTTGCTGCAGCGCCCCTACAGGTGAGGAGGAGAACAGGTTTTTCAGTTAGCTTGATTCGTTTGTCACAGTGCTGTGTGGATGCGAACTACACCAGCTGGAAATGTAACATGTTTGTAGTTTTGGTTCCCAATTGAACTGAACTAGTTACCCTGAACGTCTCAGTAGCTTCTCTGAATAGACGAGCGTGTCTTAGCAGGTTTACTGTTTGTCCAATTTCAAATGATTAATTTGTGAGATGTTCTCAGGTTAATATATTGTTTTGCAGCTAAACTCTGCTTTAAACTTCTGCACAACGTTCATGGAACAATTTTTTTTTTAGTTTTAATTTACTTTTTTCTCATCACAAAATGATGGTCTACCACCTAAAACTTAATTAAAACCCACTGGATTTGGTTTTCATAACATGTTCAAACCAGGAAAACTTGTGCAGTAAGCCTTTTTTGTGTATTTTTGCCCTTCACTTTCTTTCTTCCCTTCTTTCCCTTTTCTCACTTTGCAGCTTCAAAATTGACAACAAATATTTTCTAATGTCTCCTTTGTGTGCGTCATTTTGAGGGAGTCCTTTCTGAAACCCGCTGTTGATAAAATTGGCTCTTTGGATTCAACAAACAGATATTTTTTTCTTCCCAGCGCTGATAGACACATGTCAAGACACAGAAATGTTTTCACTTGTCCCCATTTTTAAGAGTTGCAACGTTTTCAACTGTAAAAAACAAAAAAACACAAAGAGCCTTTGCCTTACCTCCTGCTTGTGATAAGTGTTAAACAGTAGGCAGACACAGCCTGCGGGTGCGCCTTTTTACTTTATTCAAATACCTTTTTTCTCTGTGCCTCTTTTCTCCAGCCGCTAATATGATACATAAGTGTTTTAATATGAGGGAGGCAAAGGGAGTCGGATCAAAGCGGCACGAAGGGAGGCTGCACCATCATCGGGGTCCCGCGCCACCTCGCCGGAAACTCTACCCTGCTAGTTGGCTGCTGCAAAACATCACCTGGATTACACCGACTCGCCGCCCTGTATAACACATGGAGACACTGACTGCACACAGAAAAAAGACCAATTAACACATGCATGAGCCGAGTGGAAATGGGAGGAAGCTCTTGCCAAAAATAATCTCCCGGCGTTTCCCCCACAACACATTACGGTGGCCTTAACTACGCCTGGCTGCCGCCCACAGGGGCAGATGAAGAGGGGACGGGGAACATCTGTTGCCTTCACACCAATCTGGCCAGGAGTTGTTTAGCTTTAAAAATGACATCGAGGTGCCGCTCTAGTTTTCAGGTAACACTTGAAAGCGGCGGTAACAGAATCCAAAAGTTCAATCAGAATCCAACAACTCTCATCTGGAGAAGCGACGCCAGGGGAAAACGGGGGGCCACCGACCCAAAGTAATCCCCACCAAGTCCTGAAGTGAGGTCGCACCTTTAAAAACATACCAGTCTAATTAAAACAGAAAGTTACACCCAAGTCAATGAAGTGTTTGGGAGTAAACCAGGGGAAGAAGAAGGAGGAGAGCTTGTGAGCAGCAGCTTTAATTGTCGCAGGCTGCCATTTCAAAGACTGGCTGCATCCGGCAGAGAACAAAACAGCTTCAAGTTTCAACAGTGTCACAAGATTTTTATACTTGGAGAGATTTTTTAAGCATTTTTCTGTCTTCTTTCTTGTTTTCATCATCTCCAGATGCAGTTTGATTGTTTTTTTCCCCCCCTTTCCGTCCCAAGAGGTTCAGGTGATTTAAAAATAAGAAAAAAAGAAAGTCTGATTTTCGTCACATTCCAGAGTGAGAAAAAAGAGAAGCAGGAGACTCAGGCGTTATCGGAGGCTGCAGTTATTTTACGACCAGACCGTCCTTGGGAACTGGACCGGCAAACTTTATTTTGTTTTTAACAAAGGCAAGGTTGCACAGTTAAGCTCAGATCACAGGGGTCTCACACACACACACACACACACGCACGCACGCACACACACACACACACAAACAATTGTTGAAATGGGATCGGGGGAATCAATTGTCTCAGAAGTGAAACCAAATTGAGCAGAGCTGAGCCGTTTTTGTATTTACGTGGCGCCGCCAAGCTCTAAGTTGGCGTCAATATGCCAAAATCAATGGCGGTTTTGGGCCTGCTGATCTGAACTTACTTCAGGAACCAGATCGTCACTCAGCCGCTGCCAGGAGAATCTTCCATTTCCCTCTTCCTTTTTGTTATTTTAATATCTACACCTGCGCTCCAACTCATCGGCGATCCAGATGAACGGTTTCGCTGATATCGATTATTATCTCAAGCCTCGCCGGTTTCCCTTCAGCTCCTGTTGCCTTAATCAGAGTGAAACTGGCTAATTGTCTGAGTTATCACTTGATAATTTCCCTCTTCACCACGGCTCCACTGAATATCTCAGAGCGGGTAAATGAATCATGAGCCTGTGAAGTCGGCCCCCTCCGATGCCATCTAATGCTATAATGGTCACAATAATGATGAAGCCAACTGCTGCTAATGGAAACTGGCCGCCATTACAGCGGCCAGTTTCCATGACAGTGCCGTCATTCGTCCCAAATCCCAAACCAAAGTTAGAGTTGAGCGAGAACAGGGTTTTAAGGTTTTAGCTGTGAATTTTCACCAGCTCTGGTGATCGGTAGTAAACGTATGTCGGCTTTTTTCTTCAGAATATGAACGCTGGTCAGATGTGTCGATTACTTAACAGATATATTAATACAGCACTAGACAAAATTATCTTCATAGAAAGGTTTCTTTGTTGAGCCCCATTCATAATCCATAATTCATAGTGTTTCACAAGACAGGAACATCAGGCGAACCAGTTAGAGGAGAAATACTTTGTAGTTTGACAGAAAAACAGACATTCACATAACCAGATGGAGATTTAACTTCCAACCAAGCAGCTTTTACTGTAGGTGTTTTTCTGCAGTTTATAGTTGTAATTCCCTTCATTAAAGTCAAATAGGACAACAAAAAACTACTAAACCAAAGATTATTTATGAAAGACAGATGCTGCTCAGCTCCAGAATCAAATTTAAGTTGAAAAGATTTTGGAAAAGACTAAAACGTCTACCATTAAAATATTTTGACATAAAGGTTTGTTTTATAGAGATATCCAAATTTCTGTAGCTTAAACCCAAAACTGTAATCCTGATATACACACAGGTGGAGGAAACTGATGGCATCATGACAGCTGAGGGGATCATTCAGAAGTTGTTTATGCCTTTAGCAGCATTGGACTGAGAGGTAACAGAGGAGCAGTTCCACCAGCTGACACTAGTCTGCAGGAGCTGAACGTAACTCGGTGGCGCTTTGTGTAGTTAAACATTTAGGTGTCCTAAGTGGTTGCCACGGGAGATTCAAAGATTTTTAAAACATGAAAGAATCAAAGAAACACTGCAGCTGTGTTTTTGATGAGGGAATAATGCTACAACATGATTTAAAGCTTATAAAGTTAGATACCCTCCCTTAATGACCTCACCACATCACAACCTCAAAAAGAAGGTCAAGGTAAAGAAGAGCATTAATACAATACATAATGGAATGTGAATATGGTTAAGTCCTGAATTAATAAATAAGATTACCGTATTTTAGTTTTATATAAGCAGGTGTACAGCTGCACCACATTAACAGATTATGGTTCTTAACAGATTGATGTTAAAAATTCAGAATTACCCAGAGAGTTTTGCTCTGAAAATAACAATCTTTGATGCATCTCTACTTGGTAACAGCAGCCACACCGAAGAGTGTTTTCATTGGAATGACTTCAGGTAAGGGGGTCACTTGTCCATTACAGGGTTAAACTTTGATCTTGAGCCCATTCCTCTGTGCATTTCTGCCTGTTTACTGATTGGTTGTCTGCAGCCTGGCAGTGAGGTTCTGGTCCTGGCTCACTGTTGGCCCGGTCCGTTTGTGGAGGACCAGTCCAAGAATTCTCTGGTCCTCAGAATTCTCATGTTTCACATTGAGGCTTGTAGACAGCGTCCTCAGCTAACTGATCCGGTATCAGTCCAACCACATTTAGACAACGTCTGGTCATTAACACATGCCTGGTCTTAATTATAGACTCTTCCACCTGAAAAGCTCATTTTTAATCTTTAAATCACACCTGCCTCACAAACAAGGAAAGCTTTAAAGGATTGATCTGGACAAGAAGTGGATCTGATCAAAGCATTGTTTTGGGGTTTTTTTTATTTGTTTTTTTATTTTCTGCTCTCTCCTGGTGAAGTTGTGTTATATGAGCCCAGCCCACACCCACCATGGCACCAAATCCAGCATTGGTTTAATGAAGCTGGAGTTTGTGTGAGAGTCGCAGAGACTGATGCAGGCAACTCTCTGATGTTCACATTTTATATTTCCTTTACCTGGCAGCTTGGCTTTCTCTTCAATTATTAATTAGTTTAGGGTTTCTTCTTCATGCCTATTTCTTTTTTTCTCTCTCTCTTCCATGTTTTTCTCTGTGTCGTTTGTGAAAACTCTCTCTCCCACCAATCCTTTGGCCACTGTGTTAGTTCAGCTAGCTTTGGCCGAAGAGTCAGCTCTCGCTGCGACACAAATGGAGCTTAGCAGGGAGCGTCAATTAATCCAGCCATTTATGTGTTTTAAAAAAAATGTTTCACCATGCAGCTATTGTTAGTGGTCTGTTTCATGTGCATTGTGCTGAAGGCCATGTTTATATCCGCTGAGTTTGATGGACTCTTAAGAAGATTCAGGAAGTGTTAGAGGAGCAAAGGTGAGGCAATGACACAAGAAAGCAAGAGGTCTCACTGAACTATATTTCTTTAGTCTTGTGGTCCTCCCAACTTTAACCTATTACTCACCTTTCTCCAACCTCCTCTTTGCCTTTTACGTTCTCCACCCTCTAACTCTGATCTTTCTCGGCCCACTGGGCCTTCAGATCTCGACGCTCCAAGCCCCTGTTTGATGAAGACATGCACACATGGCGCCGTGTGTGTGGTGAAGAACGACAAGCCGGTCTGTGAGTGCACCGAGGCCTGCACCCTGATCTCTGACCCCGTCTGCGGGTCTGACGGCCAGAGCTACCGAAGCCCCTGCGAGATGCGAGCGATGGGTTGCACTCTGCAGAAGGACATCCGCATCCAGCACAAAGGACAGTGTGGTGAGTCAAAACACTGCAGAGCACACATAAAGGTCAGAGGTCACGCCTCAGCAGATGTTATTTTAGTTTCAACCCAAACTTCACCCCAGCATTCAATTTTTAATGTTTTCATTAGCAAAGTGTTTTAGTGCGCTAAATACAATGTGGGTGGAGCTTACTCGCAGCATATGTGTGTGTGTGTGTGGGGGCGGGGGTGTGCGTGTGTGTGTGTGCGTGTGTGTGTGTGTGTGTGTGTGTGTGGGTGTGTGCGCGAGTGTGCGTGTGCATGTGTGTGTGGGTGTCCACGTGTGTGTGTGTGTGTGCATGTGTGTGTGTGTGTGTGTGTGCGTGTGCGTGCGTGTGTGTGTGTGTGTGTGTGTGTGTGCGTGTGTGTGTGTGTGTGTATGCGTGTGTGTGTGTGCGTGTACATGAATGTGCTTTAAAGTGGGTTTCTTCCCTGTTGTTAACATTATTGTCATGGCAACAATAAAGGGGTGAAAAGTGATGACAATTCTAGGTGCCCTGACCAGCAGGGGGTCCTCCACAATTGAATTATTTATATTTTGTTCATAGAAATAAAATGTAAAAAGTTGGGGTCCTGTCAAATACAAAATTAATCATATTGTATTTTCAAAGATTGTTTTTAGCAGTAAAAACAATCTTACTTTTGGTCTCCCAGACCAAAAAACACACATCCGTTTTTGCCCTGAACCCTCTGGATCTGCATGAAATGGTTCGTTCCTTAGAGCGCTTGACTGTGACGCAGCTGCAGTCAGTAGAAGCTGCGGCCACGAACGATTGTGGCAGTTACTACGCTGCTAAGAAAAGTTATAAAATCAGGTTTTAAAAAAAGAGAGAGGGAGAGAGAGAAAAAGGCAAGCGTGTTAATTTATAACCCAGTTTTTCTCCAAGAGAGGTGGGTAGACTGTGTGAGATTATCAACCATTTAGCATAGTTAGCTTAGCTACAGACTGCTGTTTGCCTCCATTTCACTATCATTTAATGAATTAAAGAAAAAAAAATTACCAAGATATTCATATATTTAATTGTTCCCTGTAACTTTTACCACTTAACAACAAATGAGTCAGTCAGCTGCAGCTCTAACCCACGTCCCTCCTGACCTTTCCCCTCCTGAGTGAAATTAAAGCTGTAGTATTTTATATAAATTTTTTTTTTCACATATTTTTTAAAACTGTCATTATGTTGTGACAGTATGGTATGAGAGGTAATCTGTGAAAAATATTTCCTCTGCTTTCTCCCAGGATTCTCTAGAAACAACCAGTCAGAGGCAGGAGAGATTTAGTGCTGTCAATCACAATCTAATGTGGTGCTGCTCATCCTTCCTCCCCCTTGATTTGTGCCGTGCTGCAGCTAGCATAGCACAGAGCTGTGCAGATTCAAAGTGTGAATGCTCAGTTTAGTTAGCATAGCTACCAATGATGGCAGATAAATGGGTTCTTGTCATGATAAGTTGTTTCTCCACCATTAGCACATTTAGCAGTGAGTGAATGAGGCTAATTCACAGTGCTAAGAACGTCCTACTAGTTCTGATTGGTTGTTTTGGTCAGAACGGTGCATTACTTTAACCAGTAATAGTAGTTCAGGAAGGAGATGGAGGAGATTGATTGTTTTCACAGATTATCTGTCTCATAAACTGCTACGACATGGTGACAGCTTTAACAAATATGGAGAAAACATATTTTTTATTAAAGTTATGTACTGCAGCTTGAATAAAATGCAACTACATAGAATTTTTGAGAAGTCTGGATTGCTTTATGTGTATTTTGCATGTTGCTTTTGACTGTTGCTCATGGGGAGAGACGTTTCAGTATCTAAAACTAATAGAAAAAAATTTAAGGAACTTACTTGCATACTGGATGTGGACTGTTGGATGTTAAATTCATGAGCAGTAAATATTGTGCTAGTATCAGAATTGAATCAAAGAAAGCAAGGCAGATGCAGGCCTTTAAAATTGTGACGCTTTTTATGGGTCAAATAGACTCAAAAAATTGTAACGCAGGGGGGCCCAATCTAATTTTTTGTCAGGGGGCCCAAGAGTTCTGGTTTCGCCTCTGCTCCCAAGACATAAATGGCCTTTTCTCCGATTAGCGTGTTTGTTGTGGTTGTATTTACCCAGAATGCCCTGCTCTATGTTTTGCTTCCTGCTTTCAGAGCGGTCTCGGTCCGCTTCACATTCAAACCGCATCAGATTTCAGTTCAGCAGAACCGAGATCAGGTTTTTAATGTGCTGAATCACCAGAATTCACTCTTTTGCTTCAGTTAGAGTCCAATTACACATTCACACCTCCACCAATCAAACCAGACTTCCGAGGCAAATGAACGGGTGAATTCACCCTGCAGGATTGACAACAAAGTTGCTAATTACTCTGCAACCAAAGTGTTTGTGTTCATAATCAGATTAAAGGTTAGACTTTTCTAACCAGTAAGAGAAGGTTAGGTCATATATAAAAACATATGAATACTGGCCAGTAGATGTGGCCAGTTCTGTGTTCATGTTGTGATCCATTCATCGGTTCTAAAGTGGAAACTGTCAGAACCAACTGAACCAGGTTCCAGCTTCACGTTGAAAAAACAATGAGATTTGATTATTATTGTAATCAGTTACCAAACTAATTACTGTTACTGTTAATTACTGTTAATTACTAATTACTGTTACTGTTAATTACTGTTACTGTTAATTACTATTTATAATACATGCTGACTACTATGAATGATAACTTTGTGCCAAACTAACAGAAGCTAAAAACTCTTGTTACAGATTTAATGACAAAAGTGCAAATAAATTAATATCTTACAAGCTCATGGCAGCCATATTGAATTTTCAGGTCTGGATCAGTGACTTACAGATTTCCATGTTGAAGTCCTTTTTTTATTTAAAGGTTCTTGATTTAACTGGACCGGTCAAACCACGGTTAGACTGATGTTGAATGACGTCATTGGCCAGATTTAATAATAGTTTAGTTTCCTCAGTTCTATTTGATTCAACAAGGATGACACAGTGTTCCCAGTTATACACCAAAATATATTTTTTATTCATTCATGTCTGACCTTTGTTAAGAACATTCAGACAAATCTGGCTTACTGTAAGTAAAAAGGGTTTAATCAACCAGTACAGATGAATCAGACCCATTTCAGGGTAAATACGACTCATTCCTGAAAGAATATGTTGACCCTGTCTGAAAAAATTAAATTACTGCAACATAACTGCTTCATGATTAAACAATGTCGTAGATTTCTGAGTCTTGAAGAAAAATATGAATTTCTGACCTGGTTAAGATAGGCGTATTGTCTCTGATAGCTCATATTACAACTGGTTTAAAGGTAGAAAACTCATCTCTCCCCGTGAAGAAGGATTTTACACAACAACACATTTGTTAGGGTGAAAATTACAATCCGCAGACATTAACAATAAACAAATCTATAGTTCTGATCTTGGCTGATCCCCTGGCACCAATTTCACAACCAACAAAGTCAAAACAAGCCTTTAAAACACAGAGGAAAACCCTGATTACTGGTCCATCTCCTTCTCATCTATTCCACGGCGCTCTGCTCCATATACCATTACCCAGACTCCAATTTGCCTGTTTCGACCTTTAAGTGAGGATGCACTTTGCTGCCAACGAAGTGTGGAGCCTTCTTGTCTGTAATTGGCTACATGAGTCACTTGGCTTTGTCTTGTGGTGTTGGAGTATCAGCTAGTCATTAGTACAGCAGCAACAGCGGAGCTTCAAGTGTTAAAATATCTTCTTATCCACTATGCAGGCGCAGAGCCATCTGGGCAGATTTTTATAGCTTGCTAAGCCCACTTAGTGAACACTCTTGATGACTTAATGCCATATTGAGAGGCCTGTTTTCCCATGGACTCAGATGATGTAGTACTTTCTTCTGTATACAGTCAAGCCATTTGCTTTTCACACACACATAGAGCAAAAAGAACAGCAGTCATTATCTCTGTTACCCAACTCTCCCATCCACCTCCTCGGTTCACTTTTATGGCATTATGTTTATTTTCTGCCTGTTTTTTTTGTCGTTTTTTTTTCAACCATAATACCTACAACTAGCGGCTCTCTGCTGTGCGGAACAGTCACAATAGCCAAAGAATCGATTGTGGATGAGTTTGTGTCTCTTTACCACTTTGTCTTAAGTCGTTCTAACAGTTCCTAGTCCCGAGCTTCGCTGTGCGAACTAATCTAAGTAGCAGTTAGAGTTGTGAGCACCTGGCAGACTGTGGAGTTGGCTGTGGCGGAGGCCCTCTGCGGACTGGATCTTCCCATCTCAGCTACTCCTTTAAATTGAAAAGCGGAGCATGTGCCAGTGAGAAATGGAGCAGCAGCATTGTTTGGGCAGCGTGGAAACCGACTGGGTTCATTTGGCTCAGCACAACGCAGGTAAATGGTTGGTTATGGGTCTGCTCTGTGGCAACGGATAGTCTTTATTTAAAAAGAAAAACAGAAAGCAGAGTTCTGGCATGGGGGAGGGTCCCGCTTCTGACTCGGCTCCTGAGGGAACACAGCCGGTGTCGGCCCTGGGGGGCCATTAGGATGCTGAGGCACCGGCTTGTGCTTGGCCCAGGAATGATGATGATGTTGATGGGGGCTATTTCTGAGCTGTTTGCACAGCTTTTTGCTGACAACCCACTGACTTAAACTTTTATCTCAGCCAATTATACCGGATTGTTCCAATCACTAGTGCACTTTTTATGGAGCGGCGAGGTGTTACAGCAGGTGGTGTTAAAGATATAAGAAATGTTCTTTCTCTGCTCATGACTGGTCTTGTTAGGTTCACACACATTCTCATTTTTATTGAAGTTTCCAGATTAACTATAGGAAAATCAACCTTAAAGCAACCAGCCTGCATGTGTCCTGTCACGCCTTCAACATGTCACGCTCAGAAAATGACATTAGGATCACAAAGCATGTGCAAAAACGCAAGGTTTTAACCAGTGTGTCTGTTACTGGTGTGTTTTTGGCTACCATGTTTGTTCTTCATTCAGTGGAGTTACAGTGAGTACAGTGTCAGACATTTTACTGAAGAGTAAAAATACTACTGCTACTCCTAAAATCACGTTTAGGATTAATTGTTACTGAAGATAGTGAAACCAGTTACCGCCCACCTCTGCATGGGAAACAATCAAGTGGAAGAATTAAGACACAGATATAACCCAACCTGTTCTGGCAGCCATCTGAGGAAAACACAAAGACTCAAGCAGGTTAGATGTCCTTCTAATTTAAATATAATTGTCAGATGAACTAACAGCTTCAGAACCTGCCAGCTCACCTCAGCGATCCTAATGGCAGCTAATCCAGCTGATTCTTGTGGCGTCCTCAATCCATGCACACATGAGCAATAGGCAGGGTGTGTTTTTGTTTTCATTCAGTGAAAAATCCATATTTCATTACCCAGCCGCATTTTTATTGCGGCTCACATGCTTATTTCTGCTATTACCACCCAATTGTCTGTAAAGTTTGAGCTTTCATATTTTATCCTCTGAGACGCTAAAGTCTGATCTTATGAGCAGAAATGAGGGTTCAACAACTGTGAAAGTAATTGTGCCCTTGATGTGTGTGTGTGTGGGGGGAGGGGGGGGGGGAGCTGCCCATAGACTCTCATGGGGTCAATAGGACCCCATGAGAGTTTCCATTTCCTTCCCTGCAGGCTGAAACAAAGTGGTTATCTATATGGCTCAGGTGCAACCTGATAGCAGAATGAATGACATTTGTTATTATTCTGAGATTTTGTCTTCTGTGTTTGAGCAGTAGGCGTCCTTGCAAGGTGGATAAGCAGAGGTTCATTGAGGTAATAGACCCCCAACCAACCAACCCACCCACCTGTAAAGAACAGGGGTACCAGTTGCCTAAAAACAGCTGTTTATGTATCAGATGAAAGCCAATCCATCTGAATCATTTGGGAAAAAGTAAAAAAGAAAAAAAAAAAAGAACTTCCTGTTTTTTTCTTCCCACAGGAGTTGGGAATGATATTCTCAGCTGAGTAAAAAATGTAGGTCAGACCAGGATGAGAATGAAAGGAGGACAGAGAAGAGGGAGGGCTGGGAAATAGATAAATGTTGGGAGGAGAGGAGATGAAGGTTGAATAAGATGAGGAGGAGCGAATCAAGTGGGGGGGGGCAGAGCTAATAGTGTACAGCCAGGCGGCGGCAGGCGTCCACAGGGGGAGTTGTTATCGCCTAGCCGTGCTCACAAGCCTTCAAAACACAAACAAGCCGACTCCTTTCTGCCTAATCCTGAGGTAATACCTCGCCGCTCCCCTCAGCTCCAGTTCAGTTCGTCCCCACTAAGGATATCAACAAAATGCTGCAAAGCTGCAGGGTCTTTCTTTCTCCTTCCACTGTGAGTCAATCCCTCATGCTTTCAAGGGCGCGTTTTATACCAACCTACCTCTATGCCTCACTTCAGCTTCCACAGTCACCAATCATAGCAGAAGCTTCAAATAAAAGCAGCAGTGGATGCTGGACAGAAGGCTAACAGGAACCATCGAGACTACATGATGAATGTTTCTAACAAACTTTTAAAAAAACAAGCTCTGATTTAAAGGGACAGTTCAACATTTTTGAAGTGAGGTTCATGTGAAAACTTTAACTGGAGGAAACTGACGTCTCCATTGACTGCAAATCCAGATAAGTTGGTCCTGGTAGCTGAAGCTAACAGCTAATGACACAAAATAAAACTAAAGCAGCCTTCAGTGTAAATGTGTTATGAAGCTTAATGCAGTGATCACCTTTCAAGGAAGCCAATGATTATTTATAATGGAACCAGAGGTTGAAGGTGGTGCACCACCAATAATCTTCTTGTCTGAAACACGTACTGTGAACAGAAAATATAAGGTGTTTATTTTCAGGCTAACTGATGTAAAAACATGTTTTTCTATGTTGTGACATCACTCTATGTTTCTATCTGGTTCCACAGAAACAAAGCTCGGTGGAAAACTGCCTCCCATGCTCTGTTTCCTGCATAATTCATCATCTATTTAAATAGCCTCTTAATGGAAACTTGATGATAGTATAATGTTTAGAAGCTAAGAGTAGCAGGAGCGCAGAGCTGCAGCAACAAGCTAACAGAAACACTGAAGAGAAGAGCTGCCATCGATGCAGTTGCAGCCAAGCATGTTTTAATGTTACACAATACAGTTTTAGCAAGTTGCTCAAAGTCTCAACAGGTATTGTTGTGCATATAAGGTGTAAAGTTTACCTTTGCACAAACGCCCCCCAAAGAAATCGCAGCGCCCCCCTTTTGTACATTTTTCTGCCAGCGCCCCCTGCCGTCCCCTAAATGCCCCCTGGAGGGGTGGTACCGCCCCCTTTGAGAAACGCTAGTCTAAAGGGTCATAAAACATCCTTCACATAAACCGCTACAACATTTTTCAGATTAAATGTTTTCTCTACAACCAGCTAATCTCAAGTAGCACTAAATGTAGAAGACAGATATATCTAATAAACAAATAAAATGTTACCTCTATCAGATATGAAATACCATTCCATGTTGAAACCAATGTTAGAAGTATTTTTTAATCAAGTCTATGCTATAATATAGATTTTCCTACATATGTAATAAATGGCATGAGGTGATGCCAGTGCTGGGTGGATCTGGCTAATAGAAGTGTTTCTAATACTTTATATAACAAAGACATATCCAAATCTTCCAGCCAATAACTGGCAGGAGGTTGATTTGATTCCTCATACGTTATTTTTTGCATGTAACTTAAATATGATTTTAACTTAAAATAAAAAAACATCTAAAAAGCTCCGTTGGTCCATAAAGGTCTGTACATTTTGTGTTGTGTTGCTTGGGGTCAGGGTTAGGGTAGCTTGGCAAAAAATATGCAAGCTGTCTGTGCCCAAACCTTTTCTTTATATAAAGAAAAATAATTTTATTACGTAACTTTTGTCTTAAATAATCTATAATCGTTCAATAATCCAGTCCATCTTTAGTTGGTCTGTGTGGAAAAGTTTCCATACAGTACTCGTTTAAGGTGGTCCTAATGTCCAAGCAGTTTGGTTCTTTTTTTCACAGAAAGTGTTCTGGTTCCATTCATTTCAAACTAAACTTATCAATATTAGCTTAATGAATGTTAACAAAGTTAATATTTGGGATAAATATTTCATATTTTGTACTTGAGATGATCACATTTTATTTTAAGACTGACATTCCACTTTTAATTTTGAATAGAAAATTCAAACTTAGCATCATTAGCCTCTTTTTTTGGTGCTTCTGTTGCCCCCTGCTGAAATGGCGCCCTCGGTGGGGAGCTATTATGCCACATAGGGCTGTGTAATTTTATCGATTCTGCGATAGTTATTGATATTTTTTGTTCCTCGGAAAGTATCGATTTTCCATCCACGAGTATCGATACATTAAATCTTGCTCAAATCCCTTGTATTCCAACTTGCACATGTACATTAAAAATGACATGCAACAAAACAACCAGTTACAGTGAATTAAATAATGAAATTAAATAAATTGCATTATCTTATATAAGTGAATAAGACAAAAAAGGCTCCTTTTCTGCATAACTAAATACACAAAGCCACACAATCAACATTCAACAAAGCAAATGTGTAACAAATGTATGACAAAAACAACATTCATTGCACCAGTATTGCATCAGTTCAGTTGATTTAATCCGAGTCCATGGAACTGTCACAAAATGTCACCAAAATCCCTCTGTCCCTCTAAAATCTTTAAAATGTATCGAATTGTACTGTTTGATGAGTATCATGATACATATTGTATTGTCAGCAAAATAACACTGTAAATATCATTGTATTGTATTGTGAGGTTAGTGTACCGCTGCAGCCATAATGCCACAAAGCAGCATGAGTAGAGATTGATGTGGAAACATGATCCCAGTGGTGATGATATTATCTGTGTAGCATAATGCTTGGACATATTTTGTGTCACTCTGACCTTGTTCCAGTTTTAAACACGGTCGCCTTCAGAAAGAGGCAGAACATTTCTGTCTGTCTGGACCTAAAAAGTGATGAGAAAGACTTCAGGAAGAGAAAATCAGGAAACAAAAATTGACTTCTCAACACTATCTGTAATGGCAACAATTCCCCCTGTTCTCCTGGCTTTGAACTGCGGCTCACCTTTTTTCCTGTCAGACACATTTTGTCTGGAGGATCAGGCAGTGTGGAGAGCCCGGCATGAGAGGCAGGAGCTGATAAAAAAGAAAGAAAAGAGCGAGTCTGCTATCAGGACACAGAGCCTGATAAAGGACAACACTCAACAATACTTCCTGATTTCAATACTTCCTGATTTATAGCTGAGGGATGGCCTGTTTTACAGATACCTAGGATTTAGGTTTATTTATGCTTGAGACAAAAAACGCCAACATGAAGACTTTTGTTGTCTGATATTATTTAAACTAAATCCCTCAAAGCCAATGGTTCTATTAAGGCAAAAAGACATGAACTATAATCCCAAATATAATCTCTTTTAAATAATGTTTTCTTCTCCTTTCCATGAATGTTTTTTGCACATTTTGTCAGATTACTGAACAATATTTAAAAGAAAGGTAAAACATTGTGGGTGTAACTGTTAATCCACTAGCCATCATAGAAAAACAAACAAAAAAACTAAATAAGCATGTTTAGTTTAACACAACCACATATTACCAGTTATTATGCAAAGTTTAGTGACAAGTTCATCGCCCAGACCCGGGTCACCAGGGCCCCACTCTGGAGCCGGGCCTGGAGGTGGGGCACGATGGCGAGCCCAGCCGGGCTCAGCCCGAAGAGGAGACATGGGTCCCCCTTCCAATGGGCTCACCACCTGTCGGAGGGGCCAAAGGGACCAAAATATATGTTCATTAAAAAAATAAACATATATTTTATGTTCATTTTTGTAGACTTGGGTTGAAACACTGGATTGTCTTGTGTGTTTGGGTCACATTTAGTCTTACCTAGTGGAAGGTCCAGGCTCTGATGTCAACATGAGATGAAGAGATGAAGGAAATGAAAAACTCTTGAGGAGTTATAAACAGATTAATAACACAGAAGGTTCCAGTGAGCAGCTTCACTTCTCTTAATTAGTGCTAAATCATCAGTACTTATCAGACTGGCTTCTAATTGACTGTGAGAGGGAGCTATGCAATGCTAGCACTGTAATTGGTAACAGAGAGAAAGGTGTCTGCTCTTCTGTCTACATCAGTGGTTCTTAACCTTTTTTGAGGTACCAAACCCACCAGTTTCATATGCACATTCACTGAACACTTCTGCAGTGATAAATAAAATATGTTTTTTTTTCTCCCAAATTCAAGACATAGCAGTGACCCAACTAGAGTCGGGTCACTCCATGATCACTAAGTCTTCTTAAAAGGTTGAGTCTTTGAGAAAAGTTCTTCAAAATATAGTCAGTGTTTTCAGCACAGTTGAGCTGACTGTCCAGGAACAACCCAAGGTATTCATTCAATCAATCAATCAATCAATCAATCAATCAATCAATCAATCAATCAATCAATCAATCAATCAATCAATCAATCAATCAATCAAATTTTATTTGTATAGCACATTTCAGCAGCAAGGCATTTCAAAGTACTTTACATAATTAAAATAAAAATAGCATGTGACAGTGAATAAACAGAAAGACAGAGAATTTTTTTAAAAAATTTATTTTATTTTTGTATTTAAAATTTGCCACAGTTTCAACAGGTTGGCCATCGAGAGAAACTGGAACCACTTTAAGGTCTTGTTTAGATCATTTAATTAGCTCTACATTCTTAAGAGAATGAAAAATTAATAATTAATAATAAATACTTTGCGGTATTCTGATTTAGTAATGTAATTATATTAGTTGTGCTACCACCCCCACGCCACTAGAGGCAGTAGCAGCCCAGAAAAATGAGACTAAGGAGCAGATTTAGAAGTACACCGAAAGCTACAGAATTTGGTAAAAACGGTGAGCTTTGCTGAAGTAATTAAAGACAAAAGTTCAAATCCATGCTGAGAGTGGAGCTCCTTCAATCAGGGCTCCTCCGCAGCTCTGATTGGCTAAGCAATGTAACATGATCCTCTGATTGGCTAAGCAATGTAACATGATCCTCTGCAGCAAGTGATGGCAAAGCGGGGCGTCATCACGACTTTACACAAGTGTGTCTTTACCTCCACAGCAGAGGCTCCGCCGAACCCCTGAGACCGACTCATCGAACCCCTGGGGTTCGATGGAACCCAGGTTAAGAACCAGTGGTCTACAGGAACTCGTTCTGGTTCTTCTGGTTCTTTTCTCTCCCAGTGGGACCGGGCTGCTTCTGTCCTGAAGTCTCATTACCGTATTTTACCGTATTTTCCGCACTATAAGGCACCTAAAAACCTTCAATTTCCTCAAAAGCCGACAGTGCGCCTTATAATCCAGTGCGCCTTACATATGGACCAATATTGAGCCACAACAGGTCTAGCAACTACAGTAAGCAGCCGCCAATTTCATTTTTGCCTGTAGAAGAAGAAACGCATGGTGCATGCTGGGATAGTAGTCAGAACGCTAGTTTGTTACCTATTAATAAAGTTTGACTGACCTAACAACCTGCCGACCGTCTAGAATCAGGTCGTCTGCAGGTCATGCACCACGTTCTCCACCAACATGCTGTGCGCGAATGGAGAAGGGTGACCATCGTCCGGCCACGCCCCGGCCCAGTAGCGGAAGGCTCTCCTTGTCGACAGGTGTTGGACTGTTTTGTTGACATATCCGAATAGTGCAGCTCCATCTAGTCGATGCAAAACGTAACTCCAGCCTCTACTGTAGCGTATATTCTATGCGCCTTATAATCCGGTGCGCCTTATAGTGCGGAAAATGCGGTACAAAATTCATTTCCAAACACATAAAAGTCCAGATAGAGGGTTCAGGAGACACTTAATGCATTTTGAAGGAAGAACTAGCTATCATCCATTGTGATTAGAACAGAGCTTGGAGGAAAATAAACAGCATATTGTTTGGAAATCATTTCAACTTGACAAAAGTTGTGAATAGAGTTTGAAAAGTGTTATTTTTCTCTCTGGGCTCTGCTTTGCTTCCCGGTACCTGCTGCTTTGAAGCCTGTACAGAAAAAGCATTGCTGGCTACAGGTTTGCCCACAGGGCCACAGTCGCTAGGTGATGAGCTGTAGTTGGCACTCACCACACTCAGCTATTGGCATTCAGACCAAAGCATTCAATCCTCGTCTCATCAGCCCAGAGAATCTGTCTCCTTCATGCTTTCAGAGCGCTATAGTGTTACTTGGCTCTTGTGTGGCTGTTTTCACGGAATGGCTTCAAATTCTGACCGTCGTCCCATAAATGCTGTATGATGGAGTATCAAAGAGAGACGTATTCTTCCATAAGACTCTTTTTTATTTTCCAACATTTATTTCTGTTCAGCTCTTTAATTTGGTTCCTGGAAAAGGATTCAGTGGTTCGATATTTATCCATCCTTCATCCTTCTTTTCATTTTTGCTGTTTTTTTCTGGTTTTATGTCAGAATTTTTTTCCATATCAAATTAACATGAAAGGTACCACTTTGTATTTGACAGGTGTGCCTTTTTTTATTATATCTCATCAATTCAGTAGATCTCAGGTGAATTCTAGTCCTGTATTAAATTTGTGTTTCTGGACCAACTTATCAGTGCTGCTGCACATAAGCAAAACAAAAAGCTTATCAGAGCCTGTTAAATATAAAAATCATTTCATAAATAAGGTGAAATCTTTACAGCCTCCTCTGCAAGATTTTCCAGTCGCCTGATGGGAACAGTGAGAATGTTTTTATTGTACCTGATTTATCCACATCTGTGTTCTGACAAAATGAAGTTTAGTTCCCATCCGTCATTGTTTGTTACAGTTAATCGTTTTTATGTGCGGTTCTACTTCGGGCATATCAAATTAGAACCAGTAGATGTTTTTTATAATCTGCTTTTGGAAGAAAATCATATTTCTGGTCTGTAGGTTTTATGTGTCTTTAAAGTGGCCAGAATGTTACACCGGTCATTGTGGCCAGAATTTCCTCGGGTCACAGTGGGACATAACTGCTAACATGTAAAGCCTGGCAAGTCATTTTATCAGTCAATACCATCAAAGCAACAAGGCAACTCAAACATTACTCCCTTCATTATTTCAAAGTACAAGTTAAACAACAGTTCTGAGCTTCATATCCAGGCCTCATTGTTAGCATAGAGTTAGCTTACCAGAGCAAGTCACATGCTAACAGAAACTGGATAGTACTTTAAAAAACAGAGTTAGCTTCTAAGAGTAAAATATAACATGCTGATTTTCAATGAGCTTTTTCATACATGTGTTCTAAACATGGACGAGGCTGATTTATTGTCTGGTGCAGATTCTGTGTAGTTTCCACTTCTGCAGGACATTGTTTGTTTATTATCCTCATGTAAAGTCTCAGCTTATTTCAGTAATGGCCAGAGAACTGAAAGCCACCAAGCTTTTAAAGTCCTTAATGACATATTAATAATGTTACTGATTGAAAGTTTTTAAAAATATGTACAGATGAACATTTCCAAGCTAATGAAAGAAAACGTAGTGTGGCAAAAAAAAAAAAGTATCCACTTGAAGAATTTTTCAAGGATCATTAAAATCTAAGTAAGGCTTTATAATTTGCATATTGATAACATAAGTTAGAAAGGAAGTTATTTGCTCATTTCACTGTGGCTGCACACACATAATCTCAAGCATACTAAGTTTTAGTCTCCCTTTTTTATTTTCCCTCCAGATGAAGCCTGCTCCAACTGCTCCTTCGGGGCAATCTGTGACGCCCAGAGCGGGCGCTGCGTGTGCCCGTTGGAGTGCGTGGAGTCGCACCAGCCCATGTGTGGCAGCGACGGCCACACCTACCATAGCGAGTGTGAGCTGAACGTGCGGTCCTGCACGGAGCAGGTGGAGCTGCGGGTGGTCAGCCAGGGAGAGTGCAGTAAGTGGCAGCATGTTGCAATCATTACGGTTTGTCATGCTTCCTGTTCTGGCTGTCGCTCTCAGAGAGCGACAGCCAGCTTCACTTCTGGCAAGTGAAACATTTTATCTTTGTGTTTCATGAAGTTCTTCTTTTAAAAGCAGAAAATGAAATTCAGGAACACAGGCAGAGGGAATAAAATCTCATTTCAATGTTACTACGAAATATACATTTTAATATCTGTGTGTGTGTGTGTGTGTGTGTGTGATACAGAAATGTGCGGCAACACCGTCTGTAGCTTTGGTGCCTGGTGTGTGGAGAAAAAATGCGAGTGCCCGCAGTGCAGTGGAGAGGCCAGTGCCCCGGTGTGTGGCAGCAACGGCATCACCTACAGCAACGAGTGTGAGCTCAACAAGTCCGCCTGCGAGCACAAGAGGAAAATTGATGTGGCGAAGCACGGCAGCTGTGAGGAAGGTAGGAAATGGACTTTGAAATGTTGTAATTATGTTAACCAATCAGCCATTGAAGTGGCGTAATTAACTTTACCAACTGACCTGTGGAACACCGTTTAGTCATTTTTGGATTTTCAGAAAGCTGACGTGCTGGAAAGCTTGTCGGCACTCTGACATCAACAAAAGTTACAGTGAAAGTCACGCTGTGTTGCTGTAAACAGAAATGGTAGCAGGAACAGCTACTGTCATGGTACTTCAGTCATACACTGTAATTATTGTTCATTCTTCCTGTTTTACCCCATAATGAAACTGAAATGGCATTCTGTTTGGTATTGTGCATATTTCATTCAAAGTTGAATAAAGTGTCACGATCAAACATCTTTCTATGAAACAACTAGACATTATAATCCCATGAGCATCTGAGAGTCTGAGCAGGTAGAATTTACAAACAGGGACTAAATAGAAATGAACCGGCCAGTTATTGATTTCCTTATTATTAGTTAATTTTCTTCATTTATTTAACTGATTATACACTTTGACGATCTGCCACTATAATAAATGGTCTGCTGGTTCTGTGATAGAGGTTGGTTTGAATCCTAAATCAGAAAAGAGATCCAGCTACTTCAAAGTAGATTTGTTGTTTGGTTGCAGAAATGAAAAACATTTTAAAAAATGTAATGTTTTAAAAACTTCATTTCAGCTGATCACCAAATTAGAGCCAATCATGGAGTAATACTCCCTTTTCAGTTCTGATCATTTATTTATACATCAACAGACTATTCATATGAAACAGATAATGTATTAACTAGATGCATTCCTGATATGTGATTCCCCTGAACTCTGAGTTATGAACTAGTGGTTTTTAAAAAGCCTGACCTGCTGGTTCTGATTTTGACCATTTCTTAAAATATGAAATGTCGCTAAATATATGGCAGGAAAGTCCCTGAATTGGTAACTGTCAAGATCCGTGTCTCTGTGAATTTATTTTAAGTTTTTTCTGTGTTTAGTTTCTGTCCTGTGAGTCTCTGTTGTCTCTGTGTCTTCCCCTGTTGATTGATCCCAGCCGTGTCTCGTTCCCTGATCACCCTCCCAGTGTATTTAAGTCCACCTGTTGTCTCTGTCTGTGTCAGGTCTTCGTTGTATGTCTTAGCGTCTAAGATAAGATCGGCAGATAAGATCGGCTTCACATGTAAGCATTGGTCGATCACTGTTTTCCCAAAATTGATGAAGCCTGTGCCAATAAATCAGTTTGATTGATAAATCAGCTAGTTGATAAATCGGTGCACCTCCACTATGAACTATTGAGATATAACAAGCCTGCTAAGCTAAACCAGTGTTGTTTATTTTGTTGGCCTAACACTCATTTTAGTTGGAAGCAATAAAGTCTTCAAGTTGTTTTTTTGTTTCCTGTTTACAGTTTCAAGACTTTTTAGAAAACTGAACTACATTCGAATCAAACCTCTACCAGCTTATATCACTTAGTTTCTTTGTTGTTTTAGCGTAAATTAAACTAATGTACTGAATCTAAAACAAAGAAGTGATTTTTAAATTGTGAAGTGGCTCTCCGGGCTGCACAGTGGCGCAGTTGGTAGAGCTGTTGCCTTGCAGCAAGAAGGTTCTGGGTTTGATTCCCAGCCTGGGGTCTTTCTGCATGGAGTTTGCATGTTCTCCCTGTGCATGCGTGGGTTTTCTCCGGGTACTCCGGTTTCCTCCCACAGTCCAAAAACATGACCGTTAGGTTAATTGGTCTGTCTAAATTGCCCCTAGGTGTGTGTGTGCATGCGTGTGTGTGTGTGCGTGGTTGTGTGTCTCTGTGTTGCCCTGCGACAGACTGGCGACCTGTCCAGGGTGACCCCGCCTCTCGCCCGGAATGTTGGCTGGAGAGGCACCAGCACCTCCTGACCCCACTGAGGGACAAGGGTGTAAGAAAATGGATGGATGGAAGTGGCTCTCCACCCAGGGTGGATTTCTATAGAATATTTGATCTTCAGGCAATAAGGAGTAAATGCTTCCATGTAAAGAAATATACTCGACTAGAGGCTAATGTTGCTAATTTGTTAACTGACCCTCAGACACATTCAGTAATAACTTCATGACTGTTTCTCTTGTTTTTAACTAAAGATTTATGACATTTAATGATCTGCAGTCCAAAATATAAACCACTTATACTGAACAGAGCAACAATTAACTCTTTTAAACGTAGTAGAGATAAATTCTTATTCTATTTGTGAAAACACTAAAGAGCATTTCCAGTACTATGTGGACATTAGGACCATCTTATATTAATCACCACCATAGAAATATTCATTAAAACAATGTTTGATTTGTGAAATCTCTAATCTGTTTGTAAGGTATTGTGTGTAGATCAGTGTTTCTCCACCCTGGTGCTCAGCCCCCTGCTCTGCATGTTTTAGATGAGCCTCTATTCCAGAACAGCTGATTCAAATGACTGCATGACCATCAAGTCCTTCAGAAGCCTGTTAATCATCCAGAGATACAATTCAGGTGCGTGGCAGAAGGGGAACACCTAAAACATGCAGGACAGGGAGGCGGTGAGGACCAGGGTTGAGAAACACTGGTGTAGAAGAAATGACCAGAATGACAGGGCAAAAGTAAATATTCCAAGTATTGATTAGAAAATGAGGATCAGGAAAAAAGGATCGACTGGAAGTCAAAGAGCAAAGGGTCAGATCTGATGGAGATTTTTCTCCTGGCATTTCGTCCAGATTTGGTTTTTGCTCTGACAGACGCGTTTCTGTCCAATGAGGCTCTGAAGTTAGTGATTGATGGTGTCCAGACGAGGATCCTGATTTCCTATGGCTAGAGCGTTTCTCGTTGCTCCCCACACTGAAGGAAAGTGGAACCTAATTTACTGTGCAGATTGAATCTGCACAGATCTGCTCTGACAAGCTTCGGCATCAGATCCCAAAGCGGCAGCAGCCCGGCCGCTGGTTGTCATGCCGATAGCTGCGATGGCGTTCCTCTGTGGGTAGCTGGTCGCTACGGTGAACATAGTCATCTCCTGACAAGGTGTGAAGCAGAGCAGATTACAGCGGCCAGCAGGAGGGAAAGAAATGGATGTAGTTTGAAGGACTGGGCAAACAGACGGGAGAATCTACTTACATTTTGATTGCCACCCAGGGGTGTTTTATTCTTCTCTTCGTTCTTTTGTGTTTTCTTTTTTTCTCCCCCATTATGATTATCAGCCATATTGCCTCTTTGGGCCCGAGAGGCAAATTCATGCCACCAGAGCTTCTGAAGTCCATTTAACATCATTTCATTGGCTGAGATGTGTGACCTTTTTGTGTGAGGGGGGGCATGAGGAATTGTGTGGCAGTATGCCCTCAATGCTGACTTGCAGGCACACACTCTCCCTCCATTGTTGGTTGTCTGCTGTTGGACAAAAATGCTCTCATCTGCCTCTCTGAGGGAGTCTGTGAACATCCTGCTTTTCCGTTTTGATTCAGAGAAGCCATCAGGCTCACACAATAGATTTTTCTTTTGCACTCCCCATTGCTTCCTGCTGTCCCACCCACTCATTTCTCTCTTGGTTTTGCACTGTTCTCCATCAAAATTGTGTCTCCCTGACAAAAGAGGCAACCGATGCCTTTTTTTCACATGGGGGTAGAGATGGGCTAGAAATTGATTAATCTCCCCATGGGGGTAAATACTGGTGTTTTTGTCCCGGGTCTGATTGTTTTAGCCCTGTACGTCTGACCCGAACCGTCCACTGGAAGTCTACTGCCACTGTAAAGCAGTCCAAACCAAGCTGTCGGCTTTCTGCTCTTTCTACGCCTTCGCTGTGCTGCCCGTGTTAAAAATGATGAATTCACCTTGCGGATATGAACGAGGGGTGAGTTTTGGCAAAAACAAGAAGCATATATATCTCCAAACAGAGGCCCTGTGTCACAACATATTACATTGTATTTTATTTCTCCTGCTGTTGACAGCAGCAAAGCTTCTACATCACCAGTATGAAATCAAAGATAAGCCTAGCGAGGAAATGAACATGTGATTTATATGTGTGTGCAGAACCCGCCTTTAACCCACCCTCATTAGTCTTATTGGTAGGAGGGCACGGCATAAAAACCAAAGTTGTCTTCTCTTGCTTTTATTTAGTAGTAAGGAAAAATGACAGTGTTCCCACTGTTGGCCATACAGAAAAATTTATCACCTGTTTAATTTCACACTCGGGCAGGCTTGGCCTCAGCTCCTTTTCCTCTGACACTGACAAAGTGGCAACAGAAAGTGGTGAATCAGTTGCAAGAGGGTTGTTCGGTGGCCCTTTTTAATTGAAAACAGCATTTAATAAACAAAGTGGTAAGTGTGGGAAGAAGCAGACTTTCTGCTCCTTTTGAAGTGGGACCTGGATCAAACTCCACAACACACGAAAGGTGGAGAAGGAGTGGAGCTCCCGGGGTCATCAATCATCTTCATGCCCAATCAGGATTTGTAACCTTCTGCAGCAGGACCAAAGTTGTTCTTGCCATTTCCCCCTGAGGTGTGACACATCATCTGTCCATCCTTTTGGACCTTTGCCAGGACTAATGTCCTCCCACATCCATGATGACAGTTTAAGTAACTGATGGGGCAAAACTAAGGTATTTTATGCTTCTTTCCTTTGGAATGCCTTATTCAGGTCAAACTATGCTGATATGGATGTTTACAAAATTTGTATTTTTTCTTTGGTTTTGGGTAAAATTGAGACTGAAACACTGTAATACCTCAGCTGTACCAGCAGGTGGTGACAGAGTCAAAGTTTTATGAGAGAAGGATCCTGAGAATGGCTAAAGCAGTGCTAGGCTTCGAATTGTCAAATATCACAAAATTACTAGGGATGTAATAAAACATTCAGCTCAAGAGATCAGACAATGAACTTAATGGGTTCCAAATATGAGCTAACCAACTGTTTAGCCAATAAAACGTTATTTTAAAGAATCTGTTCTCAGTAAAATGTCCCATCATTTTTTGAGTTGTCCATATTTTGTTTTTGTTTTTGGCTAAGATGGTCCTAATGCCAGAAAACATAATCGGAGCACCCCTGAGATTGTCGGAACGGGAAGATCGGGTCACAAATCGACAGTTCTCTGAACTCAAGTTAATCTCTATAACCAAATTAAAACTATACCACAATTTATATAAAACAAAGCAATTGCTACCACATTGTTGCTGCTAAAGCAATAGATCATTGCAGTAATGACAATACTAAGACATTAATTGCTCTACTATTCGATGCTGAAACATTTGCAGAGCAGGTTTTTTTTCTAACCTCTAGATATAGGGAAAATAAGTATTTAGTCAGTCACCAATTGTGCAAGTTCTCCCACTTAAAAAGATGAGAGAGGCCTGTAATTGACATCATAGGTAGACCTCAACTATGAGAGACAAAATGTGAAAAAAAATTTGAGAAAATCATTTTGTCTGAATTTTAAAGAATTTATTTGCAAATAATGGTGGGAAATAAGTATTTGGTCAATAACAAAAGTTCATCTCAATACTTTGTTGTATATCCTTTGTTGGCAATGACAGAGATCAAACGTTTTCTGTAAGTCTTCACAAGGTTCTCACACACTGTTGCTGGTATTTTGGCCCATTCCTCCATGCAGATCTCCTCTAGAGCTGTGATGTTCTGGGGCTGTCGGCGGGCAACACGGACTTTCAACTCCCTCCAAAGGTTTTCGATGGGGTTGAGATCGGGAGACTGGCTAGGCCACTCCAGGACTTTGAAATGTTTCTTACGAAGCCACTCCTTTGTTGCCCTGGCAGTGTGCTTGGGATCATTGTCATGCTGAAAGACCCAGCCACGTTTCATCTTCATTGCCCTTGCTGATGGAAGGAGGTTTGCACCCAAAATCTCACAATACACGGCCCCATTCATTCTTTCATGTACACGGATCAGTCGTCCTGGTCCCTTTGAAGAGAAACAGCCCCAAAGCATGATGTTTCCACCCCCATGCTTCACAGTTGGTATGGTGTTCTTTGGATGCAACTCCGCATTCACTTTCCTCCAAACACGACAAGTTGTGTTTTTACCAAATAGTTCTACTTTGGTTTCATCTGACCATATGACATTCTCCCAATACTCTTCTGGAACATCCAAATGCTCTCTAGCAAACTTCAGACGTGCCTGGATATGGACTGGCTTAAGCAGGGGGACACGTCTGGCACTGCAAGATCTGAGTCCCTGGCGTCGTAGTGTGTTGCTGATGGTAGCCTTTGTAACATTGGTCCCAGCTCTCTGCAGGTCATTCACTAGGTTCCCCCTTGTGGTTCTGGGATTTTTCCTCACCGTTCTTGTGATCATTCTGACCCCATGGGCTGAGATCTTGCGTGGAGCCCCAGATCGAGGGAGATTAGTAGTGGTCTTGTAGGTCTTCCATTTTCTGATTATTGCTCCCACAGTAGATTTCTTCACACCAAGCTGCTTGCCTATTGCAGATTCAGTATTCCCAGCCTGGTGCAGGTCTACAATTCGGTTTCTGGTGTCCTCTGACAGCTCTTTCGTCTTCACCATAGTGGAGTTTGGAGTGTGACTGTTTGAGGTTGTGGGCAGGTGTCTTTTATACTGTTAACGACTTCAAACTGGTGCCATTAATACAGGTAATGAGTGGGGGAAAGAGGAGCCTCTTAAAAAAGAAGTTACAGGTCTGTGACAGCCAGAAATCTTGCTTGTTTGTAGGTGACCAAATACTTATTTTCCACCATTATTTGCAAATAAATTCTTTAAAATTCAGACAAAATGATTTTCTCAAATTATTTTTCACATTTTGTCTCTCATAGTTGAGGTCTACCTATGATGTCAATTACAGGCCTCTCTCATCTTTTTAAGTGGGAGAACTTGCACAATTGGTGACTGACTAAATACTTATTTTCCCCTCTGTACATTCCAGTTGGATAAAAATCTCAGTTTTGTATATTTAAACCCAACTTGCATGTGGACAAGAGAAACGGACGTAATTGTGGAAATCACCTCAATGCCTCCAAGCAATAATAATAATAATCCAAACTAGTGTTGAGTGTGAGGGTATAGTCAGACGGATCCTGATGAAGACCAGACATCAGGTTTTCTAGTTTACCAAGAGCTCAGTATATCTCCCACACTTAGTCTTGAAGCTTCAATTACCGTATTTACCCATGTTCTGTTCTTTCAGTTCAATACCCGAAGCTTCGACAACGCGGTTCATTTCTAATATTTTCGTTGTCAAATCCCCGCCATATTTCTTCAAAGTTATCCTCATGCAATCCACGTTCTTTTCTTCCCTGGCTGCTGAATTCTGTCTTCTTAATGGAACTCCCTCGGCTAAATAGACTCGGGCCTCTGACATGATTGAGTAAAAAGGTACGGATGGGCAGTACAGAGTGAATAGCTGATGCAGCCATCTTAGCTGGGGATGTATTAATTGAAAGGTTCATAGGCGACGCAGGTGGTGGACACATCAAAGTACAGACACTAATTAGAACCCCCCTCTGTTCGCTTTTGACTTTTATTTATTTATTCTGTTTTAATGTCTTACCTCTTTTATTTATTTAGCTAGACTCTGTGAGGGCGCCTGAGAGGAATATGAATTGGGTGGGCTGGCTTGGCTTTTTTATTGTGCCTTGCTGAGCTGGCATACAGTAAACGGATGCGGGAGGCCAACCATCACTGCTTCATCCTCCCTCTGATCTGTCCTCGTTTTTATTTTTATCTTTTCTTCCAAGGTCAACTGAGCCAGGAATACCCGCAGTAATGTCACTGGTGGCTGTGAGCCGTGAAATGCAAAACAAAACGTTTTATGAAACTCCAGACTGTGGTTCGCAATCAATATGACGCTAAAATGGTTTACATTGGTAAAAGGGTTTGTGTTAGTGGTTACAGATAGCTAAAAGCATTACACTAGGGTTACTCTTGGTGGTTTGTAGTTTGTATAAGGGTTACAGATAAGTGGGTTAGGGTAGGTTAAAGGGTCTCGGGATAAACGGTATTCTAGTGTAAATCTCTAAACTATGCCTGATGTTTGTTTAAATTCAGTTAATTTCAAAAATACTTAAAGGATCCCAAAGTGAAATGAAATGTCATATTAATCAACAATTGTACTTCTGCTAGATTGGGTTTGGGTCTCTGTTAGCTGCAGCTCCAGATAACAAAGTCAGAGTTCCTTCGTTGTATCGACCCTTCAAAAGCCCTTCCATCCTGTTGCTGATGACCTGTATCAGAGAAGAGCTGGGCTCCCCTCCCCCGGCTCTGTGACCTTCTCCATAATCTACTTTAGAAGATGGGTTACACTAAGTGCTACTTCCATCACTGGGACATCGATTTCACCATTAGAGGCAGAGCATCGATACACAGAGTGGAATAAGCACCAGAAGAAGACAAGACGATGGGGAGGAGAAGGAACACCCTGATTACCCGCCGCTAGAGTCCGCTGGGCGTCTCTGGGAGCTTTTAGTTCCTTTTCTGAATAATAAATTAGTTTTGAATGAACTTTCTTCCTGCCTCTTGAGCCTCTCGCCCCATTTGACACGCTGTCATACTACTGTCTTCATGCGCATTCACCTAATCTCTCCCGGGACGCCGCTGCAGGAGATGCTCGCATCTTCAAAAGATGGGATCCTCCCACTTTCCTCATCTGCTCAATTTGTTGTTCTTAAACGAAACCCCAAAACAACATGCTCTCACATGTCTCTTGTTCTTTTAATCCCTTTTAGGAAGAATAAAAATGCACAAAACAAGCAGAAAATGAAGGATTTTCATACTTTTTGCTGGAGACTCAATGAGTAGCTTTTCCCTCGCTTTTAATGCAAGTGAACGACCTTTCAAGGTCACAGTTAAAGAGTTGCTGTGACAACTTTTCTCCAAGGTCTCAGGAGATAATTAAATTTAACAGAACACTGTGCAATTAGCTGCATTCTCATATCAGGAGGCAGGCACCCATAGAGCGGGGCTCCCGCCACTAAAAGGCCACAGATTCCCTCCCTTTTTTATTTCTGATTTAATTGAAATAAAAAGGACGCCTCATTGGTGGTTCAGAGATGTCTAATCTATTTAGTCACCAACCGGCCTCGGCTGCACTGGGTCATTATTTTACACTAGCAGCAGCAGCAGCAGTTCTTTTCATGTCTTCTCTCTTATAGCATAAATGTTGAAATGTGGTCACTCAGGAAATTTGAGCTTTATGTTGAACAAAAATACGTTTGTTCTGAAAAAGAGTGATTTTAGTGTGTGTTTTATGAATGACACAGTGAGTTTTGTGTCTTTATTTGCAGAATGTGGCTCGGGGGCATCTGGCTCCGGAGTGGAGAGCTGCGAACAGGAGCGCTGTACGACATACGATGGGATTTGGAATGAGGACGAAGAGGATGAACGCTGCATTTGCAGCTTTAACTGTGAGAGCGTGCCACTCAACGAGGTACGGCTTCCAGGAAACGCAGGCGCTCACCTACAGGTTTACACCTGATGTAGCGTTTTGTTTCTGGCTAGATTTGCTACATCAATTTAACCAGTCGTCCCAACGGTTGGAGTGTGAATCTAAATGTGTTGAGATCCTCTTCAGAAATCACAGTAAATAACAAACATGGAGATTGTAAAATCAAATGCAATAAAAGATACATTTATTATTATCTTCCTAAAATAAAGGGTTATGTCATTTTTTTACCAAAAGATTAAAAAAACAAATCACTGTTGGTTAAAAATGACTTAAGCCATAACGTTAGGAAGGTGATAATATGCTGTTGCAACTGATTAAACAACATGTTCTCAATCCCAACTCGTCATATATGGACGCTTGGGGCCGGTTCCCTCTGCGCCACATGTTGACGCATCAGGTACCCCTTTCTCGTCAATAAATGACGTTCAGGGTGCTCTCATTGAATGCTGTACCGCTCCCTACGCATCCCAAACTGACCATCTAGGAACGAAGAGGATGAGTCTATTCTAATTTTCTAAAAGGCATATAAAAAGTGTTACACTTCATGCACAGCTGATGTATCTGTATGATTTACTAATTTCGTTAATTTTACTTCAGATTAATTTTACTTCTGAAGCTGTGATTTTATCTTCATTTCATTTGTATCTTTTTATCATTTCATTTTTATCTTCAATAAAGAAATATTTTTATCTTCATGAAATGAAGATTAAATCACAAAAAAGCACCCAGAACGTTAATTATTGACGAGAAGGCGGTACATGTGACGCAGAGGGAACCTGCCCAAGCGTCCATATATGACGAGTTGGGAGTGAGAACATATTGGTTTAAAACATATTAGATGTTGGGGGTTTTCTGTGTTAAATGTCTTACTAATAACTTATTTATGCTCATCCAAAAGTCTCCTCGAGTTACATTTTATTAATCAGAAGTTTTGAGATTCTGAGACTTTGAGAGGGAATCCATCAACATACGTTGGGTTGATGTGTGTTTGTGAAAAGGTAAACCGTTTATCTGTGCCTGATAAAAATAACATGCCATCACGTCATAGAAATCTCCCTGTCTATACCTGCTCTCTCGCTGCAGGTCTGTGGCTCAGATGGGAAAACCTACCGGAACGAGTGCGAGCTAAAAAACACCAAATGTTTGGAAAAGAGGCTCTTGTTGATTCAGAGTCAGGGTCCCTGTGCAGGTCGGTGCTTCACACATAAACACATAGAGTGATTACAGGTTACTCTGTCATCATTATCGCTGCCATCCCATTTCTCCACTCATTCCCTCCATTGACAGGTTATCTCTCCTCCCAATATAATTCTGACATAATCTCTGTTGTCTCTTCTTTGTCAGCCCAGTCGCCAAAAGCTAATGAAATGATGTAGATGATGCTTAAATGTGCTTTGCCTTGTCTGCGTGATTCACTCCAGGAAAGTTGGCTCACAATTTTTTCAGCAGCGTTCTTGAAACTCACGGTTCCTCTGGAGGCTGGCTGGTGTTAAAATCTTTCTCACGGGCCTGTGTGTGGAAGGAGCTGATTGCAGTAATGAGTCTTTTTTTTGTCTTGAAAGTCTGACAATTTAGACCAGTGGTCCCCACAGTGGGTCCTGGAGGGCCGTCATCCTGCATGTTTTAGTTCCCTCCCTGGTGGTGGTAACAACCTTTTCAGCAGGTCAATGTTCTTCTTAGGTCTTCTAATGAGCATCATTTGATCCAGGTGTGCTAAACCAGGGAGGGAACTAAAACATGCAGGATGCTGGTCCTCCAAGACCCACTTTGGGGACCCCTGATTTAAACCATTAAACTTGCCTGCTAACCCTGAGGATACCACTTTGCTCCACTTACACTAATATAAACAGCTCTTCTTTGCATGCTATAATGACATTTACCCAGCGAGCTGATTGTTAGATCAGTGGCCAGGCTGCAAAGGTTAACCACCTTCCTCTTAGTGGCTGTGTCAAATGAAGAGCTTTTGCTGGTAAAGGCCGAAGAGCAGAGCAAAAGGCACTTCAGGGATTTTGTGTGATCACGCTGGCCTGCTTGATTCCCCCTGGGTCCAAAAGAGAGGAGGATGGAGGGAGTTGAGGAGAGGGAGAATGAAGCAGCTCCCAGTGTTTCCACTCTCATCCTTGCTGATTCTTCTTCCTCCTAAGCCGGCCTCCTTGGGGCTGACTGTCACGCTTCTCTACCCTCCATGGATAATCAATCCTCTTTTTGAGTAGCCCTCTGTGTGTACCAGACCTATGGGCTTCTGCTCTCCTATTGGCTCATGGATGAAGTCACATCTGTGGGATTTTCCTGCCCTCTACATTAGTTATGTGAGGACCAGTTTTGATCTTGACCTTAAGTTCAGAAGCCAGAATCAGCCCTGGGTTTTAGTAGCTCTGAGCTGTAAGAGAACTTCTTGAGACTAACTTCAACTTTCCTACCAATTACAGCACCTTGTATGAGATTTCATACAGCAAAGATTCATTGATTAAGTTTAATTTATTTTACTGGAATTTGACCTGATAAACCATAACAGAAGACCGTAAAGTCAAACGAAGACGACAACTGAACTTCAACATCTTTACCAGTGGTGGGCTCACTTTGGCTAATCTGCTAACAGCAGAGCTAATTTTTCATTTAGCACTTTTGCTAACTATGAAAACATTTAGCACACTTGGCTTCCCCTAATGCATTCTTTCTGAACAAATTCTACAGCGTTAATTAGCCTGGTTGTTTTATAAACTTTCAGTTCAGTAAAGTCCAATATTTGTGTTAAAGTTTTACTTTGTTTAAAAATTCTTCAATTAGTCAGAGGCTTTCCTTTATGCTCTTGTTTTGAAGAGGTGAAACTGTTTACGCAGCCGTTCTGTTTCCTCTCCTCACCTTCTTTTTTTTCCAAACAAGAAACATACAGGAACAAAATAAAAACAGTGAACAGAGAGCAAAAGAAGTAAACATAAATACAATATCTAATATCAATATAGAGAACATGTAAATTATGGAAAAAGTAAGTTGGTGCTCATCTTTCAATGCCGATATGATTCAAACTGAAGTTAGCATTAGCTTCTGCTAACTACTGACCTTGTGTGCTTTAGCGTTAGCAAAACTAATGTGTATAATTAGTGCTACAGAGTTAGCATAACTAAGTTCTTAGTGGTGTTTACCACTGTTTTAACATATAATGGTTTGTAAATGTAGCAAGATTAAATCTAAAAAAGTTGAATCGTGATGATTTATCACATCATCTTGAAGTAATTCAGGTAATCCGTCATTGGTACCTGCCAGCTAAAATCTGGGTTAAGACATTCAATGCAATCTAAAAACATGTCTGTTGGTTCTGTGGAAATGATATGTCCAGGAATATAAAAGATATTATTATACAAAGGAAATAAATGCAGTTGAGTTGGGAAATATGAAGGTAATATTGCATCTCAAAGTCAGCAGCACTGTGCCAGACAACAGCTACTGCAGAGAAAACCAAGCACAGGGTGGAGGAACGTATAAAATTAAAAGTTCTCCTTGTTCTAATAGGCTGGGTGCAGATAGCTGAATGCAGCGTCGGAAAGTGGCAAGTTAAATGAACTGTGTCCAAAGCCCATCTCTGGAGTGGGAAAGAGCTGGAAAAGAGGAGCGAGCCGAGTCATCACCATTAGGCTGTGGCTCATATCCACACCAGTAACAGTGTGATTTATTGCCGCCGTATCTCCAACCTCCAAACTCCAAATTAGCAACATAAGAAAGGGAGACTGGTTTGGGGAATAGAGAGAGAAAGAACCGGGCCAAACAGAAAAGTCTCTGTTTTTTATCTACAAGTTAACTTTTCACTCAAATTTGAACGTTAGCCTTTTTTTTCTTTTTTTTTTAGCCTTGGCTATTAAACAATCCCCTCTGCCCCGCCACCTTTTCCCTCCTTCTATTGTGTTTGTTGTCGGCTGCCAGCTTCTGGAGAAAGGCCAGCGTGAGGAACACATTTGTTTCTATCGGGCTGACTGTAGCTCTGCCACGCTGGTTTGGCGGCTGCTGCAGACAAAAGAGGCAGAAGCAGCTTGGCACATCCCTTCACATAAGGCAGGGCTCTTTCTTTAAGATGTAGGTTTCCTGTGCAGCTCCACAGACAGGGACAAATGAAGACAACATCCCTGCTGGTAGGTGGTAAATGTCAAATTCAGCAGGAAGGCATTGCTTGTTTTCACTAGAGATAATAGCATCTCTTACCCTTCCTGACATGGAGCTGTTGTAGTGAAAGTAGAAGATAAACTTATCTGGAAGCTGGTTCCCAGCCTCCTGGTCTCATTTTTTTTTACAAAAATAAAGTTTCATCTGTTTAAATTGTTTTATATAATTTCCAATAAATCCAAACCTTACCCATTTAAATCTTCCTCCATATCTTCTTGTTCCTTCCCTTCTCAGAGAATTATGTTACGTCTCCGACGGCGCTGCAGCACTGCGGCCTCTCTCCGTATGGCTGCTGCTCCGACAACATCACCGCCGCTCTAGGGGTCGGACAGGCCGGATGTCCCAGTGAGTCTTCCTCCCTCCGCCTGCTAAACGTCTGATGCTATCGGGCCGTGAAGGCGCTTTGTCCTTGAGTTGCAGTTTCTGTAAGATTACAAGTAAAGTTGCAGAGCTGGAAGCGTTTCATCTTAATCCCAAGAATAATTATGATGATGCTGGTCTTTATCAACAGAATCAAATCTTTCCTCTACTGATGATCTCGACTCTTGATAGCGGCAGAAATGTAGGAGAAACATGGCATCACACTGTAATCTTCAAGATGCTTCAAAGATGGGAAAAATGCAGATTTAGAAATGCTGTTGGATAGAGTTTCACAACATTAGTAAAGCCATGCTTTTATGTGTAGCAGGGATTTAAAAAGCTTGAAAACACAGACTTGCTGCATTTTTCCTCAGGCACCTGTCAGTGTAATGTCCACGGCTCCTACAAAGGCTCCTGCGACCCAACCAGCGGCCAGTGCTCCTGTAAGCCGGGGGTCGGCGGGCGGAAGTGCGACCGCTGTGAGCCGGGCTTCTGGAACTTCCGTGCCATCATCACTGAAGGCATGAGCGGCTGCACGCGTAAGAAGCCGCTGTTGGTCTCTATTTGCATGATGCATGCTGTAGAGGTGGCCGAATCGACCCAAATTTTTAGAGAGTATCTAAACCAAGTCAGTTCAGATTTATGCTGGTAAGATTTGTACTTTAGTTTCAGATTCCCTTTTAAAGGTTTTTAGTTTTGTAACGTAGTTTCTTAGACTGGTTGAAAATCAGCCCCTTGGTCTACGTTCTGCTCTTGGCTATTGAAAAACAACTGCTTGGACTGTTGAGGTTTTAAACTTTATCCAATCACTAAGGTTCAACGCTATTAGCTTACCAGAAGACACCTGGTAATACTTCCTAACATGGTGGAAATTAGCACTTTTGTGCTTCAGCATTTGCTTTCCACTAATGCGTTAATAGAGGAGCTAATTTTGTGTTTAGCATTTTTGCCGACTTTGAAAACATTTAGCGCACTTTCATTTGGCTAAAAATATTTTCAGGACAAAGTCTAAACTGCTGTTTTACTGTCACTGTATAAACTTTCAGTTGAGTAAAGTTTGATATGTGTTGAAGTTTGGGTATCAACATGGTTGAAATTAGAGCTAGCTTTAGCATTAGCTTCCACTAATGTTGGAAGTAATGTTTGTGATCAACTAACTTTAGGTTGCCCCCCTACTCTTAGCATGGCTAGGCTCAACTCTGCCTCAAGAAGATTTTGCTTTGATTTTCTTACATCAAACTCAAATAATAAGTATCATGATTGGTATCGGTATCGAGGATATGGGCCTGTATTTACTTGATTTGGATCAATACTAAAATATGACGTATCACACAGCACTAGCTTGTTACTTTGACCAGCTTCTGAAATAGCCTGTAGGTCTACATTTTTTATGATGAGACCAAAAGCTTTTGCATAGAATAGAAATGGGAGAACTGAAGTCAATAAACTCCAAACTCAGCATCTACTTTCTTGTCAGAACCTCTGGAACATGGAGGACATGAATCCCTGAATCTGATCATTTCTGTGCGCGATTAACAGTAAATTCACTTTAGTAGACAAACAGGAGGAGCTGCTTGCTGCATTTTAGGAGATTGATTTTCTGTTGTGTCAAAACTGGATTGAATGAACTGTTTCCATTTGTATGCGGGCAGCGGTGTGAGGTCGGGACCTGGTTGTTTGTCTCGATGTAACGCGATACGCTGAGCGGCTTCGCGTCTCGCTGCCGCTGTACCGAAGGACACACACTGCTGGACCCAGAGTGCAGGAAGCCCGCAGATGTGTCACCTGTGGCCTGACCTTTAACGAGGTTTAGCCAGCACAAGCAGACAGCAAAACAGAACACCAATAACGGCTTCAGCACGAGGGAGGAGCAGGGAGAAATATAAAATCACATTGTTGATTCTAGGAACATGATGGGCTTGATGTCCTTCCCCGAGGTTGTTGTTTTAAGTTTGTCTTACACGCTCATTCTCTTCCTTCCACTCCTCCTCTGTGAACCCTGAGGCGAGTTGAACTCTTCCCAACCTCTCAGTCGGAGACAAACGCGTATCTTTAAAGCAACATGCTCGGGCTGAAAGTGCTCCAGACATGCTTTGTGTGCCTACCACTCTAAGCGAAGGCCGGTCTGCCCATCATTGGTACTAATCGATTATCTAATCATGCCTCTTTTTTTTTGTAATTTCAGCGTGCAGCTGCGATCCCACCGGCTCGGTCCGGGATGATTGTGAGCAGATGTCGGGCCTGTGTTCCTGCAAGACGGGGGTGAAAGGCTTGAAGTGCAACGTGTGTCCAGATGGAAGCAGGATGGGCATGAATGGCTGTGACCATGGTAACAAGCAGAGGTGTCCTCAGACATTTGGGGGGCTGATGCTCATTGTTACTTGTAACTAATAATAAAGCTGTAGGATGTAAATAAAAAATGTTTTTACATATTTGTTAAAACTGTCGCCATATCCTGACAGCAGGAGACATATAATCTGAAAATATCAAGCTCCTGCACCTCCTTCCTGAGATGCTACTGCCGTCTGAAGAAACGCACCGCTAAAGACCAAAAACAACCATTCAGAGCCAGGAGGACGGGCTTAGCACTGTCCATCAACCTCATGTATTCGCTGCTCCATGTGCTGATGGTAGAGAAACCACATAGTTACAGCAAAACCGTTTTTCCACCGTCATCATATGCTAACTAGCCTTAGCAGGGTGATTGATACCGCTAAGACCCGCCTCCCTGTTCTAATTGGTTGCTTCTAGTTAGCAGTGTGAGAAGGCAGAGGAGTTTATTTTTTTCACAGATTATCTGTCTCATACTGTCACAACATGGTGGCAGTTCATACAAATATGTAAGAAATATTTTTTTTATAAAAGTTACATAGTGCAGCTTTTTTTTTCTAGAAAAAATCAACTAATTTGGGTTAAGAGTGTAGTGTGAGGTTTATGACAGGTTAATACTAGTGTGGTAAAGAAGAGAAAAAGATTTGAGAAGGGCTCTTTTTGTCCAGAGCAACAGAGCAGGCGCTCTAGTACCACCTGTCTGTCTGGTAATAGGAGTGGTTATAAATAATGAGGAGTGCTGATGAACGCAGACCAGGCTCCTGGGGCCTCCCAGAGTCGCTCCATCACTCTGAAGAGCGTTTCTGTCGCTTATCTGATTTGTGGAGAAGTTTTACAGCAGCCACTCTTTCTTCATCTCTTCTTCACATCCATCAGCTTTATTAGCAGAGCAGGAAGTGGCTCCAGGATGGCTAATCAATAGTGATTAGGGAAATAGTGAAGTGTACAAAAGGCCCATGGACAACATATTACCCACTGATATTTCTATTTGTCTGTGTCTTGTTGGGCCATCTGCAGCGCTCACATGTTAGATCTGTGTGTCAGCCCTATAGATTTTTTTTAAATTAAAAATGCAAACCCGCCCCGGCGATTGCACCGAATAAAAAAAATAAAGGAAAACAGTTGAAGGAAAGGTTAGCTCCTGCTGAGAGCCTGCAGCTCCTTGATTAAGATTCACCATCAGACATCAACTGGAAGTTAGACGCTTAATGAAGCCGGCAGTCCCAGCTCACCGCCACACACACTGCTGGGTACAGAGACAAGGTACTCAGAGGCTACGGCACAGTAAAGCATAAGGTGAAGCGGTAATAATGGAATAAATACTCTCACACACACACACACACACACACACACACACACACACACACACACACACACACACACACACACACACACACACACACACACACACACACACAGACAGGATGCCTGGCAGTTCCAGATGTTCAACAAGGCTGTAGCTTTGTGGGGAACAAACTACCAGCAATAAGATAATTTTTCATGCAAACACTTTATATGATAAAATAATTAAACATAGCTCTTTAAAAAGCTGTATCATTTGTTGGATTTAAAAAAGATGAAAGAAGTGAGTTTCCTTATTCCTCTAAAAATAAAGATTGTTCATTCCTGTGCCATGATGGAAGAGTAGAACATAGAAATCATTGTATTAAAATTGCAGTGTGCCTGGTTAAAAGTAGATTATACAAAACACTTAGCTATTAGATAATAAAATATTTCTGAAGAAAAGATTGAAAGGACCATATCAGCCTTATCTTTAACCAACGGCCAAACTGATGCTCAGATCATGCTGAGGATATTTGTGTATATGGAACGATTCAGTAAAAGATGCGCTGCTGTACTTTGGTCTAATTGTAATTTGATGTTTTTCTGACGTAGTACTGCGTGCAATAATATAAATCACACTTCTTCATGTGACTGGTGTCCTACAGATGTTCATTATAAGTAAGTTTGTTCATATTGTAGCAGCAGCGGTTGTGATTGTGGATCTATGAATGCTGTGGTTCACTTACAACCAGATAGCTCAAAATGTGTTTTTATCATATTTTTCATCATTACCACAACAGTACCACAAAATATCCTGATAAAACTCTGAGCCCATGTTGCTCACCTCTGTCATCAGGCTGTTCAGACGCCGTAAGAAATCAAACCTGTGTCCTCCACAGGCCCTGATGCCCCGACATCGTGTGAAGAGCTGCTCTGCAGTTACGGCGCCACCTGCCAGGAGGAAAACGGCCAGGCCCACTGTCAGTGCCCGCCGCCCGACTGCGACTTAAGAAACAAGACAAAGGTACGTGTTCCAAAGTGGCCGGGGGTTTGATCTTCTCAGGAGTGCCGGTGGCCCAGGGAGCTAACATGTGGCTCGGCTGCCGTCCCTCCATCTCTGTCACTGTGGAGCAGGTGTGCGGCTCAGATGGGGTGACCTACGCTGACCAGTGCCAGCTGAGGACCATCGCCTGCAGGCAGGACAAGGACGTTACCGTGCAGCACTCTGGACAGTGCACAGGTGAGCCTGGGTGATTCCTCCATGCATCACGCCGAGCGGCGGCCAGCTGCTGTCAGGCTGCGCTCAGCAGATAATGAGTGTTGCTGATGGAGCCCTCCTGTGTCTGCGCCACTCCGGCTTTCTGTCTCACAGAGTAATGACAAAAACTAAAAGTTAATTTTAGCACATACTGTCCACTACATTAGGTACGCCTCTTCAGTTGGTCTCTAACACAAACAGCTAATCAACTAATTCTAACTGTGAGCCTCCCAACCTGGTAGAGACAACTTGCTGGAGTTCTGGTTCTGGATGTTAGAAAGTAATTCATCTTAATACAACTAATCTAGACAGAATCTAATCCAAGAATCTCTTGTTGGCCCCCAGAGTGAAAGTTTTGTGGCTGCGCCCTAAACCAGGTTTCTGATGCAGGTTAGCATGCCCAGTCAGTGGGGACTGGCTGTGTAGTTAGCAGAATGTCTGTCTGAGTTTAGTTGCCATCTGATTTGCAGCTTGTGGTTTAGTGATGCAGTAAAGTGTGACAGCATCTGATCGTCTCTAATCCATGGCTGAAATCCATGGGATGTTGAAACTGGATGGTTTATTTTTTGCTGCTGAATGCTCATCTTGGAGCGATGCTGTGGTGCAGACGTTTCCCAGAACCCATCCTGCCTTTCAGTGTTTTGTGCTATATTTTCGGGGTTAATTTGAAATCCTTGAAAATGCTTGAATTTCAATTGGGTATTTTCAACGTTTGGAAAGTTCTGGGTTTCCAAATCAAGTCTTGAAAAGTGCTTGATATTAAAACTACACAGTTTTATCATGAAGTGATGATGTTGAAAGTTGAAACCAGATATTTTCATACACCTAGTAAAAAGACTGACACACTGATTTAACTTCACTGTCTGAAGTTAAATCAGACCAAACCGTTCTTGTTTTAGGTCAGGTAGAATTAGCATGTGACCAGTGTTGGACACATTTCTAAATCTATGCAGTGAAGAACTAAGGCAGCTTTGAAGATTAAAGAGGATCCAAAAAAATCAACACAGCTGAGGATCCAATCCTGCACTATATAGGTGTACCTTATAATGTGGCCAGACTTTGGACTGTTACCATAAATGTTACTTGACGATAAATTGTCCCAGAAATTGCGATAAATGATAATGATAATGTTATTGGAAACCGTTTTCAAATCAAGGTAAAGGCATAATAATGGAAGCTTGTGCTCTCAAGCTTCAAGCTCTCACCGTCTAATAAACTAAATTTGTATAGAACAATATTGATCTGCTGTTAGTTTATATTGTGATTAATGTTATTGTGAAAGGGCCAGCTATAACACTTGACTTCCTGTAAAACTGTGGCTGGGAATCCTCTGGCTTCATTCTGCCATTGTCAGAGTGTGATTGAAAATGTAGAAAACATGTGTGGGGTGGCAGTGTGGGGAGGGGTGAGGGGGGATAGCTCCTGCTCTCTTCAGTCCAGATGTTGATGGACGTTGTTTGGATCGCCGTAAAGGGCGCTGGGATGGCGCCAAGGCTGCAGTTTGCATGCAGAGTGAAGATGTGGCACAGCTGCCATCTTGGATCTTAACAGGAATCTAGAAAAGAAACGCAGCCAGCTGTGTGCCTGCCAGGTGTGTGAACGCTTTGTGGGGGAAAAATGTTAATTCACTTCATCACTGTAGGGCACAGACCAAGTGACCCAAAAGTGTCAGAAATGGCTTTTTCACCTGACCGTATCCAGTGGAGGTGAGGATGTCATGGTGGTCTATAGGACAGGCTGGAGGTTTGGGAGCACGGAGAAAAAACAGAAACAGACGAGGCTTTGATAAGTCCCAGAACATCTGGTAACTACACATCCAGTGCCATGGGTGGGTTCAGCTGTGATAGGAGCCAAAATCCAGTCTGGTTTCTGATTCCTCTGTTGCCTGGCAATGGAGATGTGGGTTGTGTGTAATCTCTCACCTAGCATAGCGGCACAGGGAGCACCGCCGTCAGCGTGCTGTTTCCCTCCACCCAGCCCAGAGGAGATGGTGAGGAGCACAGAATCTGTTCATGTCTTCCCTGGGAAGCGGTTGCACCTCAGGTTTCTGCTGTCGGCTCTGCGTGTGAATTAGTATTTTGCTCCGCCCATTTCCACACCGCAGCGCCGGCCGCTTTCCCTACCTGCTGTTTCCCCACACCACTTCCAGATGCGCGGCGCCGTGGTGCACTAATGCTCAACAAGCTGCTCTGAGGTCTAGCACAGAGCCAAAGGGCCTAAACACCCACAGATATTGAACCTCTTACATCGCTTCATCGTGTCACTGGAATCACTGGTGTAAAATTAAATGTTAAAATGTTGTAAGTAAAATGTTACAATATTAAAATGTTTGGACTGTAGAGAACTAGCCTCTGTAGTCCAAAAGCAGCCCGGGGAAGAGGGAACTGGAAACCTCAGAGTACAACCTAAATTCAAAATGCAGCTCTCAAATTATAATTTAATCAATTTATTATAGATAAATTTATTTTAAAATTGACTTGGTCGTATGTGAAGGTATTATTGCCCCACCTTGTTATATCAAGAAAGAATTGAGACCAACCACATTTCATTTTATTAATTACTCCCAGGTAGGGCTGGACAATAAGTCAATAACAATATATAGGTGATCAATATTAATAGATAATACGTTTGATAGAGTGTTCCCACCATTCTGGGAGATGTAGGCAGAGAAAAAGCCTTTAGCTGGTCAACCTCATGGCTGGCTAAAAAAGATTGGTAGCATCAAATTATTCACTCTGCTTGCCTAGCAACAACCTGCTGAGTAACTTGCGCAGCAGCAGTTTCATGTTTTCACACCGAGCCTCATAACTGATTAGAAATCAACAACAATGATGTGGAGTGAAAACTGAATAAAACAGGAAATTTCATCCAGATATTTAAAACAAAAACTAATCAACAATTATCGACTGATATGAGGTGCTTATATCGTGATACATTTACAGTCTCTTTGCAGCACATCCTGCCTTGATCAGAATCCAAAAGCAGATGAGAAACAAAGTCACAGGCATCCATCAGTCTGAAGAGCTTACAGTCAGAAAAACACAGAATCTTGAAGTGGCCTATCTACAAAAAAAATCCAAAAGCGCATTGAAGAAGTTGAACAAAAACTTAAAATCCTGCAGATCTTCAGTTAAATAATCAAAAAATCCTCAGTGGAAGCTGAATTAAATTAATTCTGCCAACAAGAAAAAATTCCATCACAGTGACATAAAAATCTTATTATGTTATGTTATGGCAAACAATTGTTTAAGTTGAAATGATACAAATGATGTTTTCTTGTCAAATTAAAATACAAATCCAGTGGTATGCATATTTAATTGCACAGAAATCCTGTAAAATTGAGTAGCAGCCACAGCGGCAGCCTCCAGTGGGGAGGCATTTGCACCGATGAGCAAATCACTGCTGGAAGGAGACGATCAGTGGGTTGCCATCGGACCCGCCTCTCCCATCTGTCGATGTCACCTGTAGGTTTGCGGAGCACTGGCAGGAGCGGCGGACATATGCTGCTTACAGCCCTCATGTTGCGTGTTAGTGAGGGCTCTGCTGATTCCTCCATTCTTCCTTCATGTTGGGAGTTTATCTCGCGTTGTTCAAACCCTTTTTCTGTTCTGGCTTTTCACCTGCTACTGCTACTTTTTTAGCCCTTTTTGTTGTCTGATTTAAACCGTCTAGAGGTTGTCCAACTTTCCTTTGTGGGTTTCCTTGTCTCCTGACTTTGTGAAAATCTTAATAATCACCTTTCAGTAATAATATGGTAGAAAGCATGCTGAACACAGTGGTTCTGTTTCCTTCTCTCCGCCCTCTAACATTACCATCCATTGTTCTTCCCAGAGGATGCAAAGCAGCAGAAACAGCTAAATGGGCTGGTAAATCTGATGTATCTGCTGAGACTTCTGGGATCTTTCAAACATGTGCTTATCTCTGCTTATCCCACATCATGAAGTTTGCTGCTGATATCCCACAAACATTTTTCTCTGGATCCATGCAGCCCCTCGACACTGAGCTTGGCACCTGACTGACAGGTGTAGCCGAGGGGAATGGCACGCCATGCCATCTTTCTTGGCGAGAGCATCAACGCTCTTTGAACCTCACTCTCTCCCAGCAGCAGTTATCTGTGCAGCTCTTAAAGCCGTCTCTCTGAGGCATTCTGCTGTCTCTGTAGGTATCACATTTCACACCTTGGTAAATAATTGCCGATCAACTCTGTGATTATAGCGCTGTAATTAAGTCTTACACATACTGTAGTGTTAGGCGAATCTTAATGAGGTGGAAATCTACGGAGCTGGTTTTCTCGCATCCTCTCGCTTCTACTCTCCCTCTACTCTCCCGGGATGTGAAATAGAAAAATGACAACGTTGTCGCTCCTTTCCTGAGCACGGCGTCCGCCCGCTCATCACCTTCAGGAGTTTTTGTTCTATTTATCATTCTTTCATCACAGACAGTTTGTCCTTTTGCACCGGAGCTTTTTTGCATTGGTAATGATGGTCTCTTTACACAAAGGTTCTCCTCTTCCTCCTCATATGGAGTTGTATTTTTTTTGTTTTTTTCTTTTTAAGCGTTGCATACGTGTTTGTTTGTGTGCATGTGTTGACAGCGGCGCGTTGGCAGTGCCGTTGATGGCGGCTCGAGCTCTCTGTGAGCAGCAGCCTACCATCTTTGAAGTCAGAGCAAAGCTGGCTTTTTTGCCCCATTTCCATCAATCATTCATCACCGGAGGCACTGGCTGTTGGTGATTAAAGCTTTGCTACTGCAGGGCAGCATTTGAATTTGGATATTTAATTCATAGGCTTTCACACGATGCTGCATGTAGGTCTTCTGCCTACCTACACAAGCATAAATACAGGAATAGCATATTTGAGAGCTGGAGAAACTAAACTCATGTAGTTCAGTCTGTATCCCTCAGATGTGTGTTGCCTTGCAAACATCCTGGATTTTTTTCACATTTTATCACAACTACAAAATATAATGTATTACCTTAAGACTATGCACTAACACATAATGATCAACAAAAAGTATGGGTGGAAAGCAGTGGTGGGCACACACTTAGATAATTTTTTTGTTGAGCATGTTTGCTAACTTTGAAAACATTTAGCTTCCCCTAAATTATTATTTCCGGAAGAAATCAGAAGCTAATTTATTTAGCTGTTTTATAAACTTTCACTTGAATAAACTTTGATTTGTGGAGGTTTTGGGTGTTAACATGGTTGAATTTAGCTCTATGGTGTATCAGCAGTAGCTTACTGCTTATGTGGTAATAGCTTAGCTAATTTTCATTTAGCATTCTAGCTAACTTTGAAAAAATTTAGCACACGTAGCTTTGCATAAATACAATTTCTAGGATAAAGCCTAAGCTCTAATCTAGTTTTTTAAACTTTAGCACAACTAATGTCTCAGCTAGCAGTGCTGACCACTGATGGTGTCACCCTGGATAACCTTTACCTTGGTAAAACATGGCAGAATTATTCTGTGGGGATAGTTTTCTGCTGCAAGGAAAGTTAATTGAAAAAAACTCCAGGTGTTGCAAGACTGAGCTGAGAGGTAAACATTCATCTATTGTTGCGAGGTGTGTGTGTGTGTGTGTGGGGGTGTGTGTGTGTGTGTGGGGGTGTGCGTGCGTGCGTGCGTGCGTGCGTGTGTGTGTGTTTGCAGGGGGGTGTGCGTGCGTGCGTGTGTTTGCATGCGTGCGCGTGTGGTTTTATTGGTAAGCCTCGCTAGAAGACCTTCATCCGGTCTCTTTAAGGTTTTATTAAAAGTGAAGCAAAATCAAACATTTCCATCTTTGCTCAGCCATTCATCCATTCCTTGCTTCTTCCCCTTCCCTTCACCAGAAAGCATCTCTGACCCGGCAGACCGACCCACCCCCAACCCTCTGACCACCACCCCCAGCCCAGCCTCAGCGGCCGTCATCACTACCACCCCTGACCCCTCCATCTCTAACATGGTGTATGCCATCCCGCCTCCAATGACGGCCCAGCCGGCGTCCATCGAGCTGCCCGACACCACCGCCGTCCTTTCCACCTCCACCCCCGGTCGCGTTCCATCCAATCGCATCCAGCCATCCACCGCCGCCACCTCGGGCCCCCTGGAGGGCTCGGGCAGCGGCGACCCGAGCGGTGACGAAGAAGAAGAGGAGGACGGACGGAATGAGGATGTTGGTAGTGGCGTCCAGTCGGAGGCCAGTGGTTCAGACGATTCTGGCGGTAAATCACTGCTTTTCACTTCATTCTCCATAATCATGTTAAGTAGGAGTTTGGGTTTATCTGCATTGTTTGAAAAAATTCAGAATCAATCATTAGCTGACATCATAACTCATTCATACCAACATCTGTTAATTAGAAACTAAAAATAGGAAGCAAGGCTTGTGTAATTGTATGCAGATTGATTTTGCTGGACAAAAAACTTCAAAGCCAGATGAGGAGAAGAAATCTTCACATTGCTGTTACTGTTTTTTCTTTTTCACTTGCAAAAGACCTATATCTCCATTTCAGACAGAAACACAAAGTATTTGTATGGTTCACTGTAGCTCCATCACCTGCTGTCTGTTTCTCCTCTTCCCCCCCGTCAGCAGCTTCACAGAGTAAAACCAGGCTCTGTAAAATACACTTCCAGCACCACAGATAGAAGAGACCTCTGGGCCGAGTCTGTGGATCTCTGGAGCCTGACCCGACAGACTGATGCCACTCCAAGGTCCAGCTGCGAGTGCTTGCAGCGCCATTGCTCCTTGTCACATGACTAGTCAGGAGTCTTTGCACCTCCTGACTGTAACATCCAGCTGCTGCTTTTCCAGCCCAGGCTTTCCAATTAGGCCTTCTTTCTTCTTTTATTCTTTCCTGATGTTGGGTCTCATCCATCCATCAGCATGGCTTGGCGGCTTGCAGCGACAGTATAGGCCTGATGGAGCGGCGCTGTGCTTCCTCTATGCCTGTTGACCAGAGGCTGAGCGGAGAGCAGGGAGCCGCTGTGAGGCCCAGCGTGTGTTCAGTGGCTCTGCAGCTCAGGCTATACGTTAGAATATCATGCAAAGCTGGATACTTCACCAAGTGAAATATTTTATAGATTAATTCCACACAGATGGATGTTTGATAATTTATGTTTATGTTAATTATGATGATTTTCCACTTACAGATCATGAAAAAATGACTTTTACATTCAGAATATCACATCAAACTATTTAAAAAGCATTTAATTCAGAAATACGGTCTCAATGAAAAGTATGTTCAACACCTGCTTAAAGGTTGTTATTTTCAAAAGTACTTTTAATCTGACCAACGGGCCTCACCTGAAAGCATATTTTAATTTATTTCATCTGACCATATGCATATATATTTATAGTGCCTTGCAAAAGTAATCATACTTGTTGAAGTTTTTAAATTTTACAACTTCAAACTGCATGGGGATTTTTCTATTTCTGTGATGTAGAAAACTCCAAATAACTGAAGTGAAAGGAACATTTGAAAATAGAATCTGCTGTAACTGTTTTAGTGTGAGGCTGTATGTTTCCATCATTCTGTGCATCTAGAGACTGAAACATCAACCTAGTTCATCAGACTGTGACCTGTGACCTTTTAGTGGCTCCTAATAACTTTTTTCAGTGATCTAACAGAACTGAGCAGAGCTTTTTTATTATATAAAGTAAAAAATAGGCTTTCATCTATTTTTATGCTGCAGATTTTAACAACAGAATGAAACAATGGCATCTGGAGTTTTATTTTGTTGTTTTGATTTATTTTGTGCCTTCAGGTTGAAACTAATACGCTTTTATATATGTATTTTATATATATATATTATTTTTTTATTTTTTTACTACCAACTGAGCAGTCCAAAACCAAACTATAAAGAAGAAATAGACATTTTTATGACTTTCTTTAAACAATAGTTTTTCTTGTCCTGGTTCCCTCATGTTTGTTGACCAGAGCTGAGGATTTCCCCCCTGACTCCTGACCTTTCTGCTGTGCTCCGTCATGACGCTGTTTATTCTCTGACCAACATCTGACAGGTGACAGGTGACAGGTCACTTCTCAAGACAGAAACTAAATATTGTTAAAGGTGCAGTATTATGTTTTTCAGCCACATAGGATCATTTTAGAGCACAATCTAAAATTGTTGTTGTTATGAAAAGGCTATATCAAATATGACTTAAAAGAAATTTTACTTTGTAATTTAATGCCTTGAAATTGGACCTCTGTCTCTTTAAGACACTCCTGCCCTTTCTGAAGCTCCGCCTTCAGACAGTCATCCCAACATGGCTCTACTAACCCTTTAATTTTAACCAGTGTTTCTCAGCTCCTATACCGAGCTCAGCAGATGTTTGCTAATTGCTGCTGGCTAGTCTGAAGGAGCTGAGTGGGGGAGCTGCTCCTTGAGGTGGAGCTAGGTCCACCCAGGCGTTTTGCACAGCTGAATGGTTGTCATGGAGATTAAAGGATTTCTCAGACATGCATGAAAGAATCAAAACAAAACTCCAGGTTTGTTTCTGATGAGGAAATAATATCATAACATGATGTAAAGCTCTAAAATGTCAAGATAACATGATACCGTCCCTTTAAGAGATATCAGAATAAAAGTCCAGATGTATCCCCAAACCTCCTATCTGTTAAAAAAGAAAGTCATCCATTATTTTCCTTCCACTTCATAATTATGTGCATAATTGTGTTGCTCTGTTGCATAAAATTCCAGTAAATTATGTCAGTTATAATGAGACAAATTGAGATAAATTTGAAAAGTTCAGTTTGTCTGAATACTTTTTGAAGGTATTGTCTGTTAGTGTGAACAAATGTGATTTTAACACAGATGCTAACAGGTAGAAAAGTCGGGTCTCTTGTGTTTTGTCCTGTTTATTTTTCTGTCTCTGATTCTTGTCTTGTTCAATTTGCACATATGTGAATTTAAAGTCAGTCAGAAATGTGTTTGTTTTTGTTTTTTTTCTGACTCCTGTCTGTCTGTATCTGTGTGTTCACGTCCAGCTCTGCTCCTGCAGGACTCAGAGTGGTCTTGCTCTCCTGCTCTGTTTCTCCTCTTCTTCATGCTCTGTAAATCTGCAGATCGCATTCCAACATGCGCCCAATAACCCTTCTTCCTCCCTCTCACGTCCCTTGACCGTGAGACTTTGAGTAGGACGTCCCTGCCCCTTGATGTCTTTACGGCTTGTTTAGCTGCGAGCCTTTTCTGCCTGCGATCATTTCTAATCCCTGCGAGGCCGTAAACTGCTCTGCTTCGGCCAAGACCGGGTCATGCGCTGCCAACGAGAAAGTGTACGGCCTCTCAGTCCTGGGGTAGAGAAAGTCTGACCGCTTTTATGTCCTTAATGTCTCCTGATTGCCAGATATACAGTGGCAGTAGCAGTAACAGGACACTGTAGGGTTTTTTCTTCTTTTTGATTTTTCTGGGACGCCTTGAGGGGAACTGCCAGCCAGTCAGCACTTATCACACTCCCCTATCATTTAAAGCGCTCTGTGTGTGACATGACTGGCAACAGTGCCCATTAAGGGTTTTCTGCCTGACAAAATGAGTTCCAGCTGTAAAATCAGAACCCATGAAATGCCATATAATTACCCCTGACAGATGCCTCTTTCAGCGCTCAATCATTGGTCAGCAGATAGAGGGGAAAAAAGGCACAATCACCTGGGGAACTCAGCAAAACAAAAACAGCACACATCTTTTAGGTTCTAGTTTTAAGCTTCTTGGAAAAAGAATGATTTATATTCATGATTTTTTGCTAAAGTTAAATGAATTTTTTATTAGGACTTTGTGTCAACTGCAGGTTCGCCGGTGGCAGGTTCTGCTGCTGCCACTGCCGAGGAGAGGTCCTCCTGTGACAACACAGAGTTTGGCTGCTGTCCCGACGGAAAGACCCCGTCCAGCACCCCAGAGGGCGCCAACTGCCCCCGTAAGTCGACATACAGCGCCCTGAAGAAGAGCACTTCTTCTAACCTCAGACCTACTGTCTGTCTCTGCTCTGTTTTAACTGTTTTTATTGAAGCATCTCAACAGATTAGAAGATAGTTGAAAAATCAATTTCTGTAAGTTTGTTCAGGAACTGTAGCTTCCATTACACACAGTCATTAAACACAGATTCATTTAATTCATCCATGTATTCCTGTTGACCTCAAAAACCCAAATTCACCAAGCAAATGCCTGGAGGAACGACTGAGCTCATCAGGTCAAACACTTCAGGTGCGAAGGTTGAGTTTGTGTGAAGGCAGACCATCAAAAAGAGCAGGATCTGCTTAAAGAGACAGACGCACAATTTCAAGTTGTCAATTTGCTAAATCAGATTATGTTTGATATATGCAGCATTTTTATAACGATTGTGCTATAAAATGGAACTATTTGGAAAACATATATGATTCTGCCCCTTTATTGAACTTTGCTTCACATCCCTTGCCTTGCTTTTCCTTTCACTCAACTTTTCGTTATTTTTACATACAGAAGTCTGTGAACAGCAAACGTCTTAAACAATTAGCTTTGTTGTCTTCTCCTCCTTGTGGAGGACCAGCAGTCTTCTCCATGATTGTGAGGCTGAAACTCAATGTTTCTCTGATAAAATCATTTTTTCTTTTAATCAGTAATATGCAAGATTTAAATTTTCTGATAAATTGAATATCGTCATGTGTGGAATGAATCTGTTTTAAACTGAATCACTGAGACAGTTTAGTGGTATTGTAATGAAGTGAGATGTTCTTGAACATGCCTTTGGTTCATAGTTCATGTCTGCTGCAGCTGACTGACATTTAAATGATTTAATCAGATTAAAGGTGATTGTTGCCCCTCTCTAACTCCATGCTACATGAGTGCTGCTGAGTGTTGCTTATTTTTCCACAGCTGATGATGAATTGACCAAACACTGATGAATGTTGAGCATGTGTGTGTAGCCTGACCTTCAGTTTACGATGCTCCAAATAAATTAGAAAAACTGCCTGGCGTTAAGAGAAGAGCGTATGATCAATAAAGTGAAGCAAACCACATCAAGGGCAAACCTGGCTCAATGCTGGCTGGGTCTGGGGAATTCCTGCGACCTCCAGGAGGGGGAGACAGTCTGTGGGTTAGCAGAGGTCCTTCTTATATTTTGTTTTTATAAAAACAAACATTTTGCATGTTGAGTGAAGGGATTTTTTTTTTTGCCACTCCATCTGCTTCTAACAGAGAGAACAGGTGGTCTGTTTTGACTCTGCACATTTTAAATCATCTGATTTCTATACATTAAATTCTAATTGACAGCTGGTTGGAGATGTTGTTGGTCTTAATGAAGCTTGGTTTGTTATAAACATGTTTACATCTGCCCATCATATTTTCATTTTCAGTGATGCATTTCAGTGGCTTTGATTTCCTGGTGATGATTTAACAGATAGTTTTAATGAGTTGTACCAGTTTGAATTTACAGCAGATTTGAGGGATAGTTCTGTCTCATTGTTGAATTCATTTAAATTGGTTGGTTTTCATTCATATGTTGAACATGTTTCCAGTCAGCACGTTGAACAGGCCAGAGCAGAAGCCCCATGTTAACCTGCTGGTTTGTCTGTTTGGGATCATCGTCCTGCTGGAACAACCGGCAGTATCAAACACACAACCCTAACCTTCCCTCTCTGAGAGGGCTTATTCAGATTAATTATGATTAATCGATTATTGAAATAATTGTCTACTAATTTAGTAACCAATGAACCATTATCTGGACTATACAAACTAAGAGAATTTTGCTGAAAGAACAATACATCCTCAGCAGTGATTCAGTCAAAACTGTCAAGAGTTCTACCCATAACTCTTTTAGTGGCAAAGTTTATCTTCACCTGGTTCAAATTATGTAAAAAAAAAAAAAAACTCCTATTAAGCACCTTTTGCTATCCAATTATTAACCAGTTAATCCAAAGAGTAGATCATGTCTCCACTACACTGATGTTAAGCCAAGCAGAAAGCTGAACTCTTGACATGTTGATGTTAAAAGTATTTTTTCGCTGCAGATGCTTCCTTTGCTATAAATGATTGAGCATTCACTAAAGAACGTAACAAAAGGTTAATTATCATATTTAATAAAGGAAGGGACATGAGCTTGTAATTTTATATGCTGAACTTTTGCCGGTCGCTGAGATGCAGAAGGTCAAGTGGTCGTCGATCCAGATGATATGAATGGAGGGGGATCGACGTTGAGCTCTTAACTCTCTGCCTGTTTGGATGAGAGGAAATCCACAGTAAACACGATCTTCTGCACCTAGAGAAAAACAGCTATTCAAATCTCTGTCGTAGGGCCTAAATGATAGTAAAATTCCATGCACATCATGAAATCAGACAAATGTTACATTTTGGTTCCACTTTATTTAATCCGGTCCTGTGTTTTGGCTTCCATGTGTTTCTGCTTTGCCTTTCATTCAGCTCTTCTTCATCCCTCGGTACTCATAGATACTTTACCTTCACCATCGGCTCCCTGAACCGCCTCTCACTCTTTCAGCCTCAGCCGAGTCAATCTCAAACCACTCTTGCATCAGCTCATTTCTCTTTGGAGTTGAGCGCAGGGAGAGCCAAGAGACTACCAGAGGGCGAGCAGCACCGTTGTACCAATCAGTGCTTTCTGCCACAGCCCATTCATGAAGATAAAGGGTTTCTTTTTCCCCACTCGGCTGGAGAGGCTTGACTCCCTCCAGCTCCCCGCCTCAGTCTGTCCCCAGTGCTGGGTTATTTGACGGATTGTGAAAAGAGGGATTCTCTTGGCTCCCCGGGGAGCTCTAGGTCATGACTTGCAAGAGTCGAGGCCACAAATTAAGAGTGAGGAGTTGCATTTCTGGCGCTCTGAAGGTCCGAGAGCCTCCCAGTATTATATTTATAGCCTCGACATGATCTCAAGACGTGAACTTCCATGTTTGTTTTAGCCACAGAATTTATAGCTAAACAAATGCGAGGGAGGAATTCAGTGACCTTTGACTTTGAGTGAAAGCAGGTTTTAGCTGAAAGATAAACATTGCAACAAATCATCCCAAAGCTTGTAAATATTTATCTCGGCAAACAAAAGACAGTGCAGCGGCGATCAATACTTCATTCAGTTCAAGTGTTCCCAATAAATTCAGGCTGAGCGATTGATTGATCAATACGCCTGGATCTTTTTCCCCTGTAAGACGGCCTTGGGTTATCTTCCCCTCATTAGTAATGAAATGACACATCCCTCAATGCTTCGGCTGCCGTCTCATCAAGCAGTCTAGTTTATTGATATCTCTGCTACCGTGACAGAAGAAGAAGGACTAATTATTTATTGTTCCACATTTTATTGAGGCATTAAATGCTGAAGTTAACACTGAGAGTCTCGTTTTGGGCATTCGCCGACCTTGGAGAGTGTAAACTGTGGAAATCTTTCCCCCATTTTGTCTCCTTACAGCCACAAGCTTGAATGATTTTATTACAGTTTTATGTGAACAAAGTCTGGAACGGTTGTGAAGAGAAAAGGAAAAGTTTGAATCTTTTGAGGCTTTCCACATCTACAGAGTAAAATGATTGCAGAATAAGTCAACCTTAGTCAGCCAGTTAAAGTTTTGCAATAGATTTTTGGGGCATTTTCACATTTGATAGTTTGGTAATCCCTGTTGGATTGGGGTGGAAACTGCAACATTTGTTACATTTCAGCTGGTGTGGTTCACTTTCACACTGCACCATATCAAACATCCAAACTAATTAAAAAACATGTTCCCCTCCTCGCCTGTGGGGGCGCTGCACCAAGAACTACTCAAAGAAACGACACAAAAGCCTCTAAAGAAAATGAGCAACAAATATGGAGTGGTGTCAGATTTTAGCTGTGGTAGGATTTCTATTTTGTCTTGTCTTGAGAAAGACCTCGCTGCAGCAAACAGAAAGGGGCGGGACGGACCACTGTCAGCCTCTTACCTTATTTGGAAATGGGGCCATTGCACTCCGGAAGTGAAGGGGGCGCTATTTCCTATATTACCCGCGGTCTCCCGTTTTAATTTTCTTTTGAAATCTGTGATATAGCTTCATCTGTAGGAAGGAGTTTCTCTCTCAGCATGTATTTCAACTTCTCTCTTTTATTTACTTCAGCGCAGCTTTTAACAATTTCCGTAGCTTTCGGTGTACTTCTAAATCTTCTCCTTTTGCACATCTTTTCTGGCCTGCTACTGTCTCTAGTGGCGTGGTGGTGATAGCACAACTAATATAAATACATTACTAAGTCAGAATACCAGTCTTTATTATTTATTATTCATTCTCGCATAACTGGAACCGCAAAAGATAAAGTCCCTCACAAAACACCATACCTTTTAATTTTCTTAAGGAAGTAGAGCTAATTAAATGACATAAACAAGACCTGAAAGTGGTTCCAGTTTCACTCGATGGCCAACCTGTTAAATACCTTGGATCATTCCACGACATTCAGCTCAACTTTGCTGAAAACACTGGCTACATTTTTTAAGAAACGTCACTCTATCTTTTAAAAAGACCCAGTGATCTTGGGGTGACCTAACAAGTGCAACTCGTCCAAAACCTCTAGTTAGTTAGAGGTAACATTGGCTAACATTACCTCTAGTTAAGTAATGTTAACATTTTAAAAATGAGTTAAAATGTTAAAACTTAAAAATTTAACTTAAGTTTTAAGTCATCTCAAGTTTTAACTGTTGAGGACTTTAGCTTTTCATCTCCTCGGCTGTTTTGGTCACATGAGCTGCAGACCAACAGACAAACTTTTAAGAATACTTGGACTAGCAGGAAAAATAGTAGGTAAATAGTAGTGAAACCAAAAACAACTCTGTCTAAACTGTTTAGAGCATCCATCCTCTTTATTTATCAGTTTGAGCTCATGAAGGCGTTACTGTGTTCCTCTGGTAACTATAGAACATCTATTAGACCTCATTCACTGAATGTGCAATAATTTTTCTTAGCCAAATTATGATAACATTTACCTATAGCATGCTAAGTGTTTTACTTGATGCACAAATTGTTGATATTATGAATCTATTAATTAGTTTTATTTTATTGTTTTAGAGTCAAAGAAAAATTTCCACCTTGGAAGACTAAATAATTTTGTCATATTTTCTTCCTATATATAGGACTCTACCAACAAAACAAAAATGTGGATTATTGCTTAACAATCCTGGTTATTCCTCTGTGAACCTAATTAATTTGTTTGTTATTGACTTTTGCTCAATTAAATTTCTTATGTATACATTGTATATGGTATTTTTTATTGTTGTTGATAATGTTGTTTTTCATGTGTTATATCTTCCTCCTAAAAGTGATGGAGATATTATTTATAATGTATAAAGGTGTTATTTATGTCACCTAATTAGCTCTACATCCTGAAGAAAAATATGGTATTTTAGAAGATAATTTATCTTTCATGTTGCCAGTAATGGCGAAATTAATAGTAAATAATAAAGATTTTGTGGTATTCTCGTTTAGTGACATAATTATTTTAGTTGCGTTACCACCCCCACGCCACTAGAGGCAGTAGCAGGCCCGAAAAGATGCGACTGAGAAGCAGATTTAGAAGTACTACGGAAATTGTTAAAAGCTGTGAGCTGCGCTGAAGTAAATAAAAAATAGAAGTTGAAATACATGCTGAGAGTGAAATTCCTTCCTACAGATGAAGCTATATCACAGATTTCAAAAGAAAATTTAAACGGGAGACCGCGGATAAGATAGGAAATAGCGCCCCCTTCACTTCCGGAGTGCAATGGTCCCATTTCCAAATAAGGTAAGAGACTGACAATGGTCCGTTCCCGCCCCTTTCTGTTTGCTGCAGCGAGGTGTACTTGTTTTTCTTTGGGAAAGACAACGAGCCATTTTTCCCCCTTACACTAGACTCACGCTTGTTTTGATTGCATTTACCCAGAATGCCTTGCAGTATGGTCCTGCTTTTTAGAGCGGCCTCATGTCGGCAAACATTAGAACATTTTCATATTAATTTGAAGAGTAGCTGCGTATTCCTTTGTGGGATGTTAGACGCTTCTCTCTGCTGATTGGGCTTCATGACGCTGTTTGTTCATTAACAACATTAACAGAACAGCTGAATTTATACCGATACCAAGATACTCTTTATTTGGTTCCTCTACCGGCAGTTTGGTTCGCTGTACTCTGTTAAAGGGTGTCAGACTAATTTTCATATTTATTTTTCTATCTGTAAAAGACTGGAAAACCCATATATTACGTTTATTCCACTTAACACTTACCCAATAAAATACATTGAAATACATTATAATATGACAAAAAGTGGGAAAAGTTTCTGAGCTGTGTAGTTTGGTTTTTATTAGTCTGTTTTATATGGACGTAAGAGACAATTTTCATTTCTGTTGCATTATTTGACCCTAAACTCTACTGCAGCATGCTAAACCCGTCCGAACGCCATGTGGCAGATCCATTACCTTTTACAGTTCACTACAATCTGATAGGCGAACAGAACCGCCCCTCCTTTGATCCCTCTCTTCTTTATACATCTCTCTCTTTACGTCCTTTATGGAAGCGGCCTGGAAAATCGCCCCTCTATTCGTCTTCTTCCCAGATTAAATGTCCGATGCGACTCGCCGTTCCCTCGCTTTCTTTGCCGTCTCCCGGCCAGCCGAACCGCAGCCATTTGCCTCCGCTTTATGGCCGCCGTCACATTTTGGATCGATGCGCGCTGCCTGCGGACGAGCCGTAAGCCGCCGGGCTGCGCGTCCCTTCTCGTTGCGGTTTATACCAGACTGTGTCAGCCGTCGGTCTGCCGGCATTAAGGAGACAATTACGGTTATCTCTCATGATAATCATACAAGTGCTCTTCCCCGTACTCGGGGCCGTTGCTCAGGCAGGGGCAGCGATGAATGATTTGGGCAATTTGTTCTGCTGATTACAAGCGGCATGGAGCCACGGCACCGCCACCTCTCGCGCTACTCTTCACCCGATATACACACGCACACTCTTGCTTTATTTCAAGTCCCCTTCTCGCGACGCTAGCATGAAGAATGCATATAAAAAGTTGATATATGTTGGACAACACAGCACTCCCAGGTTGAGGCTCTCTTTATGGGAGAATGGCCTATTCAAAGCACCTTCGGGCAATTTTCTCCTCGCCATGTCTACCTGCTGTGTGTGTTTACAGGGTCAGCCCAAAAGCCTTTTTGGGGCCTAAGCATGCTTAGGGGGCCCAAATGAAATTCTGCAGAATTTAGCAGCCCAGAGCAGCATGTCAAAACCAGATCCTTCATCATACCTAAGCTACTCTGTGTGTGTAACATACCTGCTATCAGACATGAACACGTAGACGCCTCATAAAGCGGGTCGGCCCATTGCTGTGATACATAACAGCGTCCGCCATATTGAATGTGGCCTATAAGGTAATACAGGTAAATGGACCAAACTTCAGAAAGTGCCGTTCCACTAAGTATTTTAAGTTAATACCTGTCATTGACACATTTTCTCACACACATTAATATATTTGGCAATCAAAGAAATGACTAAAGACAGAGTTTCTAACTTTTGATGTGATTATTTAATTGATTTTGGGCATTTCTTGATAAAGAGCACAATGTTTTTGTTTGATAGAAATTATTCTGATAAATTTTATATTGACATTGATGAACAGACACACTTTTACAGTGTTTTATTAAATAATATATTTACAGAATTTCATAATTTAATGTACATTTAATGTTTCAAGACAAGAAAAATAATTTTCTTGTATTTATTTTTTTATACATTAAGAAATGACTTGATTCATAAATCAGTCATTGTCAAACATTAAACTACATATTTTTACTTTTTTCCAGAGAAAAAATATTTATTACTGTATGTCAACTCTGCTATTGACAGCAAAGAGTGAAAATAATTCTAATAGAATAAATTATTTTTATTTCAAGCTGTATTAATAAATTGATACTTAAGATTGAGATATTTAAAAATACACAAAAAGTGAAAGAATCAAACATTTATCTATTATACTGGGAACACTGGTCACAGGCTTCAGTCTGCTGGTCACACTGGGAGAACTCAATGACTTCTGAGACGTCCTGGTTCACAGGCTAAAGCCAAGAATAAAAGAGAAATGATCCAAGAGTGTAATAGAAAATACATATATGTTTCCTTCACATTCAGAAAAAGACATTTTCAGCATGTTGGGCTCTGACTCGTAGCATCTTTATAGCTAAATACCGACATGGTGAAGCTGAGCTGGAAACAGACTGAAGACCAGCAGCTCCAGCTCTGATCCTGACTGATCTTTCCTCACTAAATCCTCTGGTTTTTAATGAACTTCTCCTCTAACAGCGGTTTCTCATCAGCTCTCTCTCATTAGAAAACAGTATGAAAACATTAGCTGCTACGCTAACAATCAGCGGTTACTTCGGGCCAATTTAACTACATAGGAAATATTTCTCGGTTGTTTAGAAGCAAATTTCTGGCTGCAAAGTCAAGTAATTCTGATCTTTCATCCTTACCTGTGAAAGGTAATGAATCAATGAACCAATGAATCCAGTTTGTTTTGTAAAACGGTTGAAATAAGTCCACACAGCACAGGACTTGAGGAGCTCCGACCGCCCTGCTGCCACATAGAAGATGGCGACGCTGTTACGTACGACTCAGCGCTCCATGAGGGGTCTACGATGATGCTAATGCTAATGATAGCATTAGCATCATCTGTAGCATTACAGATGATGCTAATGCTATCATTAGCATTAGCATCATCTGTAATTAGCTTACATGGTACCTGTGTTATTATGGCTGTTGATTTTAACCTTACAAAAGTAGCAAACTAAGAAAATGAAATTTTGAACTGCAGAGTGGTATTTAAATGAGCATATTATTTTAATGATTTAAAAGTAACATCAGCTGATAAACACTGAATCTAAAGTAAACAAGTTAAATAGTTTGATATATTTCCCCAACAGGAAATGATTAGCATTTTATTTGTGTAAGACCTATAAACACAATATTGCAATAGTTTTAGGTTTTCCATGTGTAATAGCATTTACTTTGTATTATTCGGTGTGTGTGTGTGTGTGTGTGTGTGTGTGTATATATATATATATATATATATATATATATATATATATATATATATATATATATTATCATCATGTTGGCCTGGGTCTCTTGGTGGCCCCCTGGTGGTGTGGGTGTTCTAAGCAGCTGCTTGACCCTTACATGCTTTGGGCCAACTCTGTCTGTCTGTCTGTCTGTGTGTCAAGTTTGTTCTATGTCTAACTTGCTGTTTCTCTACCCAGCCTTCTATGCCACAGCCAGCTTTTGGGATGAGTCTGGATCTGGTAAAACTGGACCATTTTCCCCGTTTGCCTTCTCTTCTGTCATATTTCCACTCTTCACCTCGTCCTCCTCCACTTCTATTCTTAACCTTTATCGGTCAAACTGCAGAAGCACCCCTCTGGGGCGATCAGCAGCTCCCTCACTAACACCACCCGCCCCGTCAAACACACACAAACTCACGATCCATCACTCACCCTGACCTGGCACTGCCCCAGAAATCAGCAGCACCATGTGAAGGCAGAGGCTATGATGGGAAAAGCTGCATGTGCTGTAAATGTCTCACCTTGTCTCTTTCTGCCTGCAGCCACCATGAAGTTCTCGGGCTTCCTGCACCTCGACCAGGTCGATGACCAGGAGATTTTCTACACCCCTGAGATGGAGGACCCCAAGTCTGAGCTGTTTGGAGAGACAGCCCGCAGCATAGAGAGCGCCGTAAGTCCAAAAGCAGCGGTTTGTGTTCAGAGTTCAGGCCAGGCAGCATTTCTAGCTGATTTGGAGCAGATTTGCACCGTTGAATTTTTATCATCTGTTTTTGGATACACTCTTCTTCAGTTTCACTGAACTGTATCCGGTTTAACTTCACTGCTTTCTTATAATGTGGTTTATTCAAAAAGCAAAGTGACTATGTGAAGACAAAACGTCTAACATGCTGAAAAAAAATATTTCAGCACTCCAAAACAATATTTTTAGTTATTTTTGTTGATTTTCAACTTTTTACACATAGAGTTTTTATTTGGGTGTAAGGGCTCTCCACCCAGGGCATCATGGTTTTGGACACGCCAGAAAAATGTTTAAAAATATGAAATATTTGAACCAGATAATCCAGCAATAACTAGAGACACTGTAAAACACAATTCTAGTTCTAAATGTGTATTCTAACTGTGGAAACACAGAAAAGCAACATTTTCATTGCTCCTTTAAGCTTTTTGGACCACTTAGAATTAGAAAAATATTGAAACTGTATGATAAAGAGCTGGAGTGTTCCTATGCCGACCACAGATTCTTTTAAAACACTGTTTGTGAAACATTTGATCAGTATGTCAAGATCATAGGAGATTTTCACTTTTCTTACTTCAGATTCTCTAAATTGTGATAATACTTAAGCAGATCAAACTTGGACTTTTAATATTTTACGTTGCTTCCACTGTGTTGCATATATGTCGTAACTTGGCACCATTGATGTGTTATGACCCGTCTAAGGGTGGCCAGATCATAACATGAAGGGTCCATCCTCTTCAGATCTCAAGCAGCTGACAAACAAAGATGAACATTTTTTTTCATTGTTATTTTTGACTGAGATGTTACAACAAGTGGAGTGCATGGCTTCAGAGTGAGCTATGGTGCCAAAAACAACAAACAAAAGGAAACTATCTGGATATTAACCAGAACTTACCTATTTGAAAGTAAATAAACCAAATGACAAAAACTTACCTCCCTAATTAAGAAAAACATGAGAAAACTAAGGAAACATAAATGGCAGGTCAAGCCTACAAACTCCAAGAACTTTTACAAGGTGTTTAACAGACAAACAGTGTGGCCGGTTGAGATAAGCTGAGGCTGGATGGCAGGAAGTCTACGTCAGCAGCTTTTATATCCGTCACTTCCAGAAGCAACCAATTAGACGTCTCCCTTGTCTTCTGGGAGCCAATCAGGGATGGGTACCTGCAGACTCACATTTGCATGATTAAATTTACAATGCCAGCCATAACGGGTGGAAAAAGCAGTTTTTGTTTTGGTTACTAAACAAAATCAAATTTAATTTAAAAAAAGTTTTCTTTATAGAATAGGCCCTGCTGGGTGTGTGTGTGTGTGTGCGTGTGTGTGCGTGTGCGTGCGTGTGTGTGTGTGTGTGTGTGTGTCCGTGGGACCACTGTGTTTCACTTTCCAAGGGACCATTTTTAGATTGTCAGCGTCTACAGGAAAAGCAAACATGAGTTAAATTCAGCAGGGTAACATACACGATGACAGGTTTTAGAATAAAAACCCTGTCCTTGTTCTGAGCTGGTTCTGCTGCCCTCAAGTGTCCAGCTGGTAACCGACTCCAGTCAAAACTATCACTGAGGCCACAAGGAGAAGGAAAAAACTAATACTTTGCTGCAAATGTTTTCTTTTCCAAGAATGTTCTTGTCAAGAGGCCAACAGCCTCTGAAACAAGATTCAAAGCACCTCGACACAAAAAAAGCTCCTCGACACAATAAAGCTCCTCGCGGAGCGGCTTTCTAATCCCATTCTTTCCATTCTTTCAGGCAGGTATCACAGCACATATTACAGACTTGACACCTCTGAAGCTGCTGAGTAATATTCTGCCACGCTGAGCTGAAGCAATTTTTCTGCTCCAATACATCTGATATAAAAATAACAATAATGAAAAAAGGACAGAGGAAAACGAAAGAAAATGCATTTGGTCAGAGGACATACATCAAAGGAGATGCCCTGCCTGATATTTAGTTTTTAATAAAAAGGAGCACAGTGGCAATCTGTTTTATCAGGTGATCTGTGCTGAAGATTATGTATAGCAATTGAACCCCATTTTTTAAGACCAAAGTAGATGGAGGAAAAAAAAGAACCAAAGGCTTTTCACAGCATCTCGGTTTATTTCTGCTATTCTCTCATTTTTCCTTTTCTAATTATTACTTTTCTGCATATAGATGATTAATTAGAAAAAATCTTTGGCAATGTGTGTATGAAGAGACGCTCTTCAAGCTTAATAAGACCCCAACTGGAAGAAAAAACCCAACATTTCTCTGCAGAATTGTGCAGTTGCTTGCCAAACAAATTTACAGTACCCAAAAGCGGTTTTCCATGCTAGATTAATTTGGCCTTTTCTGCTTTTTATAAAAATTCAAACATTATTTTGGATAAATCTAAGCATCATACAGTTGGATAATCATGCTGTTAGCAAGCTGAGCAAGACAGCCACCATAATCACAGTTTGTCCACTGGCTTTCTCCACTGTCCGTTTCCCTTGTGACGATCCGGTGCCTCGCTCCTCACATGAAACGGGAACCTGTGTGTAAGCGTGTGTGTGCGTGTGTGTGGGTGTGTCTGTATGTACTGTTCACATGTACCAGCTGTTAAATCAGTGTCATCAGCCCCCACTGGGACCTAATCTGCTGCCTCACAGCGGTGTGCGTGTGTGCTCATTAACGGTCTCAGCCTGTGGGTCTCTTGAAGCCCTGTGTGCTACTCGACAGCATCCAACGCCCTCTTCTACATCTTGCAGGACGACCACTGAGCACACACTATACTTACACAAATGGACTTAGCGCTAGCAGAAGGCGTGCAAAGTCACAAAGTGGCTCTTTACTTGAAAAGAGTCAAGTAAAAAATATGAAAATGTGCTTTTTCAGAGATAAATTAAAACGTTTGCAAGGAGGACAGGAGTGAAGTGCGTACTGAGGGGAAGTTTGTGTACACTGACTCCATCGCTAATCCAGCTTTGGAGGGTTTTACTGCCTAATTTGCTGTCACACCTTCACAAATCTGAGGAGTTTAGTGTTTGCAGAAAAAATTCCTGAGCGTGCTCAACAACCTCAGCAAAGTGTTCCTAATCGGCAGTGCGAGTGAACTGCCAGTTTAAGTGTCATTACTGACAAGGTAGAAATAAGATCATTAAAGTTTAGTGATGCATGTATTCTGATGTGCTCATCAGTAGGAGCAAAATGTGCCTTGTCTATTAAATTGCATTGCTGTATTCAGTCATGGGCTTGTATTAGGTTTATATGGATCAGGTTGGGGTAAAAATAGCCAATTTCGACCGGTAATTAATAATATTATGAAGCGATTTAAACAAAAGATGGAAAAATGCATTATCTAACTGTTTGTGTTTGTAACAGAAATGCAATAATTGTTCCGAGGGCTGTAAATATCATTAACTGATAGATAATTAAGTTGTTTTGATTTTGATAATAAACTTAAGCAAATATACAGAATAACAATTCAGTATAACTAGCCCTGGTTTTCTGTAATTACATGAAGAATGACTCTTTAGCCTTTCCCTGTTCCGCTCTTTACAGAGTAACAAAGGTACAAAAACCTCATTTTAACTGTTTAGTTAATTAGACCCCATTTTGCCCAGGCAGAGGGCGTCAGCTACTCTACCATTTACTGCTAGTTAGCTAGCTACTGGCATGCTAATGTTTGTGAATGTGATGTCTACAGTAGAAGCATGTTAATAATGGCTTTAATCTTTTGGAAATTTATTTTTGGTAACCACTGTAGGCTGAATAATGTAAATAGAACATATTTCCATTTACAGAATCCTCTGTGAATGTTTGTTGTAGATAGTGGTTATGCTAACGTACCTATCTGAAAACACAGCTGACTTCTTCTAAACATTCACAAATTAATTTCCAACATGTGGGAAGGTAAACTGATGACTTAGCCATTAGCCGTACAAACTAGTTTTTGCTAGCACTTTAGCATTTGATGTACTGTAGATTAAAACTTCATGAGATTAGGATAATAGAGACTTTTCTCTTTGTTTTTATTTTGTGTTACCTGGACTATAAGTATAAATATTGGCATAGTTATACTTATAAATATTTTCATCTTTTAGAATAAAATTTGCAAAGTTTTCAGTTTATTTTGAAGATGTGGGGCTAAAGGGGAGCTTATTATGAAAGTTAGCTTTAAAATAATAGCTAGTTTCTTTGAGTTGCTCAGCCGGTTACATTGTACACACTGAGTCATTGTAGGAAAAACCAATAAGAATGTCAAGGTAGCTTGGCATTTATCTTTGCTGCTCCTGGAAACCTGCTCCTAAAATTAATGTCACCTCAGCCAGCTAAATGTCAATTTGTGCTCCCACACCTAGTGGCCTTCTTCCCTGCAAACCGATTTGAGAGGCACTCTTTCTTCTTCCCAGAGAGTGAACAGTTTTGTGGAATTAAAGTGTGGAGCTCATTACTGTCCTCATTTATCATCTGTTGTCTCCATCTGTCTTAAGCTGCTTTCGTTTTCTGCGTAACAGCTCAATGAGATGTTCAGGAAGTCACAGGTGCACAAGGACTTCATGGGAGTTCGAGTACGTCAACTGGCTCCAAGCGGCTCCATTATGGCATTCGTCGAGGCCCATTTCCGACCTGGTGAGAAAATTACATGTGCAAAACACAACAGACTCAAAATAGGAAGAGAAAGGAAAAAATATATGTATATAAAAAATTATGAAAGCATAATCTTTCTACACATTTCATTTATTTAAAAAATAATTAGCTTTTCATGATTCAGCTGGTCTGGCCCCTAAATTTAGATTTTTCTTTACTACATATCAAATTGCAGCCACCAAAAACTTTAGCATTTTCTCTTCCATCCTTTTGTCTTAGTTGTTAGTTTTCCCAGTTTACCAATAATCCTCACACAAATGTAAATAATAAGTGCACACTGGCCTAAATACAATCAGCTGATTCCATGAAAATCAGGCAAACAAACCGAAGAGTCGACGTTTTGGAAAAAATCTAAACTGTATTTCTGAATAATGAGCTGTTGATTTGGTCTGTTTGGGTCAGTTTTCCAGAAACCTGGTGAGTTATGAAAGCATATTGAGGTAAGTAGAAATGGGGGATAGACAACGTTGCAGTGATCATGAAACTGGTGATAACAGACAAGTTTGTCCTGTTTTATAAAAACTCTTCCATACATACAACCAACAGGCTGCAGAGTAAGGTAGCACATGGCCACATCTTGGCTTCCATGTGCTACCTTAGATCAAAGTTTTAAATCTGAAAATAAAACATTTTACCTACACTCAGCTCCAAACCACAAGGATCCAAAATTAAGGTTTACCCGCTCCAGCTGAGCCCGTCATTCAGCAGGAGGAAGAGTTGGAAATCTCCATAAAAGCTTTGTTTATCCTCTAAATTCAGTTCTTTGCTGTGTGTTCTTAAGTCATCAAGTTAATATTTAGAAATATGACAGAAGCTCAAACATTTTTCTGACTCTGAACACATCCTCCACAGTGACTCCTGCTACTCCGTGATGAGAATACACTCAGCCCAGCATTTCCTCAACCTCTGAATATTCCAGAGGTGTGCCGATCGATTGGCCACCAATCATAATCGGCTGATTTCCGTGAAAAAGTGTATGATCAGTGATCGCCGATCACTTTCTCTTATTGCCAATCACACAAACCGATCACCTGGATATCTCTTCACAGCCTGCCTGCGCAGCTTATCTCCTCTTTCTTCACACTGTGTAAGTGCGTGGCAACTAATCCTGTCGTGTGGAACTATAACACTCAGAGTGAATGGATAAGTTTGCGTGTTAGGGTTTTCCTGACAAGTAACAAGTCTACTCCACTTTATTCACCAAAAACGTTTTTTACAATTCACCAAAAACTGTTCTGTAATCTGGAACGTTCTCTACGTTGAGCTCCGCAGTTAGCCGCTTTATCTCACTGCGCGAGAGGCAACTGCGTCATGCGTCACGGGCTAAAGGTCAAAGGTAACAAGGTGACCGGCTTATTATGTTATACAAAAAAGAGACAAAAAAAGCAAAGAATTTTAGCACATGTTTTTATGTGTCAGAAGAGGGCTTAGGAAATAATAATACAAAAAAAAATTGACCAAAAGGGCACTTGGGGGCAAGGAGCAAAAAGGGCAGGTGCTCAAGCACCCCCAGCTCCCCCCTCTGCACGTGCCTGCATAAAACCCAAAATATAAATACAAAATATATATATACACAGTACTGCAGTAAATCTTCCATATAAATGTGCACAAAAGTCCTAAATTTCCCCACCAGTCAGCACAGTGTCTCACTGACACATTTGAAAAGTCCATGGTTTGATTGTCCAGATATTTGAGGTGAATATGTGTAAGCACAATTTGTTTCCAATGGAGAAGAGATGAGTAATGGATTGTGTGTCTGTATGGTGAGATGGAGGGGGAATACTACAAACCATCAGCCTCCTACCAGACCAGTATGGAGTGAGTTTCGGGTTCTCCTGACCCCAGCCAGGTCTCAGAAGCTCGCCATCCTTTAACCCTAAAAGGGGTCACCTGGCCTGTATTGAAATAAACAGGACCAGTAAATTACCAGCCTGCTAGTTAACTAGACTTTTTTCAGTTATATACCTAAATAAATGCAATTACATGCTCTTTTCACATGATACTGTAAATACCAAACGGTTTTGTTTTAGTTGGTTTATTTCTTGAGACAATGTGTAAATTCTAAATTTTATTTAGATATAAATATGTCATTTTCTATTTTATTTTTGTTAGGCTCCACTAACAGTTTTCTTTTTTATTGATTAGATATTCAGGGAGTGTATGAGTCACAACCGATAAATTGTCCCATAAATTATTGTGATAAACATGAATATTGTTGTGAAAGTGGAAGACATTTGAAATACCTGAAATAAATAAAACAAAACTACAAATAAATTAGTTATGAAGTCTCTGTAAACAAACCTGTCCTTCAGAAAAAAGGTCTAGCAGAGCAGCAGACTGAAGACTTTATTAATATAATGGTTATTGAGAGTGAGAGAGAAAAGAGAAATAAGATAAATCATGCAAATGGAAATTACTGAGCTTGTTTTAATTTAACATGCGATTAATTGATTTATTTCTTATTGCGACAGGCCTAATCATTGTTAACCTATTTATTATTGATCTCATATAAAACTAAACCTGTATTTTTACCTCTGTAGTAAATGTAAAATCATCCAGTGATTTAGACTTTCTTTTCTTCTTGGGATGATTTATGATCAAATCTCAGTTCCTCTTTCTGTTGATTCAGAAAACATTTATAAACAAGTGTTTGGCTTTTTTTCTCCTACAAATATAATTTGATCTCAGATTGTTGTAGATACATCATAACTGGGTGTTTTATCGACCGTCTGCAGCAAACAAAACCAAGTCCTCCTCTTCGCCCTCCTCCCTCCTCCTTCCTCTATTTTTCATGGCCAACATTTAGCGTCCTTCATACCCTTCACACGTCTCCCCTCCACGGCTTGTAAAACAAACATCTGCGGCTAGCATTATGAGAGCGATTCATCTGGGGAAAAAAAGAAAGTGGAACCAGCAGCGACTGGAGGACAACTGATCCGCAGAGACCCTCCACCTGTCACACACACGGCTGTTTGATATATTCACGGTAGCATTAAAGGAGCTCAAGTCCTGTGTTTGCAGTGATCCACAGAGGCCTTGTCCTGAATGTCTGAACCTTTTCTTTATTGTAGATACAAGATACAATGTGGAGGACATCGAGGGAGCGCTGCTGAAACAGCTGAAAGCTTCCAAAGACACCAGCATCTCTGTAAAGAAGCCAACGGCAGAAAATATTCGCTTCACTAATTATGGTAATGTGATGTAGACTTAACAGCAAAGTGGAAGGATTTAGAAAAAGAAACTTATTCATGAAGTAGCTTACTGAAGGTTTTCTTAAGCTGAAAGTCTTAAGCTCTACATGTTTAAACTGTCATTTTTCCAACAGGTCTGTCCACCATCCCACTGTTTACCACCACCACCACCACCACCACTGCTGCTGCTGCCGCCGTCACCACAGCCTCCCCCGTCCCCACATCCAGGCCTCATTCCCCCTACTTCACACGCCGCCCACCGGGAACCACCCGCAGGCCCGCCAGCTCCAGACGGACCACCACCACTCAGGCTCCGTCCACCAAAATGCTGCGTAGCACCTCAGTGCCGCTCGCTACGACCGGGCGGCCAAAAACCCAGAAGCCCTGTGACTCCAACCCATGCCTCAACGGGGGAACCTGCGAGAATGACGGCGACGACTTCAGCTGCAAGTGCCTGGCTGGACGTGGAGGGGCAGTGTGTGAGAAACGTGAGCCGTGCTTTCTATCTTCTCTTCTGGTTTACTTTCCTTATTTATTATTACACTTAATCAGAAGTTTCAGGGTCTGCTGCTACTTTAAATTCATGAAACAGCCGGATCAGAGCTCACTGAAGGCAAACATTTCAGACATCTCAGAGAGGTTTAAAGTCCTTCCATTGTATAAATCACTCTTCTCAGGCATTATAAAGGATCATCTTTGGAAACTTTATCCTTTAGTGCTTCAGTGTGTAGCAAACACAACATTTTAATGCAATGTAAAATATTTAAGGTTAGATAAAAAGCTCAGCTTCAAGAAAAACAGAAAAACTTGAATGCCTTCTTAAAGCATTCATGTTCTTCAAGCTGTTGGAGTTGCCTATTCTTTGTTTTATCATTTAGAATTTTGTTAAAATTTATATTACTTTATATTTTTGGGTGATTTAGAAGGTAAATTTGTAGGTTAATAATTGTTTATTTTTACTTTTTGTTTTTTGTTTTTGTTTGTTTTATTAACTAAGTTGGACAGGAAGAACTGGATCCATTTCCATAAGTACAGACTGGTTTAGTGGTTTATTCCTAGCCTGCATATATATCATCACCACAGAGCAGCAGAGCAGCAGAGCAGCAGAGGCTTATTGATTGGATTTTTAATGGAGTTTTTTGTTTGATAAAAACTGCCACTACTTGGATGTGTTATATATTTAAATAAAAATAGAAATCTCCTCTATTGTGGGGAAATTCACAAAATTATAAAAGTATGACAATATAAATATAAAATGATTTTATTTATAATTATTACAAAATGTGCACATATTTATATGTGTATTAAAAACAAAAGGTTGTTTACAATAACAGAAAATGGAGATGTAGACGGTTATTGAGTCAGTTTGGAGCAGAGATGGCAGGAAGGATCTGCTCTAATGCTCCTGACGGTCAGGACAGCTGTCTGTCCTGACCGTCAGTCTGTCGAACATCAGGTTTGTATGTGTACATATAGGTTTTAAATCAAGTTAAAATTAAAATAAGGCATGTTTAGTCAGACACAGGCTGTTCCCTCTGCCAGCTGGACTTCATCTCCAGTGATTCAGACAGTTTCATCATCCCAGATATGTGCAGCCACTGAGCTGCTGCTCACCAAGGGTAACACCAAATCCAGAAAGCTCTGCAGAGGAAAATCATCAATCAGCCAGAACTTGTTCAGAAACTCTTTTTATTTCTTCCCCACTTTGGGATTTCAGATTTGCAACGCAGCAACCTCGCACAGCTGCATCTTCACATAATTGACACTAATTGCTTTGATGGGTATTAGATGATGAGAATTACTTTGTGCCTTTGAGTTAAAGTGGCTAACTGAAATCACAAACACCCACAAGCTGCACACACTGCATGCACACCAGATCAATCAAGTCATTAGGACAGGAGGAGATCGTAGAGACGGACAGAAAAGACGAGATGGACGGAGGGGAAGGGTGATGGAAACATAACCTGTTTCTATAAAAAAAAACTTCTCTTTCTGATTTGACTCCTTTCCGTTAAAAATGCTGAACATTTTAAATAAACTGATAGAGAGGAGGTGATTCATCATGGCCGCTTATGTTAATTATGCACTTTTGGCTCTTGTTAAGTATTAGTCCTTAAAAAGTCTTAAAACATTTTACATGTATGTACTGAAAGTTAAATGCGATTTTAAAATGTCTCATTGAAATATGCCATTATTGAAGAAAAAAAAAAGTATTTTATTGAGATTCCAATTAGCATCAGCAGCATGCTGCATTAGCTTTTCTTCTTGGTGTCAGTTTACATTAAAGAGACAAGACATCATTTTAAATTATGACATATTCTGTTTTCCGTCACTCTTAAAGAAAAGCAGACGTTAGCTTAAGATAGCGAGATATTTTAGATTTTCCTTGTATAAAAATATATCAGCTGGATTATGGATTATGGTTAATCAAAGGTCTGCCACTGTGTTGATGCATACTTATCGTATATTCTACATAGTTTTCTCTTTTTTCTCAAGGGATTTTACTGCTAATGCAAAACTTTGAGTCACATGCAGACATCTTCACTTCTGTCTGAGTGGTAGCTCGCTGCTAATATACTTTTCCTAGTTGGTAATAGTTTTTCATATTGCTAATAGAAAAACTTGCTAAAGTTTACTAGGTAAGCTAACAGTAAAGGGTAAAGCTAGCTTTTATGTCCATCATGTATAAGTTGCCAGTTGGCTGGACGCTGTTCATCTTCTTCATTGGCTCACATCTGTTGCCAACCAATAGGATTTGTTTATTTGTGATTTTGTAATCATGCAGGTTTTAAATTTCATTCCTAATGGTCTTAAAAAGTCTTAAATTTGAGTTGGTGAAAGTCGCAGAAGCCCATGCAGCATGCAGTAACAAAATATTGATAGCAGCGACTTGTGATTTTGTCCGCAGCCATCAGGTACTTCATCCCATCATTTGGTGGCCAGTCTTTCCTGGCCTTCCCGACGATGAGCGCTTACCACACGGTCCGCATCGCTATGGAGTTCCGAGCGTCCGAGATGAACGGCCTGCTGCTCTACAACGGCCAAATGAAGAAGAAAGACTTCATCTCTCTGGCTCTGGTCAACAGCAGGGTGGAGCTCAAGTGAGTGCAGGACGTTTATCGATTCTGTTGGATTGAATTTAATACGGGGTTTCATCCTCCTCCATCCGTTCTTATCGCAAAAAACCGTGATGAAACATTAATGATCCCCATGAGGGAACGAGGTCATTGCAGCAGCAGCTGGGAGGCGACGTAAATAAGAGCAAAACAGAGGGCTGAGGATAATGAGGCAAATAATTACAGTGAGTAAACATGTAGAAAACAGCAGAGCCAGGAAATAAATAAAGATAAGGAGACTTCTGGGCAATTTGTAGGTTAAAGTCAGACATTCAGAAACAAATCTGAACAGTCTGAACACATGAGGCTACTTGGATTCTTAAAATGGATCTGGAGCACATATAATGTTACTGTATTTACATACAGTTGCAGTGATTCCATATATATCCTCCAAACAGTGCAGTCAGAATTTATTGGGAGTTAAGTTTGAAATAAACGTTTCTTCTGTGCAACTTGACACAACTGCAAATGAACAAACTTTTCCTGATAATTAAATTTTAATAGGTGGAATCAACCAGAAACCCAGAAATATCGCCTCATGTAAAAACCTTGAGTGAACTAAGTGTTTAATCCACAAGAAAAACAGAAAAGAACTGGAAGAGAAACGTTTGCTGGTGAACAAGAAGACTCATCAGCAGTTTTGTCTCATCCTGCTTCACAAAGCTTCAGACTCGTCTCAGGTTTCCTCTATAAATCTGATGATTTGCTTCTGTTCAGCCGCTCCTCTGTAACTTTGGGTCTGTTCTGTCACTGATGAGCTTTCAGAAGCAAATACTGACCAGGGAAGCTGCTTCCTACTGGACATTTGATATAATGGGACATTTTTCACTTTGTTTCAGTGTGGGGAGTGATGCAGCCCTCAGCATGATGGGTCCACCTCCTTGTTTTGACTGTGGGGATAATGTGTCTCTGAGGGATCAAACACTTATTTCACTTACTGGCATAATTGCTTCTGTTCTGGTTGAAAACACATTGTTGATCTAAATTCCTCTCTTTATAAATACTTTCTATAAATGTGAATATGTTGGTTTGTAGCTGAACTAACTGTAACTGATCCCCCAGCTCACTGGAAATCATAATGTTGGTCAAAAAATCCTATTTCCTGTCAAACTGAATTCACTTTTCAGTTTTTTCAAAAATTCAACTAAAAGCTGTTTGTGACCAACTGCTGTTAAAAATATGTCTAACCCATTTTATTATTTATTTATTAACAAATTATTGTTCATTTGTCTGCAGATGTCTCTCTCCTGAATATTCATAGGTCTGCTTCCAGTCACCTAACAACCAAAGAATATTCTGGATCCGTTTGAAAATAAGTAGAAAAACTGAAAATGTGTCAGTCTGGGCCAGTTAAATTTGATCTCAGGAAAATAATGTTGGCTGTGTATGTAACTTTTTATTGTCTGCAGTAAAGGTTTTAAAAATAAGTTGTAACATTGTTCTACCAAGAAAAACCTTTCACACAATGATAGACAAAACCCAAAATGTACCATCTGAAAGACAATTCTACCAAATACCAGCAAGCAGAAGAAATGTTGGCAAAGGTTACATGTATTTTTATACAGTAGATGAAAACATCTGGTTTCAAATGTGCGTTTTGCTGCCTTAACTTGGTTATTTCCTGGTAACAAGCTGGCAAATTTAGTGCAGAATAACCTGAAAAGAAGTGAAGGTATGGAGAGAAATGCACAGATCAGTGAGAAATAAAGTAGTTTGAAAGCAGGCAAAACAAGATGAGAGGAGTTCTGTCAGCATTTTCTGTTTTCACCCTTTGACTGGAGCTGACGTCGACCAGTTCTGTCAAATTGGCCAATTTTCCTCTGAGAAACCAGCAGAAACACCAATAATCCCATAATGGTGTGTGTTCAAGTCTTCACCCAGCAGAATTGTGTTAGTAAAGACCATTTTTGGAAAGGCAGCAACTTCTGAAGACAACTGATGAGACTAATTAAAAATTCGCCTGTATTCAAGCTCCATCATCTTTTTATGTATTTTAGATTTTAACACTCTGAGCACGCTCCCCTCGCCCAACCTGACCAGGCTGGATCTGTATGGTGAAATAAAATCAATCACAGAGCAAAAAGGAGATCATTACTCACCGCTGCTCTCAAAGAGAGCCTCAGCTCCAGAAATACAGCTGTGAGATTCCCACCCACAGCTTCGCAAATCTGAGACTTGGGGAAAAGAACTAATTATTTTTGGCAGATAATTGCTCTCAGGTTGAGCTAATATTGCCACATGTGTGGATGCAGATGCACGATGTCTAATCTCTGTGATGACAAGGCCTTTTCCCCAACAAAACATTAGTAGATTAAAGGTTGGGCTTTATTTCAGTTTGCTATATTTAACTGGAAGTTGTTGTCTCATCCACATCTAAGTTTTTCTAAAACACATTTCATCAACAAGCCAATTCAAAGTGCTTTAAACCATTAAACATCATACAGTCACCAGTTATGAAACAAACTATAAACATTGCATTTATTAAATCCATCCATCTATTTTATGTTCACCCTTGTCCCTCAGTGGGGTCAGGAGGGTTGCTGGTGCCAATCTCCAGCTAACGTTCCGGGCGAGAGGCGGGGTCACCCTGGACAGGTCACCAGTCTGTCGCAGGGCAACACAGAGACACACAGGACAAACAACCATGCACACACACCTAGGGACAATTTAGAGACCAATTAACCTGACAGTCATGTTTTTAGACTGTGTGAGGAAGCTGGAGAACCCGGAGAGAAGCCACCATGCACAGGGAGAACATGCAAACTCCATGCAGAAAGACCGGGGGCGGGAATCGAACCAGAACCTTCTTGTTCAAGGCAACAGCTCTACCAACTGCGCCACCATGCAGCCCGCTACACATTTATTAAATGCTATCATCAATCATCAATGCACATTAAATATGATCAACATCATCAAAACACATCACATATGTTGATCAATGTTCCACTTTCTGCTTCTTCAGAAAGCAGTCTGGTTCTGGTTCTGTTACAGTAATCGATGCCACTAAAGATAAACATGGATGAGGTCCTCTGACCCTGGAAATGTTCTTCAACTGATAGGAGGCCCACTTTGGAACCGTCTTTATGTGGCTCTGAAGGTTCAGGTCAGAGGTCAGCCTGATCTCTAGTTTCTAGCCGGAACAATTGAAGCTGACTCTAGATATATAATTCTAAATCTATAATTCTAGATCATTCCTCTTTAGATGATAAGTTCAGTTTCTGTTCAGCAGGAGGAAGTTGTGGCACATTCAGCTGTTCTCAGCATCTGTCCAGTGATTGGATGGGGTCAAAGGTCAGAGTCACATAACTAATCATCATCTGATCCATCAGGTTCAACACTGGCTCAGGAACAGGCACCGTGATCAGCGAAGTCCAGATCAGCCAGGGCCGCTGGCACCAGCTGGTGGTGACACGCAGCCGACGGATCGGCATGCTCAGCGTGGACGGCGAGCCGCATGTCCAAGGCGAAAGTCCCCATGGGACAGACGGCCTCAACCTGGACACCCCGCTGTTCATCGGAGGGGTGACGGATGACCTCAAGCAAGAGTAAGATGCTGCTGCTGCGCATCGGAGGGGTGACGGATGACCTCTAGCAAGAGCAGAACATCCATCCTGACTTGCTGTGTTTTCTGCTGCTCAGCGTCAGGGAGCGGACCAGGGTCACTGCAGGGCTGGTGGGCTGTATCCGCACGCTGGATGTCAACAACCGCCTGCTCAACATCCAGGAGGCCAATGGAGACAGCCTGTTTGGCGTGGGTGTGGGCGAATGTGGGAACAACCCCTGCCAGCCGAACCCCTGCAAGAACGGAGCTGAATGCCAGGTGAAGGAGGCTGAGATGTTCCACTGCAAGTGCAGCAATGCATTCTGGGGTAAGTCTCTCCACTGCATCGTAACTGCAGACTTTAATAAAGCTTTTACTCACCTGAACTTTATCACATTTCAGCCCTCTGCAAATAAGTATTTCATCTTATTTTGTGTCACATTGGAGACAAAGCTTTTGTTAACAAAACTGGCTTCGTAGCAGATTCTCAGCTGGATTTGAATCTCACATCAAACCAAACAATAAATCCATGAAACCTTTATCCACCTGGTTCCTCTGGAGCTCAAAAAGGATGCAATGCTACACTTTAAGCAAAAACATTCATACTTCTGTTCTTAATAAAACTTTTGTTGTGCTAATTAATGGCATCCATATTCACATACGCTGAGTTACTAAACTTTTTAAGAGTTTACAGTCAGATTAGTAGAGAAAAGTCACAACGGTGGTGTTTCCAGTTATGCCAGCAACAAGTAGAGATTGTATGAAATCTCATGTTGCTGCAATGCAGCGGTAGATCTGAACAGATGCAGCTTTAAAACCAGCTGAGAATCAGACTTAATTTGAAATGACTTTGGGTTAAACTGTAATGGACACAGAGACAGAAAAAAGATAAGAGGATAGTCAACACCCTGGAGTCTGCTTTTATACCGGCAGAAAGAGAAACCCCCCAACAATCCATAGCAACAAGCATCATAACAATTACATCATCACTGAAAAGTACACAGTACAAATTAACGCAAGTGTCAACCATACCCCAAAATGTTGTTTATCTGGAAACCGTGTGAACACAAACACACAGACTCTTCCAGTAGAAATGATCACTGTGAGCTAGACTGAACCATCCCAATGGTGAAGGAGGAGGATGTAAAGTTATATGATCAATTTTTAGCTTTCAAATCAAAGTATAATAAGAGCTAGTAAATATTATATTCATTGTTCAGAATCCCAATAAAATCCAGTGTGGCTGTAATGTGACAAAAGGTTCAGGCGTAAATTTCTGTTAAACATCACAAATTGTTTTCCGTCACAGAGGGAAAAACACAAAACCACTTTTAATGTGAATCCAAAATGAGTCACATTATATTTAATGTAAGAAATGCTTAATGTTTGGCTGCTGAGACTTCAGAGGACAGATGAGCAGCTCCAGATTCTGCCAGGATGAGTTAAAAATGAAAAGTAGTAATGAGACTTGGACCTTTGCCTGCAGACTAACATTCAGCTGAATGTTTTTCTCCTAAAGTCAGTTTGAAGTGTTCAGGGTTTCCTTCATGGAGGGGGGACAGTTCTGAGACAGAGACAAGAGGGAATTCATGATTGGGGAGAGCAGTAACGAGACGGGAGGACATGCCGGGACAGCCAGATAAATGAGGGAGGTGAGCAAAGATCAGAGCTAAAGAGTGCAGAGAGTGGAAGAGTTAGGGAGGAAAAAGAGCTGCGGTGGTAGAGAAATGGGAGCAGAGGATGAAAAAGCGTTAGTGAGGGAAAACAGGGCAGCCCTGTGCGCTCAGCGGGACAGGGTTCATTAACGCCCCCCACCACAGGCTCTGACTGCCGAACTAATGACGGGTGAATTCAGACGGGCTGCAGCAGAGGGCAAACCCATCACACAGCAGATGTGTGTGATGGGTTTGCCAAAAGAAACACTCTGATGAAGAAGAGGCTGTGAACAAACAACCTGCAGTTTACTGGGATATTAAGAGACAGAGCGACACAAAGCAGGACAATATAAGTAAGTGGATAGTCAATTTCCAATCTAGCACTGCATCTCACTGTGAATGCACTCCCATTATGAAACAAGGTAGTGGTAGCATCATGCTTGGGGCATGCTGTCCATCAGGTCTGACCGAGGTTCAGTTATTCACCAAACTTAAAATGCTCCCTGTCCAGACAGACCCAGAAGTGTGTCGTCTGCTGCATGTGGCCTCAGTACAGTAACGGTTGTAGCTTGTTTTGGAAATTTCATGGAATATTAGTCACTGTATTTTCAAACCTGCTTCATAAAACAAAATATTCTCAGATCAAACTAGAAAAGGAGTGATTAAAAGTGTTGTAAATTCTCTGATACTTTCCTTCCTCATGATGGTAAATGTGTGTCTGCTTAGGTCCAACTTGTGCTGACCTCCAGGACCCCTGCAAACACAGCAAGTGCCACGGGACATCGCAGTGCAAGGCGCTGCCTGAAGGGGGCTATAAATGCGAGTGTCCCATGGGGCGAGAGGGGAAGCACTGTGAGAGAGGTAATGTACTGCAGCTAGCATCTTTCCTGTCCATCTGTGTTTGCTGACGTTTCCTCTCGTCTTTGTTTGAATGGAAAGCATGAAAGGTACAAACCTGCTGGCGTTGAGGCAATGTGAGGGCTGCTGCGCTGTGCTGCAGAGCCGTGGTGGATGATTGGCCCCATTGGGCCATTCGCCACATCCACTCCGGTACGCTTGTTAGTGAGGAAGCAGAGACGCTCCGTTCCTCCCTGCCTGCCGCCCACAGGTGTTGTTCTCCAGCTTGTTGTTGGTGTGTAGCTCCACATGGCAGAGCGGCCCGCTGCTGGGACCGCACAGCGCTGCCGCTGCCTTTGAAGTTCATCATTAGAAGTTTGGGCAGTGTCGCATTGTGAAGTTTACTTATGTTCTTCCCTCCCTGCTTTTGTAAATGCTGTCATGAATGCTGCAAATTAAGGAGAATATGCTGTCATGCTCTCTCCAAACAAAGGAGAATCCAGCCACCAGCCTCTGGGAGTAAAAGGAGACCAGATGGGAGTATCCTCCATCTTCTGAGCCTCAGTTAGGGGGGGATTAAAATGAATTCAAGTGAACCAAAATCGATGCTGTGTGAGCATGAGCGTCTCTCATTCCAAAAGGCTATTTTTACAAAGGAATCAATGAGAATACTAATCGCATCAGTCCTTCCGCTCACGGTGATTAATGGCAGCATCAGTCAGCCAGAGTGGCAGCCAGGAGCGGGGCCCATAAGAACGCAGTCAGGGAAAGTAAGGGGGTACGGGGGTAAAAGATTTAGCAGGGGTAATCAGTACCTGCAAGAGAGGGGAGCGGCTGTCTGCTGTAAAACATGAACGGCTTCACTGTGCAGCTGTGAATTCACCCACTAATCAGCCGTGACTGATTCGTTTTTCAAGAACAATCTAAAACACGACTTAATCAGTTAATGAATAACTTTTTTCTCATTTCATATTGTTTCTGAACTGTTCATGCTTTTCTAGAGCAGCAGTGCAATACGACCATCGCGGAAGGTTTTGAGTCTCAGCATGAGGTGACAAACTGAACGCAGCCAGGAGGCTGAGAGCAGCACGTCCTCCTCTGGGTCCTTATCAAAACGTTCAGAACTTTATGAAAGAACAAGAAAAAAAAATCCACAAAACATGTTCAAATTAATGACCCAACAACAATAATAATCTCAGTAATTATTGTTTCAACAAGGTGCAATTCTGTGCGTTTCGGTTCCATTACCAAAATAAAAAAGCAGAGCAGGAGTTTAAAATTAACTGATCAACCACCGCTGTGTTCATGAGAGGTTTATTAATGATCGCAAAATAAATATCAAGCCTGCAAACCTAATATCGTAACGGACTGAATGTTATGTTTTTAACGTAATCTCGGGTCGGCTTGTGGAGCGCAGGAGGTTGCCATGGCAACGGGTGTGCTTAAATGACAGAGAGAGATAGAGAGTAAAAAGGTGCGAGTGGTTTAGAGTTGATCACCTGTTCAGGTTGTTTTACCTTTTTTTACCTTTGTCTTGGCTCATCACAGCCGCTGTAGATTCTTAACGTTCAATAAACGACAAACTTGGACTAATTACCTCGTCAGTCTGTGACTATACATCATTCAGAACAAACATCAAACACTGTATATATTTTTCATTAAATATTTAACAAACAAATGGCTTCAACCGCGATAATTATGTGAAATTAAATTAATTGTCTAATATAAAAAAATAGTTTGGTGCTGTCGGGCTCAGAGTCTGAGAGGCTTTTCCTTTATCAAACAATTTTGTTTTTTGCTTCTTTTTTAGTGGAAATATTGATGTTGATGACCTTTTTCAACCTTTATAGCTCCATTGTTGAAAATGAGAAGCTAACATTCACAAATGACAGTGAAATAAAATCCAGTCCAACATCTGGTTTGAGGTGATTCCTCTGGAAACTGTTGGAAGAAAAATATCCCAACTTCAGAAGATGAGCTTTAACCTAACAGAGCTCTGTGGTTCCTCCTATCAGTATGAGAGTCAGGGTGAGGAGGCGCCATGTTAGGAAGAGAAGTGGAAGCTGCAGGATCTTCAGAACAAACAGGTCAAGATGCTGGGCTACTGATTATCCCGCTGTCTGGACACAGGATCAATAGAACCAGTTTAAAAGCTAAAATTAATGGTTATATGCCAGACATGGAAAACTGGGATTCATCCATGCCATGATGTTCAGGATTTAGGTCTCATGGCATCTCAAGGTGTCAACATTGCAGCCAGTGGGCTGAGGGAGGAAATACAGCTTTATTTTGTAGCAGTTCAAGAGCTACCAGCTTTTATCTCTTCGCAAAAGAATTAATCAGCACAGATACTCCAAAGCACACATATATATATATATATATATATATATATATATATATATATATATATATATATATATATATATATATGGTCATAGTACCCCCAAGAATTTAAAACTACTTTCACCCCTGCCTGAAGGTGAACTTACAACGGGTTGCGTCTGGTCTGTCTGTCTGTCTGTCTGTCTGTCTGTCTGTCTGTCTGTCTGTCTGTCTGTCTGTCTGTCTGCATGCACACTAAGCTAGAGTCTCCACTGTAATCCGACCAGGTTCATCAGTGTAATTTACTGCTTGATTCGTTTGCAGTGGAGGGTTTTTCACTGAATAATCTCATTTTCTCTGTGCTTTCACCCTGTGTTAATGTGAATCATTATAATTTACCAATGAAAGCAAGACCTCAAGAGAGGCTGCGGTTGCACCGATTTATCAACCAGCCAATTTTTCTAATTTTGGGAAAGCGGTGATCGGCTGATTTTCACATCTTAACCACCTATTTTATCTACCTCGGCAAAGGTATTTAAATCAACTGTTATCTTTTTCTGCTCTGCTGTGAGAGAGATTTTACTAACAGACCGACCCACCAGGTCAGGTCTGTATGTTTGCAGTTAACAATAGTCATCTCACTGTTGGCAACTCATCAACTTTCTTGCTACATTTAGCAACATTTTAGACAAAAAAAATTGGTATTGCCCAAAATTGGAATCGGCAGGTCAGGATTTTTAATAGGTCGGCCAGAAAATTGCAATCAGTGCAACCCTACTCCAGGGGAGCTTTGGCTCCTACTGGGATCCAGTTGCTACGTTTGCAGCACAAATCAGACGTCTCTGTTTCTGTGTGGATCTCAGCAGGTAACTGGCCCACAGACACAAATGCCTTTTAAACTGTTAGGCAGGCAGACTCACCTGTAAAACCTTATATGGTTTGTCATGTCATGGTGGGTTTTGTATTTACTATGTCATTAAACCAGAATACAGGTAAAACATCCGCTCCATGTGCTCTGCCTCTGGTGACATCACTCTGGGGTGGGGTCTTTATCTGCATGTTTTTAATCCAATAACCAAATATAAAAAGTGTTTCTAACCTCCTGGTTGCAGCTTTGCTCCACCTGGACAGACTGTCAGTCTGCCTATCTGTCAGTCTGGCTGCGGCCCGCTGTGCTACGACTCCAGATGCTGCTTCAGACGTGATGTACTGTAGGACTTTGAAAGCTGGATAGTTTGATAGACTGGAAGACTTTTATTTTACCCCCAGTGCAGAACTAACAGATTACATGCAGCTGTCATAAGTCGACTTCATCCTTCAAGAGTTTATCAATTATAAAAACAATTAATTCATTTATATTAGTTGAAATAAGCCAAAAAAACCAAAATTGTTATTTTTCATCGATTAATGCTTGTGTTTATTTATTCTAGGTATTTGGAATCTGTACTTCTGGATTCACCTAGAAAGCCTGTTCTGAGATTGAGTGGTATTGGCTCTATCCTCCATTAGGGGGCTTCACCAATTAGCATCATTATGACGTCCCAACAGTTTTACTGCAGAACTGCTGTAAGATACTTGAGAGAAATGCTTTGTTCCTCTTAAAGGGTCTAAAGCTGATGATGGTCACCAGAAGCTGCAGCTTCACCGTCCATCATGGATTAGGTCTGTCTGCCATGTTGGTCCCTAATCCCAGAGAAATCCAGCAGTGGGAATCTGTACTTCATTGCCCAGTTGGTTTTTTATTGTCAGTATACATTTTGTAAGTGGAGAAAAATACACCATTGGACTTTAAGAGGTAAAAATGTGAGCTTTGGTTCCTTTGGTACTGCCTCTCTTGGTTTATTGGGTTTTGGTGGCTTTGCTGCAATTACTAAGGATATAACCCTTTCCTCAAGTATAAATAAGAGATGCCCCAGAGCGTAAACATTGACCTCAGTGAAACAGGTTCGTTTTGCTCATTAATCTGACATTTTAGCTAAAGGTTGCATAGAAAAACTTCTGCTTATCCAACTTTTTTCTTCTTTTTCTTCTGTTCGGTGCCAATGTGTGTTTTCCTGACACTAGTTGACATCTTGTGTCTTATTGATCCTTGTATCGGGCCGAGCAAATGGGTGAAGAGGAGAAAGAAACCACCCACCCACACACACACTGCTTGAGAAAATAAATTGTGAGCCTCTTTTCTCGCTCCAGTGGAGTTTAGTTTAGCAAAGAATTTAGTTTGTTCCTATTTTTTCCCCTCATTTCCATGGTCGGTGCCATCATCATTAGCAGTCTTCTGCACAATAGCTAATTAGCTTTCTCATCTCAGTCTTCCTCCTCCAGTCTGACTCAACTCTGCTAATCCCAGCCAATTACAAATAAAAGCTGCCTCACCAGCTGCAAAGGTATCTGCGTGTTTATGTGACTGTTTAGGAAATGCCGTGGCGTTTTAAACACCTCCTTCCCCCTTCAGGTGACATGAAGGATTTTTAATGTCAGGCCACTTGTCAGAAGATGGCTTGCTGCCCGTCTTAATGAGTCCAGACAGCCAGGCGGAGGCACGTTGTAAAGACATGAATTTGCAAAAAGGCCTGCCAGAACACAATAGCTAAATTATTTCCCAAGGTCCCAGATGTGTGTTAAACTCTCCATGTCTGTGGAGCTCTTTGTCATCCGGTGGCATGCAGTATAATCGCTCTCGCATGAGTATTTCTGGATTTTTGTTTTCTTGTCTTTTTTTTTTATCTCTGTAGAGAGAAAGTCTTAATACCAGGGGCTACACACACACACATCCATCTCTGACAAGTTTTCCTCGAAGATGTGCCGATGAGAATTGAATTTCAATTCTGCCACCAACAGAAGGAGAGCAGGTCATGGGTTTGACTCTTTGTGTTTCGTTGCTTTGCAGTGGCTGAGCGGAGAGGCGTTTACATGCCTCTTTTCAGCGGCGACTCGTACCTGGAGCTCAAGGGGCTTCATCTCTACGGGCATGATCTACGGTAAGTCCTGCGTCTCAGTGTGAAATCTGCACAGGGTTAGATGAATATTACGGTTAACACCGAACATGGTGTAGTTTTCATAGTTCCAACAGCTCTGTGCCTGGGGCAGAGAAGGAGCTCATGCTTCTTTAAGGCTGAGCTGAATTCATAATGAAGATTTCACAACTAACCTTCCTTAGGCTGCAGCATCTTGACATGGATGTGTCTGTTCCTTATCTGTAGTCAAAAATTCAGCATGATGCTGGTTCTCATGGCCAATGACTCCAACGGTCTGATCTTCTACAACGGACAGAAGTCTGATGGAAAGGGAGACTTCGTCTCTCTGTCCCTGAGCAATGGCTACTTAGAGTTTCGCTACGATCTGGGAAAGGGACCGGCTATTATCAGGTCCTGTCACTTCAACAGAAAAACATCAGCAGCACGTCAATGTCTAGATTATAAGCAGGCTGCTTTCTGACTTCCGGTGTGTGTCTTTGTGTCGTTCAGGAGTAGGGACCAGATGCAGCTGAAGGTGTGGAACACCATCAAGCTGGAGCGCTCCCTCCGTAAAGGCGAGATCCGGTTGAACGAAAAAGCAACTTCAGGAGAGTCACCAGTAAGAAACAACAAGCTAACTGAGCAGCCAATCAGCATGCAGGACCATTGGGCATGTGGTTAGCCATGCTTCTGCCATGCATACTCATCTTTGTGCTTCCACCCATCAATGCCACATCCTTGGCTTTTTGCTGCTTCTGTTTTAAATTTGCAGTGCTACTCTTAGGCACAATGTCATTTCCTAGCAGTTATTATATCAATAAGTACAATATTCCAGTTACAAAGGACTGCTTGGATGCAGAATTTAAAAGGTGTTGGATGTTTCATTCTCTGCATTCACTCTCAGCAAGGCAGTTAGATATTTGATTTCCCTTAATCCATAGTGACATCAGGGCAACATTAATATGCCCACATATGTCACGTAAACCATGATTATTGTAATCAGTTATTTTAAACATTATTCTGATGATTAATCAGGTTAAAAAAATCTGATTCTTAATTTAACCCCTTAAATGGATTTTATACAATACTAGAAAAACAATAAAGGATACAAATAATCCAATTCCTTTTTTGAATAATAAACATTTTTTGCCTATATTGCAATGACAGTTAGTTTTCCTTTAGTGTATAATTGATCATTTGTTGCAAACAATGCATTTCTGATTAAAACATCTTTCTAACATGAACATGTGGACAGCTCACCGCTTTCTGCTAGATTAAATATCAACATAGATTATGGCTGATCCGGTGACTTCTCTGGATTAACTGATTAATAATTGGATCACAAAAGCTGCTTAATAGAAAATATTTTAATACAACTTGAACCAGGTTAAACTAAAACTAAACCCCTGAGGGATTCTGGGTAAAACATGGTGGTTTTTCGTCTTTAATGTGAAATGTATCTATAGTTATAGTTTTGGTTTAATTACCTCTCTGAGTGTTTTATCTGAGTCTCTATTCTAAAGTTAATGATCGCTAAATTAGTTGGTGATCATTTCAATAATTGATTCATCATGATTAATCATTTCATTCACACAAACAGTACTGTTAGCGCAACACGTTGAGCACTAACATCTGAATAAGTTTGAGTTTCTGATCAGCTGAAAGTATCTCTGTTCTTCTGAGGGAAGGAAAGGCCTCAGTGGTCAGCTGACTCAGATCTGAGAGCTTTACCTCTCTGGCTGTTTAGCTCGTTCGTCTCCAAAAGATAAAACTGCTGTGATACAGAAAAATCCAGAGCAGCCTTTACTGCTGGTTTACAGTCAATTTGATCAAATTGTGCCGTTGCAGCGGCGTCTGGGGGAGAGGAGGCAGATAAGGGAGAGATATCAGCAGCATCAAGGGAATAATGAAATTTCTGAGTTCATCGCCTAGACCAATAAACAGGTAGCAGCCTCTAAATAAAGGTGATCTAATCGCTGGATAAGTCTCTAAGTCTTCCAATTACATTAAAGAGTGCAGATTGTGATTATGAACACGCTCTCTGTCAGCTCTGTAGTCTTCTACACTTTAAAAGATTTTCAGTTTTTTTGTTTTGTTTTTCCTCCTCCGTCTCTTCTCCAAAAATCAGTGTGGTAATCGTGTTTTACTCCAGCAACATGGGCAGAAAATCTTATTAAAAGAAGAGAGTAAGTGGAGGCAAAGATATGCACTTGCAAGGGAAACAGGAGACACCCGGGATGAGCTGAGAGCCTATGGATGGGTTCTCTGCTACATGTGCTGAGAGCTGCAGAGAAAACACACATGATGCATACACATTTCTGCTTTGCTGGGAGTAATCATCATATCAAAGAGCGCCCAGGCTGCTGCAGTAATGAAACCCAAACTTTCAAAAGGCATGGAGAGCAGAAATCTAAATCTACTCCTCTTATTTAATGGCGGCAGTCAGTGAATGAGGCGGGCTTAACAGGCACTATTTGCAGTCATTCATCAATGAAGTTTTTTTTATTTATTCTTTTCATCTTTTCCTTATGCATGGCCACTTTAGACAGCTTCTTATTTACACTGCTGCTTTTTTGGATATCTGTTAAAACAGTGGTGTTCAAAGTAGCCACAAAATTCATCAAATTAAAAATGGCAAAAATTGGTTTATTGTGATTTTATCAAAATCATTTGAATGGCCACAAATGGCCTTTGAGCCACACATTGGACACCCCTGTTGCAGTATGCGTTCCTCGTGTTTTGTTGTCTTGATGTCAGTTTTTTGTGCTATATTTGGACACTCTAGTAGATGCTTGTGAGGTGATAGTGAATGTTTCTCTACTCTGCATGCCTCTGTGAGCACAAACGTAGTGGTCTCCCCTTTCAATAACGGTCTTCTTCCATATTTTCTTCCTTCTCTATGATGTGCTCTCTGGATATCAGAAATCACGAAAGGTAATGAGACAAGTCCCAGTCACACCCTATCCCCATTTCATTTCAGCCGCTCTCACTCCTCCCATCTCTCCAATAAAAAAAATCCAATAAAAGAAAAGTCTGCAGCTTTGAAACTACCACTTCTGAGTGAAAACTTTACCATTTCAGAAGCCGTACGTGCCACAAAGCGGTGGAGAGAAGATGGTCTTGAAGAGCATGGTTTGGCTTTCACCTCGGTCCATCTGCTACGGGGGCGGGAAGGCGGGTGGCAGAGAGAGAGAAAGAGAGAGGCAGTCATTCTCACGATGCCATTGTTTAAAAGCAACAAAGAGACATCTTTATTAGCAGGGCGTGGGCAGGGGGTGTTCACAGCGCGCTGCGTGGCTGTGGAAACGGCGAGAACAAGTAGGACGTATACAGACGGCGAGGTGCTAAATGAAACCCGCCTGTTCAGTTGTCATCTGTTCTCGCTTCTGTTGGACGCAGGAACAATCCGCCGTAGTGACAGGAAGTCACTCCAACTTTGAACTGCAGAAACCAACACACACCCAAACAACACACACCCAAATAATACATACCCGAACAACACACACTCGAACAACACACACCCAAACAACACACACCTAAACAACACACACCTAAACAACACACACCTAAACAACACACACCTAAACACACACCCAAACTGACACTGCATCACCCAGAAAGCCATGCCAAACTCATCCCACTGTTCCCGTTCAGCAGGTGCAAATTATCACGTTTTTAGAAAACCCTGAACACAAGCTGTCCTTTTCCCCAAAGAATGACTGTAAATCGCACAAACTTTAGAGTTTTAGAAAGGTTTATGAAAATCACAGCAACAGGTAGAGTAATTGCAAGGCATTAATGACCCTTGACCTTTTTCAGTTTTGTTATGTAACAATCACAAACTACATTGTAGTTTAAAAGGATTTGATGGACTAATGCAAAGCACTGCTAAAGTGTGAAACTTAAGGGAAATGAGACCTAGTTTTACTGTAAAGGCTCACATTTATATTCAAACTTCTTTAATGGATTTCGCCAAGTTAAAATAAAAAATATGTTAATCACAGGTCTTAAATTTTGTTGCACATTCTGATATGTGAACTTTGTTTTCTCAAGAGACTTTTCTGAATGGCAAAAGTCTGAGTCATGCCCAGACATCTTCAGTGACTTGAGGCAGGTCAGGCTACTGGTTACTAGCTGCTGAAAAACCCCTTCTAGCTAGCTAGCTGTTTTGCGTCCATCAGGGGTAAGTGTAAAATTATCTGCGTTCGTTTTTGCCGCTGCCTCACTTCTGTTGGCGGTGCCCTATGTGCAAAAAAACCTTCTGAGCTCCGCCCCATGTGTGTTAAGGCTGTTTGTAGTATGAGAAGCACAAAACCTTAATTCATGTACCGTAAATAAAGGCCTTAAAATGTCTTGAATGCCAAGAGCCACAAAAAAAACAGCAGAATCCCAGAACCAGCCGCTATATCTATAGTTTTATTTGACTCTTTGCATTAAAAATGGTCTTACGAAGTCTTAAATTTGACTTTCTGAGACCTGCAGATCACCTGGTTGAAGCAGAATTAGATTATAAAACATCCCAGACTTGGATCACCTTCGCATTTTCTATCCATCATCTGGAAACAGAACTGCAAACCATGTCGGTTCTGGAGGAGCTGCATAGAGCCGCCGCTCAGGCTAAAGAATCAGTTGACATGATAACAGTCACTTGTGTACCTCACAGTTTACCATAGTTGATGAGAAGATGGAGCTGAATGCAAGGTAACTCTGGAAGAACATCTACTAGTGGCTGAAAAGACTAAAAAACTTCAACTTCCAGCAGGACTCTAAAGACAAAACCAGCTCAAAACACAGTGGGTTTAGATTTCAGCCTGTAGGTGTGGAAAGCTGCTAGACTAGAGATGAGCAAATACGATGGAAGAGGGCTGAAATCAAATGGATCAAAAACTTTACGTGTTTAGTTGTGAAAGATTTTGAAAACCATTATTGTCCTTCCTCCGCCCTGTGTGGCGCCCTGTCCGCCATGACAGTAGATTACAGTAAAAACATGTGAATGGAGTGGGGGAGAGTCCGCTCTCACCTCAGAGAGAGACACTCTGCCTGAGGTGACCAAGTCTGTCTGGCATGTGGTGGGAACTTTTGGCAAAGTCTGAACAAATGGATGAGAATCTGTCTGCTGCAGCCAGGGTTCAGGGTTCCCGGCCTGCTCTGCTGCAGCCAACTCCAGGTGTTTGGACGCAGCCAGGCCTCGCTGTCTCCTGCATTCTGAATCGCTGCCTAAATAAAAGCCCAGGCCACACCAGCTTCCCTGTTTATTTGTCCTTTTTCATCGTCCTCTGTTCCCCCACCTCCAAGTCATTAACTCCATCTTACCCTTTCTGGCAGTTACCACCATACAAAATAAATAAAGACCATTAATAACCCATCTTTTAAGTGGGCCTGCTCTTCAGCATCACCTTCTGTCTAATCTGAATCGCTGGCCCCAAATCTCTGACTGAGAGAATCAGATTCCATGACCGTGATGCGCAGATTGAATGGCAATTAATTTGACTCCACAATCATCTGTTGGAAAGGTCGGCGCTTCTAATCAGCTATTCATTAGAGAGGTCTGCAAAGACCTATCTGTGTCACAAGAGCAACCTGCTCTTAATTTTCTTTTGTTGTCCATTTTCTGGCTCACAGAGGATAATTGATCACTCAAAAGTCACTTATTTGGTGTCAAGTATTTCAGCATTAATTGAAGGCATGAAAGTGCCGTCAGAGTCCCTGCTGATTCAGGATCTTTACCTCCTTGGCCACGGAGGCCTTATATAAGTATACATGCCCTCCTAATTCTCTTACATTACAGCCATAAACCTTCCTGCATTTTATTGAGATTTTATGTGATAGACCCACACAAAATAATTCATAATTATGATACCAGAGCTTCCCCCAGTGTATTATAGGTCTGGATGCCCGCCATCCTTTACTAGCGGCACCGCCAGGCTAAGCCTTTCTTGTTTATGTCTTAGGAAAATAATAATAATTTTAAAAAATAAAAAATTAAAATAAAAAAAAAATAAAAGGAGGCGCGGATCCCGCGCGCCTCCTTTCACTCAAACTGGACACAGGCTGACCTGTATGGATATTTACAACAACCCCCTATGAGGAATTATGATTCTTTCCAGAGTTTTTGATGAAGGTAGGACTTTAAACACCACTAATGTTGTAGTTAGCTCTGGTTGCGCAGCTCTACGGGAACTGCAGGAATAACTTGTAGTCGCGTTTTCAGAGGTATGTTGAGCTAGCGGTGAGAATGATTTATATTTGTGAACTAAGAATTTTGTGCGACTTTTCCATCTCCGGCTCTGCCTGCGCTGATAAAGTTTATCTATGTGTTCCCGGTTGGCAGGTCTATTAGTTAACGAACTAGCGCTAACCTGATCATGCAGGTTCAGCCTGGCGAGGAGCTTTTGCGCTCTCCTGTCTGTAATGCATCGCACTGATTTTATTATTATTTTTCCGGTTACACAATGCATCAAACCTATCAAATGCTTTGTCCACCTAGTCAGACGGCAGCGCGGAGATCTGAGAAACTCGTCCCATAAACTCGACCAACCAACCAGAATAGTTTCTGTGACGCTTATTAAAAACTCAGACATGAAATGAAAGAGCTACTAAAGCCACATTAGCAGCATTGAATTAAATCTCCCGTTTGTTGCACATCTCTGCGTAGTGCAGCAGATTACCTCATCATGCAGGGCCGGTCCAAGGCTGGATGAGGCCTTGAGTAGAATTTGATTTAGGGGCCCCTTTTGTTGCTAAAAACATCAGCACCTCTAACAGATGTGTTGGATTTAATCTGAGAGAGGGGGAGTAGTTTAATTGGCCAACCTAGAAAGCAATCAGTTATAATTGCAGTTTACTAAATTGTATTTGTGAACAAACAGAGCTCAAACTTAAAGATTAAACTCACAGCATCAGGTTGTCGCTATGGTAACAAAACAATCTAACTATGGATATTGGTCTCTGAACTTTTACAAAGTAAACTTGCCAGCTCCTTAAAATCTTACATTTAAATGGTAAACAATTTAAAATCTTTTAATTTATGTATGCTGAAATTGAATCAAATTTAGCAGCATTGATCATCTCAATAAACAAGTGTTACATTCATGTATCTGTGGTCTGTTTTAAAATATTAGCATTTATGGGCCCCCTGAAGCCTTGGGGGGCCTGATGGAGCTGCTGACTTAATTTGCATTAAACAAAAGTGCAAATAATTGATATTCATTTTAATTGTATATTTTGATTTGTTGTTTTTAAGACTAGTTGTGGGTTTAAGTAGTGTTTCACTGGCGATGTTTTCCCGTAACGTATAATTACCGAGTGATATTTTAAAATTTCCTGTCACCTTAACATCTTTTAATACAAAAACATGGTGGACCACCGGTGGACCGCCTCAGGGCCCCGACCACCGGGCTTAGCAAGTTTTCTGGGGGAAACCCTGGATACAGTTTCACTCAGTAGTGAAATGTGACCCATATCTGGCTTCTTCTGATCTTATCAACTCACCTAAATTAGATATCTATCCAACTGTTGTCAAAGTCTGAACAATCATGTCAAAACCTATCTGGCTTTGCATCATTGATGAGAGACATGCATCATTCTGAAGCCAGACATGTTAAATTCAGACGTAAACAATGGCTGAGCATTATGTTTATGAACTTATGAAGGATGTCTTTGTCACTGCAGTGTATCATCCAAACCAGTGGTTCCCCAACTACGGCCCGCGGGCCGGATCCGGCCCGCCTCTACATTTGGTCCGGCCCCCTGAACAATACCAGGGAGCATTTAGATTATTTTTTTCATATACCGTATTTTCCGGACTATAAGCTGCTACTTTTTTCTTAAGCTTTGAACCAAGTGGCTTATAGCCCAGTGCGGCTTGTTCTTCAACCACCAGGGGGCTCTTTAGCAGGAAGTGACTCATTGGAAGTCAAAATTGGAAATAAAAGAAGAAAGCACCAATTAAAACGGAATTAGGTTTTATTAGGGAATTGAAATTTGAGAATGTTGTTGATCAGTTAAATAGCATTGAGGGGAAAAAGAAGATTTTTCTTCTTTCTTTTTTTATAATACTGGGATCATTATGAGAATTTGAGGTATAGATATTAGGATCCAATAGATGGCAGTAGTGCAACAATAACGGATGCAAGCTGTCATTGAAATCCAAAGAAGAAGAAGAAGGTGCCCATTTTCATTTAGCACATGCTAGTAGCAAACATGACAGATCAGCACTTTTACTGTTACAGTTACCGTTCAGAAACTACCATAATCAGTTCAGTTAAATCTAAACTCGGCAACTTTTTCTTTTTCAACCGTAATAAATGTGATATTCAGTTGACCTGTTATGACTCAAATGTTGGCTGTTCGCCCCCCTCTGCTGCTGCTGCATCGTTGTGGAAAACCTGGAGCGGCAGAGATATCTGCGGCTTATATGTGTATGTTTACTGTTTCAAAAAAAAAACACTTTGGGGTTGTGGCTTATAGTCTGGAAAATACGGTATTTATTTCATAAATAGTGTTATTACCTGGATTTTTTCTGTGAAGAACCCAGAGAGGGTTATATGGTTATTATTTATTTCATTAATAGTTGTGATGGACCGAGCAGTTAAGGAACAGCCAGGCACCGGTTTTAAGTCAAATTTAAGAATTTTTTATTTAACCCAAACAAAACTTGGGTAAATATTAGAAAAAATGACAAAAATTGGGCCCATAAAAGAGGTCAAAGTAACAGACATCAACTCATAATAACTCAAACAAACAGACCTCACTAACAGACAAAAAGGGGAAACTTAAATACTGGCTGATCAGGCCACATACAACACACCAAGGGGAAAATACACAAAAACCTAACTGAAACTAACATAGAAAAATCCCATTCCCCCCCTCTGGATGATGAGTAGTGGTATGAACCAATTTGCAGTCTCAGCTGTCTTGCTCCACCTCTCTGCTCTCCTAAAGGATTGGAGCTGTCAGCACTAAGGAAACTCAAAAACAAACAACGGTCAAATCAAGCAAAACACAACAATGTAGACTAAAATATGCGCACTTATTCTAGAATACAATGTGATGTGTTGCCTTCTAAACAAAACCAGTTATTCTGTAAATTAAATCCTAGACTTAAAGAAACCCAAATATAAGTGAGGTGAACCCATTTGTAGTGAGAGTGAATGTGAACCCGTCGCGTGTGGTGAAAGTGAAAGTTACCACATTTGTGTGGCTGCAGCCATCACAATAGTATTATAATTTATTTCCTGACTTTTGTTCTGTGAAGAACCCAGAGGGGGTTATTTGATTGTGCTTTCTGGAAAACAATATATTTTTACATTTAGGCGCTCCTGCAATCGTCACACTTTTTCTCTTACAAACTGACTCCGGCCCCCAACCAGAGAAGGGAAAAGTTATGTGGCCCTCACAGGAAAAAGTTTGGGGACCACTGATTCAAACTGATGCTCCACAAAAGGCCTTCGCTGTTAGCTCTCCTTCACCAGCTTCCTTCATCTTGTGATGTTGAATAACTCTAGAATAAACTTTAAAATGGCTCCATAGACGGCGGCGGCGGCCATACGCAGAGCGCTGCTGTGTGACGTCAGCCCTCCTCTGGACATGCGAGTCGCTTTGAGCCTCTAAGCCAATGGATCAGATCTGACTGCGATCACAAAACCTCCAAAAAATAATTGGAATTGAGCATCAAGACCTGCTGTCTGAGCATAACCTAAGAGAAATAGAGAAACAGACATAGCATTGTGACTCTGGAGCAGCTGCAGAGACATGTAGCTCAGGTAGGAGAACCAGCTATCAGTCATGAAGATGCTCTGAACTTTTTCATTTTACATGCAGAACATTTTGAGTTTTCTCATTGCTAAACATGGTGGTGGTGTGGGAAATCTTCAGCAGTTTTGCAAACAGTTGATTATTTTAGAGTTTTTACCAAATCATGTATCATTTTACCTTCACTACACAACTACATGCAACCCTGTGTTACTGATGAAATCCCAGTAAATTACATTGAAGTGTTTATAATATGACAACGTTTCTAAAAAAATCCAGGTTGTGTGAAAACTTGTCACAGGCCCTGGGTTTCCACCACATATCGCAGCACTTAAAAGTCTTTTTCTGGAAATAGCAAACTCCTGACTGAGTATGGAAGTGATTCAAATGGAAATGAATCTTTTCTGTCAGCTCTGTCTCACCTTCTGAAATGTTTGTGTGTCCCGTCTGTTTTCAACAGAACAAGCACACAGATCTCAACCTGAAAGAGTCGCTGTTCATTGGCGGCGCTCCCGATTACAGCAAACTAGCAAGAGTTGCTGCACTCACAGAGGGATTCAAGGGAACCATCCAGAAGGTAAAATAAGAACAGTTTTACAATCTCAATGACTCATGTGAACTGCAGTGACTCCTGAGGCTCCTGAGACCAGAAGGTTTCAGCAGTCTCAGACCACAGCGGCCTGATTTTAGCCGTTTTGCCATCATAAGCTCTCACTGTGACGAGAAGTGGCTCTGCTCATTAGGATTAGCTAGTGCTAATTTTAGAATATTCCAAAGTCCTTCCATTTTGTTGCTTTCAGATCTTTCCCTGACAAATTTCCAGTTTTTTTTTTCTTCTCTCAGCTTTCTAGCAAACATCTCTGAGCTCCCAGAATAACTGTTCAAAAACAAAGGGCTGGATGGAAATGTTTGCAGAAACTTGTCAGGAGTTCTTGTCGGCAAACTTCCCATCCCTGACAGTTTTGAGACAATCGGAAACAAAATGCAACATTTGTTGTGCTTTGCCTTGGGGGAATTGTTAATTACGTGGAAGATGGCATTTATTTGAGTTTTGATGTGCTGTTTAATTGGTTGCTTTGAAAGCATTGTCTGAAACACATGGTATCTGCAGCTTCACTGTAACCACTGCCTTAGATCCTAGGATGTGTTCAGTCATTAAGTTTAATGATCCTTCAACAAAGAAACTCAATGGCCTTTAAATGAATGCTCTCAATTCAAAAGAAACACAAAATCATTTTGTAAAGTGTTGTAATAGAAGGAAAATAGATTGTGATCATTTTTACTGTGAGTTAAGTTCAGATGAGCTTCGATAAAAGACAAGAAACTGAACCAGCTGAAATGCAAAGGATGATAAGAATTTAATACATATTTGTATTTAAATTTTAACAGATCTCATTCTAAGCTCAGATATACTTTTCTTCTAAGAAGCAATGTATGTTCCAAACCTTGCATTGTGTGCCATATTAGTTCTCTATATATGTATCTGCCTGCAGGTCTTGCTCAATGCGCCTCTGTCAGCTGTAAACATGTTTTCTGTATCTGCTGCTTAGCCTTCTGCTAACCCTGCGCCCCCTGCAGAGAGGCTGCCTATATTTGTCCTAGAAATCGCCCACTGCATCAAAACATTTAAAAAGTTTCCAAGCCAGGCTCGTCCACTGAAAAGCCTGCCTTGTTCTAAAAAACTAAATGAAACACTTGCTCTCTGCTGCTGCAAATTGGGCTACTCTGCAGTGGAACATGTTTTGAAAAGTTGTGATAGATTATCACAGAATGATCAGACTTGGTATTAACTTTTAAATTTACTCTGAGGGGAAGTAAATGTTCTCCTTGTTCAGGTTTGAACCGAGTTTGTTTGCTGAGGTCGCCTAACATGTTCTGTGCTCCAATCAGATTTTAGGTCCATCTAACACCATATTTATTGTTGCATGTTTTAATGCTCTGTTTCATACATTACTTTAAAATGCTTCTGCCAGTCATAAGGATTTGAGTCTGACACTGCATAGGACAAAGACTGTAGACATGATGTCTACCTAAGGTTGGGACACGAGTCTTGACTTGGACAAGACATTTGGGGCTAGACTCAGACTTTAGGTCTGGGACTCGGGGCCTGACTTAGACTTGATGTCTGTTTGTGTTAGATGGTTCATAATGTCATGCAGATACAATCTTAAAGCCTGTGATATAAATTTCTTTACCTCTCACTTTTGTTTCTTCCTTTGCCTTTTGGATTTTAAGAACAATCATAACATATTATTGCCATGACCTTTTCAGTGGTTGTGAATTTCAGAGGTGAGATGTTAAAAAATAGGTGCAGAAGTGGGAGGTTTGCGTCATTAAATGTCTGACAGTGGGACAGACCTGCACCGTTCAGTCCCACCTCCAGCTGTGCCTCTGCCTCCAGGTCATGCTGATGAGCACACCCATCCTGCGGGAGGAGAACGCCCTGAACTCCAGCAACGTGGCCATGTTCCACGGCCACCCGTGTTTCCAGGAGCCCTGCCAGAACGGCGGCCGCTGCCACCCTGAGCTGGACGGCTACGACTGCTCCTGTCCCAGCGGCTTCTCAGGGGACATGTGTCAGAACGGTGAGTGGCTGCTTCCTGTGCTGCATTTCTGTCTCACCTGATCTTAGCCCGCTGACCAGCTGAGATCAGAATCCAAACGACTGGATGGAGATCATGCTGCGGTCTTTGTAATGGCACACATGCTATACATTTACTGCATTTACTGCCTTATGAGAAAGTATAACAACCCTCCATGTTAAATGATAGAACAGCTGTTATTAACCACATTTCTATGGTTTAGTTTTATTCACCTAGACCAAATTACTGCCACACCTGCAAATCAAGAAATGTTTTCAGTTGTACCAGACTGATAGCATGAAGTAGGCAGCAAAACTCTAAAAGCAAAATATTTTTCTAAGATGCTTGTTTGCAACCTCTGCTGCATCTTGCATCTTTTACAGACCATGTACAAGATGCAACTTCATCAATGTCTGATGAAGTTACATTCTGCTTTTCTTTGTCTATTCTCTCCAAACTGAAGAGTTTTTTTTTCTTCTTGTTTTTGGGACATTTCAAAAGTTTGATTAAAATTTACAACAGTTTAATGTAACTATATCTGAGAATAGTGTAAACCTCTAAATCACATTTTTCCATTCAGTTGCTATGCAAATTATAAGCAAACTTTTGAAATGTTGCAAATAAGTAAAATATGAATTAGGCATGTTTCCACCTATTGGTTTGGAGCGAATCAACCAGGCTATACAAAACATATGTTCATCAATTGTTGGTGCTATTTACGGTTGTAAGAAAAAAAATGTAGAGTTTGCAAACTAGAATGAACCACATACCTCAGAAAAATGGAGCGTTCTCCCCTCTGAGCTGTAGGTTTTCACTTAGAAATGTTCAGTTTCTTCCCTCTGATGAATTACAGACACAACATCCCAGTCAAAGGAAATTCAAGAAGAAATGAGAAGCAAAGCCACTGACCTTTGACTCCAGTCCACCACAGTGAGCTTCACGATCAGAGAAAAAGATGACGAACCTTCCCAGGGTTGGATGGGATTCTGAGATTACTGCAGAATCAAAGAGAAATCCAGAACCAGAACATCCAGATCATCTAAAGCCTGAACAATGAAAAGATTTAAACCAAAGCTCAACTAAAGCATCACAGATTAACAGAGGTCTGACTCACACCTCTCAGAGGTCTGATGATGATACTGAAGAAGAACAACCTGATTTCTGTTTGGACCTTCAGCTCACAGAGCCAGCATCACTCCAGAAAGTTTACCTCTGACTGGATGAAACATAAACTACTTTAAGATTTTCTGGACTCGGATCCAGCCATGGTGGAGTAACCCTAAGCCAGGGTTCACACTCTAAAATGTCCAAAGTGGTTGAAATCAACCATATTTCACATAATGGTCTGAACTCCTTCACACAGATAGAAAACACTGGTACTGCTGCAGTGAAGCACCAGGGTTAATCCAGTCAGTTATAAGAGGGGCAATAAGTTTATCGAAAATATAAACTCATCATGTGGAACTGATTTTTGGACATTCACCCAGATTGTCTTTGTCCTGAAGTTAAAAGCAGTTTGTTGGTATCGAGTAGGAACAAACTGATGGACATTTCCAAAGCCCTGAAGGATCATTTATATGAGCAGGGCTTGGATTAGGCCAGTTGGATCCTGGTTCATCTCCATCAGTCAGACCTCTGTTCTTCCTATCAGATAATATCAGTGTTATACATGATGTCTCTTTTATGTGGGCACTGTGCTACGTTGCTATCAAAGTAATAGATCAGCCGTGAAAATGATTAAAAGTGTCAGCTGAATATTCATGAAAGGAAGCTGGATTGCCCGTCCCTTTCATCATCTCCGTGTTCCTCTGCGTTAACCTTGTGCATGCAGTCGCTGTCCCTTCTCACGGTGATTAAATCCAGCCAACCCCTTTGCTCTTCATCAATTCGGTGTGGTCTCATCCTCTTCAGTGTTTTCTCTCTCTGTTGCCAGCTATCCACGAGAAGTCGGCCGGAGAGACGGAGGCCATCGCCTTTGACGGACGGACCTTCATCGAGTACCACAATGCCGTGACGAGAAGGTGAGGAGGAAGAGCGTCTTTTTAAGCTTCATGTCCACAGTAGCAGTTAATGGTTAACCAAATAACCGTCTTGTCTATCCGCCTCCTCCCCTGGTGAGTGTGATGGGATCATCAGCGGTAGGGCTTCAGGGAAACTAAGAGCCTCGCTAATATCTCTCTCTCTGTCTGTGGGCGACCCTGCCTCGCTTTTGACAGGATTTTTCTAATTAGCCAGACACTTAGCAATCACAGCCTCGCCCCGAGCTGCTGGCTCGCCGCTCCGCTCCACAGTCGCTGCCGCCGGGCAACAGGAACGCACAACTTATTATCCTGATTGGATCAATTTCTGTTATCCAACAGGAGGCTGAAGATCTGTCAGCTGAAGTAAAGAGACAGATTTGTGAGAAAAAACAAAACAACAACCTGAAGACACAGATGATGATGTAGTTTCTGTGTTTTGGTTGCCTCCAGGTTTGCATAAAGTGTAGAAGTGATGAAGCAGCAGAGGCATCAGGTTGCTGCTCTTCACACAAACACTGTGCTGTGTGAAAACCAGGGGTCTGTCAGTCACGTCTGCGTCTTAATGTGCATCCTGTTCCTTTATCTGACGTCCACTTCCTGTCTGTGTCTCATATGAATGTCCCTCACTGTCTTCTCCTTTCAAGCCAACTGACCAATGAGATCCCAGAGTAAGTAAACTCAGTCTGGCGTTCAGATCAAGCCCAACTAACAGAACAACTCATTTTATTTTAATCAGTTAACCCAAACAAAAAGATTAAAGTACATTCAGAGAGTCATCCAGTCTGGTCTTCACATGCAGACTCCATTTCCATCATTTCAATTGACACATTTGATTATTTTGGGATACATTTGCAGTCAGTTTTTTGTTTTTTTTCCAGTACAAAGCAAAGCATGAATGTCTGCATGATTAGCTTTGTGTTGAACCAGAGAAAATGATTTGCTGTACCATGATTGTGCAATAATTTATGCATGGTTGTTCATAAACGCAATGAATTGCAGTTACTTTATGCTGAGTAGCATTAGGTGGAAATTAATGAGGGACGCTTGAAAGCTGGAGGAGACCGTAGTGTTAGTATCGGCTGAACTCTTCTGGATTTCATCGCGTTAGAACTTAAAACTTATAGACCAATTCTGTTAAACCAGTGGTCCCCAAGCTACGGCCCGCGGGCCGGATCCGGCCCGCCGCTACGTTTGGTCCGGCCCCCTGAACAAGACCAGAGAGCATTCAGATTTTTTTTCATATATTGTATTTTCCACTTTATATGTGGATTTTTCTTCAACCACCAGGGGGCTCTTTAGCAGGAGGTGTGTCCTGTAAACTGTGGGTGTTTTGTTTTGCATGGCACATTGCTGCCATCTGTTGGACTTTTAGGGAACTGCTTGACTTTTATGTTATTTAATCAGTACTGTTGTTTGCTAGCAGTAGAGCAGATGAACACGTGTTTGTTATGAACGCTGCATTCCAGGTTTCCCTCAATGAAATATAATCTAGTCAGTCTCAGTGACCGTTTTACTAACGGTTTTAGCCCATGTGCTTTCTGGGTAAAAATCAATCGAGGAAACCCAGTAAATGAACTTATCACCAAGTGAAACACATTTTTCAGAATAATTACACACATTTGTTTAAATTTTAATGATTTTCCACTTACAGTTAATGAAAACATGACATTTAAAATTAGGTCAGACTAGGAGGGAGGGGGGTGAGGGGCTATATCGACTAAGAATTTTATCGCTATAATTTGCAGTTCTGTTACGATAACGATAAAAAATTTTGATTAGAAAAACTCTTTATTACCTCTTTTTTAGCTAACTTCATGACTTTACAACCACAAACATTGTCCTTGAAAAACATTCCTCCGTTTTTAAACAGGCATGGTCAGGACACCACTTCCCTTAAAAAGTGTGATTTATATTACTTTATGCCGCTGTAACAGCATTTAATTGTGTTTCCTTATTTGCTGATATTCACTGATTCAGTGGACAAAACAGGAAAAATAAAATGTATGAGAATACTGTCAGTTTTGTTTTTTATTCAACATCAATTGAAATTTATTGAAACAACACAACAAAATTCCTATAGAATTATTTGCAATACATGATACATGCTAAATGCACACGCCTACAAATTTTTTTTTAAAATCTATTTATATAAACAGAAATGTGGACTTGATAAAAAATGTGTGTAAAAGGTTATTTTAAAAAGTCATTTTAATCTGACAAACGAGATCCATCAGATGTTTACTCTAATTTATTGAATATTTAAGGCAATATTTATTATTGCCTTCCATGTCACATTGAAATGACTAATTTACCTCTGAACAACTAAAGAAAGAGAAGCTACATGGTTAGCTTAGCAGTGTAATGAGTGAAATAGACTCTGCTTAACCTGCTTGGTGGGTTGGGCAGCAGGTAAACCAGGCGCTGAAGCAGAACTCGGCTCCAATCAGGCCGACTGAAAACTCAGTTCTCACCACAGTTTGTGCTGCATCACTGTCTTTTTTCCAGACCTCTAACTGTAATTTTGAATAATTACAGAGCTGGCAGTGAATGGCTGTGACATGTTAATCACAGATTTATTTGCTTGTGTATAGCAGAGCTCCAGTGGAGAGCACTCCACAGTGGGCAGACTGGACCTCAATCTCACTTAGCTAGAGGGACAGTAGTCCTTTGAAGCAGACTGTCAAAGTTTAATAGATGTTACAGTCGCTAAGAGCAACCACGATGGGCGTGGATCAAGGCAAACCAATCAGTTCAGCGGGATTTCATTTTACAAAGATAATGAATACCTTTTGTTTTTTTCCAGCGGCCATTAAGTAGAGAGTAAAAAGGCCAAAGTGTCAAACTATCACCTTTGGGCGCCGTTTCTGTTTCTTCGAACGGTCAATTCGCTAGACTCATTTTAAGGTTGACGAATCACACGTGACTCATCTGATACTGTGCTTGACCCCATTCTTTGACAATCGCCCAATTTTTCTTCATGCAGCGCTTTCATCTCTCAGCAGAAGGTAATTGCAGCAGCACTGTGGTGCACGGCGGCATAAATATAAAAAAAGAAGCTGCTCAATAATTGGACTCTGACTTTAAAGCCAGTCGCTGACGATAAATGTACTTTATCTTTAAAAAAAAGCTTGAAAAGCTAGGATATTTTTCATTGCATCCATCCTGACTCTTGCATTTATTGAGGAGCGTTCGTGTTATCAGGGCTGGTGCTTCCTGTGATCCCACAGCAGCTGTACTGGACTCTCCATGCGGTCGATGGAGGAGTGCAGCAGATTAGCTTTTTGCAGCTCTGGGTCTCTATGGGAGACCTCTGTGAGGCGCTGGGCTCACAGTGTTCTCCCTTCCTTCCTCCCTCCTCCTTGTTTCCTTGTCCTTGTTTGCGCTTCCTCTGCATGACTTTCTCCCTGCTCCCTTAAGTCCCGAATCTCTGGAGAACCCGTCAGATCAGAGGTGAGTCTCTTAAAGCTTTTCAACTTTGCCCTCTTTACTTGTATTCCACCTTTGTTTCATCCCTCAGCTCCTCTCCAGACAACCCCTCCTTGACCTTTGACAGGCCTGAAGCCTCCCATTCTATTTAAAAAGTCACAAAATGATCATTTTTATATGCTAACATGTCAAACAGCCTCTCCTGACATGCATATCATTATATCTACTGCTTCATGAGCAGGAATGTCTGATTAACTTTGGACTTTAATCAACACATTTGAATCAGGGCACTGATTGTACAACATGTAACATCAATACATTTAAAAAAATAATAATTGGCTGCACAAGTTTGAATGTAGGACAGACTACAACCAGTCTGTCCTTCAGCAGGAGGCAGAGAAACCCAGATTTAAATCACCCCAGATTTATTTATCAGACCGATATTTAAAATAATTTTCTGAAATTGGCCAATAAAGATGTTAGTGCTGATTATATTGTGCATCCTGAATTAGTATATATTGCTATGGTAACCAGTGGTACAGAAAAGTGGGTATGCACTACATGCGGCATATGGGGCGTCATGCTAGCAAGGGTGCCAGAAATAGTGAAATAAAATTCAAGTCAACATTTTCTGTAGTTAGCTGTTATTGATCATATCATGTGTGAATGATGTGATCAATAACAGAGGCCTGATGCTGATCAGATTGGTGCCAAAAGTTTGAAAATACCTGCAAATATCAGGTTTCTCTGCAAAACCCGCAATACATTTAAATTTATGGAAGTTATGTGATGCATTATGATCCTGGGGAAAAACGGTTTACATCTGTCCTAAAGGACCAAATCAGCATCTGACTTGTTCCTGTTGTAAGTAACTCCTGATTGTAACAAAACTTAGTTCAGCTTCTCAGTCACTTGTTTTCTTCTGACCACTACTGCCACCTAGTGGTAGAGTGTGGGTTCCCTGTGAGGACCTACGAGCAGCAGATGATGCCCAGAAAGCAGCAGCATCGCAGCAGGAATCAGTGCAGTGGGATTCAGAGCGCTGAGTGCCAGCCTTGCTTTATTCATTGTACGTTCTGCACCTTTAATAACCTTGACCTTATCACTGACAAGCTGCTGCGGCGAGATTTACTGGGCCTTGTAAACTCTTTGAGGGCTTGCCAGGAGTCGGGTTCACCCAAGCTTCATTTTTGTTTGTTCATGTTTATTTTTCTCCCCTTGAGGAAAAAAAAGAAAATGTGATGCTTTTAAATCTGTTTACCTCAGCAGCTTTAGGTACATATAAGGGGTGTATTGGTTTCCAAGTAAAGGGGAAAAATAGATTTCTTGATTTTTTTTTTTTTTTTGGAAGTATCTGCTGAGGTGAACTGGCCTGTAAAAGTTTTAGATTTTGCTGGTTTCATAGTGAAGTATCCTGATTCAGGAGATCGCCCCTCCCTTCCCGTTTCGTTTGTTTGCTGTTCTGTGTGCCGGCTGCTTTCTCTCCTCATGTGTCTTGTGTAATCTCTGTTTTTTTTCCCCCATCCTCAGTTGCTGTATGCGTCCTCCTCACCCTGTCTTTGTCTTTCTGTGTAGACTCCGTTTGAAAGTAGCAGAATAAGTTCCAGACGAGTGAACAGTTGCAGAGAATCCGCCTGTTTACATTAGGATTGCGTTGGCTGCGTTTTCCCTCTAAGTGTTTCTGTATGCAGCGGTGGCTGCTTCCAGGCGCCTCGGTTTCCTCTGCACAGCTGAGGCGGTGGAAGCCTTTTAAGGATAGAGGAATCAGCTAACCCCCCCCCACCCCACCCAACCCCCAAACTCCCTGCAGGTGAAGAGGCGGGAGATCTAATGGCTGCCTAGCTTAGCCTCAGTAATGTTGCTAAGGCTAACAGGGAAACAGAACCTGCTACTTCAGAGCTCCGTCTGCGTTTCCTTAAAACGACCCGAATGCTGTTAGAATTTGGCTCAAAGCCCAAATTTCAGGGATTTTAGCAGCAAATAAATTAAAAACATGTATAACAAAATGCTGATTTATGAGCATTCCTGGTTATGATGTGTACTTACCTCCAAGTACATATTTTACTGCAGCAGCATTACCTCCCACTGATTTAGTTTAAAATCCAGCCTTTAATTTAAAAGCATGTATTCAGTGAGATGAGAAGTAATTGATGTTAAAATCAAAGATTATTAGTACCCATATAATCTCAAACTCATAATTAGTAAACCATTACAATTTGTTCCCACAGGAGACAAATATGGAACATAAATATATTCATCTTAGCAGCACAGAGAATAGAAAATATCCCCTTCAAAGCTTGCTGCTGGAGAACTGCAGAAAGAGCAGCATCTTTTTGTCTCGTTTCCATAGCAACCATCAGAAACTAGCCACATATCAACGAGTTGCTTCCAAAAAATGTCTCTTCTGTCCTACCATGACAAACATAAACAGGTTTTCTTAAATCTTCTGTTATTGGAAATTCATGCCTTTGGTCACATCAGATCATGAAAACCCCAGCTGGATGAATGAATGTGTGAAAAACGACTTCATGTTGACTGCTGGTGTGGCAAAGTGAAGTCATCTGGTTTTTTCTGACTATGTAGTTTTTATTTTTATAGTATTTCTTATTTTTATTTATGAAATTGTATGAATGTTTTTCTTGTGTTTTATGGGGCGATGGATGGAAATGAGCATTCTGGTATATTTCCTACAAAGTTGTTCATTCATTAATATGCACCGTCACATTTAAATAAAAATAATCAACTAAAGGTTAATCAAACTGAAGGTTGGATTTTTCTAACAAACCAAATGGATGAAATCATTGCAAGGTTGTGCTGCTGCAAATGAAGATGAATGTCTTTTCAGGTGTTTTAATCATCTTCATGTGGCTGCTAGTAACTCAGTGCAGATCAACTTCAGACATGTACCTGAAGAGCTGCTGGGTCTGGTTCTGATGCGCTGTCCATGTCCTCCCAGTGAAAAGGCTCTGCTGGTCAACAAGTTTGAGCTGAGTGTGCGGACCGAGGCCACGCAGGGTCTGCTGCTGTGGAGCGGGAAGGGCGTGGAGCGCTCCGACTACATTGCGCTGGCCATTGTGGATGGCCGGGTCCAGATGACCTATGACCTGGGCTCCAAGGCCGTGGTGCTGAGCTCATCGGTGCGTGTCGACACCAACCGCTGGATACGCATCAAAGCCAGCAGGTAAGAAAAACAGAATCAGCAGCAGAAGCTTTCTTTCTCTCTTTCTTTCTTCCTGGTTCAGTTAAAGGAGGATTAGACTGAATCCGTATGTCTTTGTGTTGCTGCTCACCGTGTGATATCTCGCCTGAATCCCCCGCTTATTTCTGAGTTGATGACTCTGATTAGTTTCAGATTAAGGCTGCTTTCATGCCTGGTCACGCCCACGTTTGAAGCTTTATACAACAGACAGGCGCGGTGTGGAAGTCGCAGCTTAGACACGGTGATCAGTGTTGAGACGGAGAACCGCTGCTGCAGCCCAACATGTCTGCCACACTCTGGAAGCTACAGAACAAGATTCATGAGAAATAACTGTTGGATGTGAAATAACAGACAGGGATGTGAAAGTGTTGAAACCACATTAACTTTTCTACATTTTGTCCCATAAAACCATCCTAACCTGTTCACAGAGCATAACAGGTCACTTTTAATGCATTTTATTAGGATGTTAAGTGATTGACAAAGACATGCATAACTCTGAGATGGAAGGAATATCTTTTTTATAAATAATATGTTAACTGTAGAATGCATTTATTTATATTTGCGTTCTACAAATGCAAATATGTAGAATGCGTATTCTACATATGCATTCTACAGTTAAATCAAAACAGTTTGATTTAACTTTGCTGAATCAGCTCCATTTCCAGGGTCAGCCTGTCTGTAACTCTATCCATCTCTTTAATTCTAATCAGCGTTCTTGGCCTTTCTGAGGAAAACCTTCCCTCATCATGACGGGGCCACCGCCATGTTTCACTGTGGACCTGCTGCATTAAGTCCAATGTGCAGCGCCATCTATCCTCTATTTTCAGTTAAAAGTTTAATGTGGGTCTCATCTGACCAAAGCAACTTTTTATTATATTTGCTGTTTCTTTTATTGCAGAAATTAAAATAAACTTTTATGGGTTTCTTTAAAGTTTAAACATTCCTCTTTTTTTACCACTTTTCTAATGAAAGTCAGATTTGTAAAGTGAAATATAATAATTTTCCTTCCATTTTACACGACACTACTTTATGTGGTTACATAAAACCCAGGGGTGAAAGTAAGGGGGTACGGTTGGGTACCGCTACCCCTAAAAGATTTAGCAGGGGTAAGCAGTACCTGCAAGAGAGGAGCGGCTGTCAGCTGTAAAACATCAGTGGCTTCACTGTGCAGCTGTGAATTCACCCACTAATCAGCCGTGACTGATTCGTTTTTCAAGAACAATCTAAAACACGACTTAATCAGTTAATGAATACCTTTTTTCTCATTTCATATTGTTTCTGAACTGTTCATGCTTTTCTAGAGCAGCAGTGCAATACGACCATCGCGGAAGGTTTTGAGTCTCAGCATGAGGTGACAAACTGAACGCAGCCAGGAGGCTGAGAGCAGCACGTCCTCCTCTGGGTCCTTATCAAAACGTTCAGAACTTTATGAAAGAACAAGAAAAAAAATCAACCAAACATGTTCAAATTAATGACCCAACAACAATAATAATCTCAGTAATTATTGTTTCAACAAGGTGTTGCGCAATTCTGTGTGTTACGGTTGCATTACCAAAATAACCAGCAGAGCACAAATTTAAAATTAACTAATCAACCAGGGGAGGCTTATTAATGATCGCAAAATAAATATCAAGCCTGAAAACCTAAAATTTTGTAATTGACTGAACGTTTTTAACATAATCTCTGGTCGGCTTGTGGAGCGCAGGAGGTTGCCATGGCAACGGGTGTGTTTAAATGGCAGAGAGATAGAGAGTAAAACGGTGCGAGTGGTTTAGAGTTGATCACCTGTTCAGGTTGTTTTACCTTTTTTTACCTTTATCTTGGCTCATCACAGCCGCTGTAGATTCTTAACGTTCAATAAACGACAAACTTGGACTAATTACCTCGTCAGTCTGTGACTATACATCATTCACAACAAACATCAAACACGGTAAATACGTTTCATTAAGTATTTAACAAACAAATGGATTCTACTGCGATAATTATGTGAAATTAAATAAATTGTCTAATATAAAAAATAGTTTGGTGCTGTCGGACTCAGAGTCTGAGGCTTTTCCTTTATCAAACAATTTTGTTTTTTGCCTCTTTTTTAGAGGAAATACTGATGTTGATGAGACTTTCTCCAAAATGATAACCTTTTTCAACCTTTGTAGCTCCATTTTTGAAAATGAGGCTCTAATATTCACAAATGACATTGAAATAAAATCCAGTCCAACATCTGGTTTGAGGTGATTCCTCTGGAACCTTTTGGAGGAAAATATCCCCACTTCAGAAGATGAGCTTTAACCTAACAGAGCTCTGTGGTTCCTCCTATCAGTATGAGAGTCAGGGTGAGGAGGCACCATGTTAGGAAGAGAAGTGGAAGCTGCAGGATCTTCAGAACAAACAGGTCATGATGCTGGGCTACTGATTATCCCTCTGTCTGGACACAGGATGAATAGAACCAGTTTAAAAGCTTAGCAGTTTAAAACGAATGGTTATATGCCAGACATGGAAAACTGGGATGCATCCATGCCATGATGTTCAGGATTTAGGTCTCATGGCATCTCAAGGTGTCAACATTGCAGCCAGTGGGCTGAAGGAGGAAATACAGCTTTATATTGTTTTTAGTTTTTTTTGTCACAGTACCCCCAAGAATTTAAAGCTACTTTCACCCCTGATAAAACCCCAATAAATACTTTGAGGTTTGTAGCTGAAATGTGGAGAAGTGAATAAATAGTTTTGAAGGCATTGTTTTATGTGTGGTATAATAGATATATTGGCTGTTAGATAAGTTAAAATGTGGACATAAGTTACAGACTTCTGAATTTAAACAGGACAATTCACTGAAATACAATAAAAACATTTATTTTTTGTTTAATATTCTATTATGATTAAATGTGTTGCCAATGAAAATAATTCTGCTTTCCGTATCAGCTGGCTCTCTTTTGGATTTTGTCCTTTTAAAACCACAATACTGATGTTTTAGCAGCACTTGTGTAGTGTATTTTTTCTCTTATTTTATTTTGTAGTTTATCTAACATAGACATGTTTAATCCAGGCAGCCAACACAATCATGGAGGCCCACTCTGACTTGTACAAACCACAGATAATCTTCCTCCAAGTGGAAAAACACAAAAAGCGAGCAGCACTTTTTGTTGCACAGTGATGTCACGTTAATTGATTTGTTCATTAGAAACAAATTAACAGTGTAAGGATTGAAAAAGAGCCATTTAGCACTTTCTGCATGTTCTCTGCTTTATCGCAGGAGAACATTTGTTTCCAGCTTCGCCTCAAACGGACCTCTGGGTGGATAATTAGGTTGGTTTTTGTCATTTAAGGCGAAAACAATCGATCCTCAAAAGGCCGCTCGCATCCATTTTAAAACGGATCTCATCCCAGGCTTTCCTCCTATTTACAGCGGATGTGAAAGATGGCATAATTTAGAGATAATGTTGGGAAGCAAAATTATGCAGCATGCAACTCACATAGCTGCACAGATTTCTGTTTGTGCCTCACTTTTAATGACTCTCTCAGCTGGAACTTTCTTTAGTAAGTTTTCATTTTTGCAGTCTTCAGATTTGGTGAGTGTGTGCAGAAAGGAGGCGCCTAAATGAGTGAAGCTCCTCCAGCATCTGTTAGCTGCTAGGCTCATTTAGAACACTGCATGGAAAATGCTCTTATGTGAATGTTCACTTTACTGGAAGTAATTTGATAGAGATAGATTTGCTGCTTCACATTAACAGGAAAATTCATATCAGCCTGGGAAACGTCTGGGCTTTGACTTCACGATAATCCCAGTCTGAAATAAGACTCTAGTCCTTCCTTCCTTTCTGTGTTTGTGTTCTTCCTTCCTCATAGTGATCTTTTGTACATACATTTCAGATTGATCTTTAGAAAGTTAGACCCAAGCCAACCCTCAGTGGTTGGCACAAGGCTTGACTCTCTGGCAGCAGTGGCAGAGAGGAGAACCCTACAGAAACTCGAGGTTATTATGGACAACACCAGCCACCCTCTGCACATTGTCATCAGCACCCAGGAAAGCAGGTTCAGTGGGAGACTGCTTCTTCCAAAGTGCAGGACCAACAGATTAAGGAACTCCTTTGTGCAATAAAACTCTTCAACTCCTCACAGGAGGTTGGAAGGAGGGCTAACAGGAGTACAATAGAAATAGAGGAACTATAGAATCAGGCTAAATGTTCATGTAAAACAAAAAAAAGTTTAAGGATTTGATGTATTGGTGCTGTGTGAGAGAATGAACTACAATTTCCCAAAGGGTAAATTTCAAAGGGATGAATAAAGTATCCATCCATCCATCCATCCATCCATCCATCCATCCATCCATCCATCCATCCATCCATCCATCCATCCATCCATCCATCCATCCATCCATCCATCCATCCATCCATCCATCCATCCATCCATCCATCCATCCATCCATCCATCTATCCATCAAGCAGAGTTGAGTCACTCACTGAGTGACACATGCATCAGCCTGAAGCTGCCTCCATCTTTGTTTTGGTCTGCAGGGCGCTTCGAGACGGCTCCCTGCAGGTGGGCAACGAGGCGCCAGTGACAGGCTCCTCTCCTCTCCGAGCCACGCAGCTGGACACAGACGGAGCGCTCTGGTTAGGTAGGTCTCAACATTTAGAACTCCAAATAGTTCTGAGTGTGTGTGTGTGTGTGTGTGTGTGTGTGTGTGTGTGTGTGTGTGTGTGTGTGTGTGTGTGTGTGTGTGTGTGTGTGTGTGTGTGTGTGTGTGTGTGTGTGTGTATGTGTGTGCGTGTTGGTTCCATCCAGTGGTGGGAAGTAACGAAGTACAAGTACTTAGTTACTGTACTTAAGTACATTTTTCGTGTATCTGTACTTTACTTAAGTAGATTTAATAATGGATACTTTCTACTTTTACTCCACTACATTTTACAGTAAGTATCTGTACTTTCTACTTCACTACATTTCTACAAAACTGTCACGTTACTCGTTACATCCAAGTCTCGTTGCTCTTTTTTTCCGTTAAAATGTGAAGTTCAGGCACTTAAGGTGGCGCCGTAAAATCCACGTGACTTACGTGTCTGTTGTCACCCATCGCCTCCCCCTTTACTCGCACGCGGAGCTCCAAGAAATGTGCAGTGGTTTCCTCTGAGCGGGAGAAGATGTCTGTCTAATCGTCAGTAATACACAGGTCCTTCTCAAAAATTTGCATATTGCGATCAAGTTAATTATTTTCCATAATGTAATGATAAAAATTAAACTGTCATATATTTTAGATTAATTGAACACCAACTGAAATATTTCAGGTCTTTTATTGTTTTAATACTGATGATTTTGGCATACAGCTCATGAAAACCCAAAATCCCTGTCTCAAAAAATTTGCACATTTCATCCGACCAATAAAAGAAATGTGTTTTAATATCAAAAAAGTCAACCTTCAAATAATTATGTTCAGTTATGCACTCAGTACTTGGTTAGGAATCCTTTTGCAGCCTTCAATGCGGCATGGAGGCAATCAGCCTGTGGCTCTGCTGAGGTGTTATGGAGCCCAGGATGCTTAGATGGCCTTAAACTCATCCAGAGTTTTGGGTCTTGTGTCTCTCAACTTTCTCTTCACAATATCCTACAGATTCTCTACGGGGCTCAGTCCAGGAGAGTTGGCAGGCTAATTGAGCTCAGTAATACCATGGTCAGTAATACCATGGTCAGTAATACCAGTGGTTTTAGCACTGTGAGCAGGTGCCAGGTTGTGCTGAAAAATGAAATCTTCATCTCCATAAAGCTTTTCAGCAGATGGAAGCATGAAGTGCTCCAAAATCTCCTGATAGCTGCTGCATTGACCTGCCCTTGATAAAACACAGTGGACCAACACCAGCAGCTGACGTGGCTCCCAGACCATCACTGACTGTGGCTACTTGACACTGGACTTCTGGTCTGTTGGCATTTCCTTCTCTCCAGTCTTCCTCCAGACTCTGGTACCTTGATTTCCGAATGACATGCAAAATTTGCTTTCATCCAAAAAAAGTACTTTGGACCACTGAGCAACAGTCCAGTGCTGCTTCTCTGTAGCCCAGGTCAGGCGCTTCTGCCGCTGTGTCTGGTTCAAAAGTGGCTTGACCTTTGACCTGGGGAATGCGGCACCTGTAGCCCATTTCCTGCACACGCCTGTGCACGGTGGCTCTGGATGTTTCTACTCCAGACTCAGTCCACTGCTTCCGCAGGTCCCCCAAAGTCTGGAATCGGCCCTTCTCAACAATCTTCCTCAGGGTCCGGTCACCTCTTCTCGTTTCGCAGCGTTTTCTGCCACACTTTTCCCTTCCCACTGAGGTGCCTTGATACAGCCCTCTGGGAACAGCCTATTCGTTCAGAAATGTCTTTCTGTGTCTTACCCTCTTGCTTGAGGGTGTCAATGATGGCCTTCTGGACAGCAGTCAGGTTGCAGTCTTACCCATGATTGCGGTTTTGAGTAATGAACCAGGCTGGGAGTTTTTAAAAGTCTCAGGAATCTTTTGCAGGTGTTTAGAGTTACTTTGTTGATTCAGATGATGAGGTGAACTGCTCTTCAGAGAACCTTGTCATGATATGCTAATTCTTTGAGACAGGGATTTTGGGTTTTCATGAGCTGTATGCCAAAATCATCAGTATTAAAACAATAAAAGACCTGAAATATTTCATTTGGTGTGCAATGAATCTAAAATATGTGACAGTTTAATTATTATCATTACATTATGGAAAATAATGAACTTTATCACAATATGCTAATTTTTTGAGAAGGACCTGTAATATCGCTGCATAAATCATAGATATGGCGACATGTAAAATCAGCAGCACTTCGCTTTCACAGACGGTGGGGACTTCGTCCAACTTTTAGCGTCACTTGGAAGGAAAGCTTAAAGAAAGGTAAGATCTGTGGACGTGATGTTAGCAAAGTTAGCTGAACTGAGACACATGTTGCATCTGCGATGAAAAAAGGTTGTCACTCATGCGCTGAATTATTGTGTGGAGGTGTTGGCTGAGGTGTCGCATATATGGGACAACGCTGTGACCAAAGTGCGATATAGTAATAAGACATTCAGGAACGATCCGATTCTTCTGGACGAATCTTTACTAAGGTTGATGGGACTGAAGCCTCACTGAGAGCCGTTCTTTGTTCTTGTAATGCTCTGCATATCCTGCAGTAGTTATTATTTTATTTCATTTAAAAAAAAGTTATATATATATATATATATATATATATATATATATATATACATACATATATGTATGTATGTATGTATGTATGTATGTATGTATGTATGTATGTATGTATGTATGTATATTTATTTATTTATTTAATTTGTGAATAAAACAGCAACGTAAGAACACAGAACATGCTTATTACTCTTTGTTTTCGTCACCTGTCATGGTGGCAGACGTTGCAGCAGGAGGGAGGATGAGAAAAGTCACCTCCTTCTGCTTGGTTATTTCTTGCTTATTGCGACTTGGACAGTGTTCATAGATGAGCGTTGTTTACCGTTAATTGCTGTGTTTAATGGTGCAGATAATTGTGATTTCTGACAGGGGCAATATGGGCAACCGCCCAGGGCGTTATTTCTTTTAGGAATGGCAGGAGACCTCTGTGTATTGTGGCACAGAGATGAAAGCAAAACAGAATGAAGAGTTTGAATTGATACTGGTTAAATTAATTTCAGCTCTAAGTATTTAATATCTAGGTGTTTTATGGGAAAGTGGATCTTTCAGATCAATTTGAGAAGCAGTTTTGATAGGTGCATTTAATTTTATTGTGTCATGTAGCGGCGGGGTGCTGGTCTTGGTCCTGTCTTGGTCTCGGGTTCGGTGGTCTAGACTACAACTCTGCTACGTGGCTCCTTGGTTCCATGTCCTCCCCTGCCCACACTTTCAGTTTTATTTCTTTCAAAATAAATGCAACTAGTGTTAAAAAAAAGTGAAGTTGATGCTGTTAGGACAGGAGAACAGATGTTTCCATCCCTGAAATTATAATTCATAAAATCACATATCTAAGTCTAAACTATGTTACAGAGTAAACACAATAAAAACATGCTTTATCTGTGGCATTGTTCATTAAAATGGCACATTTCTGATGTATTAAAATTAAATATGATCGGTTCACTTAATGATATTAGCCATTAGGTAATGCCAGTGGTGGAAAAAGTACTCAAAAAATGTACTTAAGTAAAAGTACAAATACACAGTCAAAAATGTACTCAAGTAAAAGTCAAAGTACCACATTAACATTTTACTTAAGTAAAAGTAAAAAAGTGCTGGCTTTTAAAAATACTTAAGTATTAAAAGTAAAAGTACTTGCTGAATGCATTGCCTAATCGCTAATATCATTAAGTGTGCCGATTGTATTTAATTTTAAGAAATTAAATGGCACATCTTTAATTTTAACAAATTAAATGGCACATCAGAAATGTGCCATTTCTGATGTATTAAATGTGCCATTTTAATGGCACATTTCTGCTATTAAAATGGAACACGTTTAACCACAGATTAGCCGTGTTCTTATTGTGTTTATTCTCTGTAACAGTTTAGACTCAGATATGTGATTCTATGGATCATAATTTCAGGGATGGAAACATCTCGTCTCCTGTCCTGACATAGCATGAACTTCATTAGTGACATTTATTTAGAAAGAAATCCAACTGAAAGGGGATGGAAAGAAGGTGAGGGGAGGCAACCAAGGAGCCATGTAGCAGAGTTGTAGTCAAGACCACCGAACCCAAGACCAAGACCAGCGCCCTGCACTAAATGACACAATAACATTAAGTTTACCTATCAAAATTGGTTCTCAGATTGATCTGAAAGATCCACATTCCCATAAAAACACCTAGATATTAAATACTTAGAGCTGAAATATATTTAACCAGTATCAATTAAAACTCACTTCATTCTGTTTTGCTTTCATCGCTGTGCTACAATCCGCAGAGGTCTCCTGCCATCCCTAGAAAAATAACGCCCTGGGCGGTTGCCCATATTGCCCATGTCAGAAACCACAACTGAAACATCGCAATTAACGGTAAATATGGTTCAACTATGAACACTGTCCAACGGCGCAACAAGTAACTAAGCAGAAGGAGCACCGTGACTGTTCTCACCCTCCCTTCCACTGCGATGTTTGCCACCATGACAGGAGACGAAATCAATCAATGAGCAATGAGCATGCTCTGTGTTCATACGTTCAACTTTTACTTATTCAGCGATTAAATAAATGTGTGTATGTGTATATATATATACACATACATCTACTGCAGTGTACACAAGAACAAAGAACGGCTCTAAGTGAGGCTTCAGTCCTTAGGACTTAGTCCGTCCAGAAGAATCGGATCGTTCCTGAATGTCATACCACTATATTGCAGACTTTGGTCACAGCGTTGTCCCATATTTGCGACACCTCAGTCGCATATAATTCAGTGCATGAGTGACAACTTTTTTTCATCGCAGATGCAACATGTGTCTCTGTGGACGTGATGCTTTATTAGCATCATGTCCACAGATCTTACCTTTCTTTAAGCTTTCCTTCCAAGTGATGCTAAAAGTTGGACGAAGTCCCCACCGTCTGTGAAAGCGAAGCGCTGCTGATTTTACATGTCGCCATATCTATGATTTATGCAGCGATATTATATTACTGACGCTCAGAGGAAACCACTGCATGTCTGGAGCTCCGCGTGCGAGTAAAGGTGGAGCCGATGGGTGACAACAGACACTAAGTCACGTTACTGCTTGGATTTTACGGCGCCACCTTAAATCCCTGAACTTCACATTTTAACGGAAAAAAGCTCAACACGACTTGGATGTAACGAGTAACGCAACACTTTGTAGAAATGTAGTGAAGTAGAAAGTACAGATAGTTACTGTAAAATGTAGTGGAGTAAAAGTAGAAAGTCCCCATTATTAAATCTACTTAAGTAAAGTACAGATACATGAAAACTCTACTTAAGTACAGTAACAAAGTACTTGTACTTAGTTACTTCCTATCACTGGGTAATGCATTCAACAAGTACTTTTACTTTTAATACTTAAGTATTTTTAAAAGCCAGTACTTTTTTTACTTTTACTTAAGTAAAATGTTAATGTGGTAGTTTTACTTTTACTTGAGTACATTTTTGACTGTGTATTTGTACTTAAGTATATTTTTTGAGTACTTTCTCCACCACTGGTTCCCTCTAACTACTTGCACAGTGCTGCCAAATACGAGTAATAAACTCATTGTGGAGGAAGAATAGAAAAAAATGATTGCAGTGTTTTTAGAAAAGCTCTTTTCATCACTGAGGTGAGAAATGAGAAAGTGTTTCTGACTAACTCCAAAGTTCTTCCTCTTCTGAATTCAAAATGACCAAACAGCCGGTTATCTACCTGGAGTTGAATTTGGGCTGAACTTGGCTTTGAGGAATGTTTTTTAAGAGAGCACTCTGAGGAAATATGGAAGTGGAGGCGAAATAAAGTCCGGCTCTTCCTAAAATGCAGAGTGAGTGTTGGAAAATGGAGGCAGTGTTTTCCGGCCAGGCCTCATGCTGAGTGCAGTCAGGTAGACGGGAGGCAGCACAGTGGAACAGGTGCTGATGGAGCCCTGCAGCACCAATAGCTAATCCTCACACAGCCTCCTATCACCAGCGCTTCTTCATCCTAAATCCCTTTTCACCATTCATTATTAATTCATCTGTAAATTGCATTGAATTAGTCAACTTCTGATTCTGAGGCTCCCAATCCGATTAATGGGGAAAAGGACAGCGATGTAAAGAACCTGAGAAGAGAAATGAACTCATGATCCAACCAGACAGGAAGGAGAGATGGTGGGATTTAAAAAAAACAAACTGAGGTGCAATGGCAGCCAGGTAAAACATTAAGAGGCAGGCTTAGCACTGCAGGAATGCTGAATAAAGATGTTTCATGCTGATTTAGCTAGAAAGGTCTAATGGCAACTTTGAATTCGTTGACTTAGAAAAGTAGCTCACACAGCAATTAGGAAATAAAGTCTTTCAACACTTCAGGGCTTAGTAATTCTTTATTTTTGTTTCAGCAGGTTTGAGATTAGCTGGAGTAGAAAAGGGACAAAAGTAATAAAGTCATAAAAGCCAACAGTCAGAAAGGAAACTAATACCAACATTGTTAGCAGTTAGCAGCTAACGCTAAGCAACTCAACAAACAGACCAAACAATTTACTGAATGTGTAATTATGCTTCCTAAGACATGACAAAAAGATTCATATCTTTTTGTTTTATTTTTTCACAAACAGAGTAAAAGTTTTACAAATCACAAACAAATTGTTTAGCAGATATCTGTCCAGGTTTAACTGGTCTGTATGTGTCTTATAGTTTACATGTTTAAGTCAAAGGCAGTCCATAAATACCATGTGTGTCACACTAATAAAGAAACAGACATATATGTCCTAGAATGTGTCCTAAAACTGTCTTTTCTTTAAGGAAATACTTTGGATTTAGATAATTCGCTTATTTTTAAATTAGCAGTCAGTTTAAAATAATGAGCAAATTAGTTCTTTATTGTTTTGTGCTGTCAACACCTTTCATCTCACCGTGTTGCACAGTTTTCTGTAGCTGCTATTCAGGTTTTTTTCGCTTTGATTTGAGAAACAAGCTGTCAGCCTGTCATGTCCGTCAGTGGCGCCTTCGTGTGAAACATCTAACCTGACAAACCCAGCGCTTGCTCTGGCTGTTTGGAGCGGCACAACGTTTCAGGGAATTTTCCGCTTTAATTTGTTCACAGATCTAATCCCACATCCTGCCAGGATCGCTGCATGAGTTTTACACCAGATCAGTTTACTAATGACACAGTGATGAAACACTGCGGACGTCTGAAGCTCTGAATAAAAACAAAAATAACCTCTGGGGTTCCACTTTCTCTTCTCTATAACCTGTGTAACAAGTTAAAGCCAGAAAACATGAACTGGTCACTCTAATTTAAAGTTATGTATGCTGTTGGGATAAATGTTCCTTAGCCAGACTAAGCACACACATTTTCAGCAAACTTCTATTATTGCTGTTGAATTATGATTGAAGCCCTTAATCAGAAATCATGGAGCTCATCATCATCGGTTAGTTTTCTCACATTAATCTGTATTTTAGTCTACTAAGCAGTTGATGTTAGAATCATTCCAGGAGCTCAGTGTTTCCCATTATTCACTTCAGAACCAGTTTTGGTGTATTTGGGATTATTTTCCTGTTGGTTCTGTCCCAGTTTCGATAATCTGACCTGAACTGTAACTTAAACACAAAGGTTTGTATGAATGATGAGTCCAATCACCACTGGAACCAAAAATTTGGTTTATAGATAAAAACTGATTTATTGCCTAATTCCACCTTAAAAAAAGACATATTCCAGCGCATCGTTAGATTCTGATGTTTACTCTGAGGATTCCTCAGCGTGTTCTGGTCAGTGTGTGTTGCTGCTGTGTGTTCATGTCCCTCCGTTCCTCCTCAGGCGGCCTGGAGGTGCTGGCCGTGGCGCGCCGGCTGCCCAAGGCCTACAGCACCGGCTTCGTTGGCTGCATCAAGGACGTGGTGGTGGACGGGGTGGACGTCCACCTGGTGGAGGACGCCTTGAACAGCCCCAAAATACTTCACTGCTCCGCCGCCAAATAACCAGGAAGAGAACGAGCACTGCGAGACCGGAGTAAACAACAAAACAAGAAACCCTCCCTCCATAACGCTCATGTCTCCTGCTGTAATTATTTTCTATTTTTGTATACTTTTCATTGCTTTTTATATGGGGAAATAATGAAATATGTTTTTAATTTGTGTTGGAATTCTTTTTGCCATTTTCTTCTGCATCTCCACTACACTTTATTTTTTCTTCCTTTTACAAATATTTGTGGATAAAAGCTATTTTCATTGTATTGATTTAGTTGTTACCTTAAAAACAACACATTTTGTTTTTAATTTCTCATTACTTGAACGCGGCTCTGATCTCTGGCTGCTGCCTTGTCTTGGTGCCATCTCTACCAGCCACATTCCCTCCAAGCATGGCCGTTACATCTTTGTGTATTCCCCATTCAGAGCCGCAGCGCCGTATGCATAGACTCTATCCTGGTATTATTAAGCCCGCTATATTTTCCTAATGAAATGTCAACCGAGCTGCTACAGTGATTAAGTGCACTGTCCAGCCACTCCATCCACTCCCATCTCACAGCTATAAAGAAAGAAAGAAGGAAAGAAAGAAAGAAAGAAAGAAAGAAAGAAAGAAAGAAAGAAAGAAAGAAAGAAAGAAAGAAAGAAAGAAAGAAAGAAAGAAAGAAAGAAAGAAAGAAAGAAAGAAAGAAAGAAAGAAAGAAAGAAAGAAAGAAAGAACCCGCTCTCTAGTTGACTCTCATCAGAGCCCTTAGTTTTTGAAATATGACTAACAACTGTGCCGCCGTGATGGAGAGAGCTCTGCGTCCCACAATGACTCATTTCATTAACCATGAATCATAGATACCCATAAATGTTATAAATATAGACTTCTATATATAAATAATACCTAAGACTGTGAATATGTAAGATGGGTTCTCTTCTGAGACTTGTGCTTTTCATGTACTGTCGTACGTTCTGTTCTACAATCAGCAGATGAACTAATGTTGACCACTATAAATGCATGCACTTCTGCAGTGTTGGTTAGAATCTGGATTATTTGTTTTGTTTTGTTGACACTCTGTTTAAAAAAAAAAATCTAATTTGAGAAAAGTGTATTTTATTTCTTATGATTGCAGAAAGTACAGGATTGGAATTATGCTTTAAGGTTGTGTTTTTTTGTTTTGTTTTGGTCTTTGGTGTTTTGTTTTGTTTGTTGGGAGCAGTTAGTTTTTGCAGGAACTTGATGAGTTGTTACCGGATCTAACCTTAAGGAGGCGCTAAAAGCAAAGGCTGAAGAAGGACAGAGAGGTGAAACAAGGGGAGAGATACAACTCCTGGGAATATCCTGTAAAATAATCAGCTGTCGTCACTAAAAGACACGGAGAGAAATTAAAAAAGAAAACAACCCCCCCTAACTCTACTTGGGACTCGATTCATTTCCTTTTTTTTATTCTGAGAACATTCCTGGAGGAACAGATTTTAGCTTCGGCTGTTGAGTGAAAGAGGGGTGATGGGTTGAAGGAGAAGCTGGTACGTTCTGAAGCCATAACAGCCGCAAAAACGGACAAGAACACCCACAATCCCGCAGGACTCTGCACGTTAGCATAGCAAGGTAACGGACTGTTGCAACACGGAGCCGAACGCAATAAACTGAGCTGACTGACTTAAAGACACTTGTTTTGATATGAGAACCTTGGCAATATTCTGAGACTAAAATCATGCCTGTTTGTGACTGAGTATCAAATGGTCTTCTACTTTTTTTATCTTCTCACTTCTGTTTCTCCTTGAAGTCATCAGGCCACTTGTTTTTTTCTTTCTTTCTTTGTTTTTTTTTGTACAGCCCCCACGGTTTTAAAAGTGTAAATTAAGCAAAAGTGTGAAATGTGGAGGTTTCTGTTTTAGTAATATACACTGGAGCCATGTCTGACTTGTCTATTCACTCATGGATTGATATACTTTGACGTGGGAGCAATATCATCACCCTGAATTTTGGAGTTGTGTTGTGTTTGTCCACGCTCTGGGAAATCCCTTTTCTGGTGTCCCAAGACTGGGTTTTATTTCTAACATTCTAGATCTTTGAATCGAACCCAAATGGGTTGCTCCTGTGTGGCTTTGGTGGAAACTGAATTGCCTTAAAAACAACCTGCCACCTTAGCTGTGAGCAGGCCATAAAGACATCACCCCATCTTACTGTTTAGCCAGGTATTAGCCTCATTCCAATATTGTAAATGGAGTAATACATAATGATATTAGTAATAATCCCGAAACATAAAAAAAGATCCCAGAGGGTTTCTGCAAAAATGTTTTCTTAATCTATTTACTGTTTTTTGGATCTGTTTTCTGTTCCTTATTTATGTCTCCATGTGGATTATCCTCCATGTCTGACCTCTGTAAACTACTGTCTGACTGTGCAGACCTCATGAACGGGCAGTGCACTGAGTAAGAGTGGCATGACCTGAACATTACTAACTTTATGACCTTTGTCTTGTGTTCCTACCACCATGAAATAAAAATGTCAACCAGATCCACCTCATTCTCCTTCCTCGTCTTTCCCAATGTCTCATTTTAAGATAGTAGCGGTGGTTCTGGATTAAAATTTTCAATCAAGTTAATTCCAGGGTCTGTAATTAATCCCAATCATATTTTTATTGAAAACTATTGACAAAATATGCAACATTTTAATTCAATCGAACTTTAGCATTTTACAGTGCTACTATGTACATTTCAAGTGATTCAGGAACCCCTGATTGAACCTCTTTGAAGTTTGTTTAGAAATGTGGTTGGTGGGCGTTGACATTGCTGACATTAGGGCTTGAATAGCTCACAGGCTAACCTTTTTTTTCACAATTTAGAAACCACAATAGTCTTTTCCAGTTTTGCATCAGATTGTTTTTTTGGAAGGAAAATTAGTTCCCAGTGACCTAACGATGCGACTTACGCGTCTATCGGTTTGTGGAAGCCATTGGTCCGTTAGATTTACGGGCGTACTAGAAACGCGAACACAAGGTTCCGCTCTGACTTTCTTTTTTTTTTTTATGGAAAAAAAGCGATTAATTGCGTTAATTGATTGACAAATTTTGAGTGCCTTAAAATCAATGTAATTAATCGAAGAAGAAACATTTTTAATAAACTTGGATTAGATATAGACAGACAACTGTTTGTTGTAGGTTCTATCTTTTCCCCTATGGCAAGCCGTTTTAACATAAATTCGGTTTCGTTTGACTATCCGCAATTAGATTCCAGATATCTAAAAATACATTTTGACTACACAAAGCTACATTTTGACTATCCGGAATGGTTATTTAAGATATCTGTATTTACATTCTGACTAGTAAGAATAATAATTCAAGATCTCTTCAATTACATTTTGACTAGTCAAAATTCCTTTTGACTGGCTGCACAGTGGCGCAGTTGGTAGAGCTGTTGCCTTGCAGCAAGAAGGTTCTGGGTTCGATTCCCGGCTTGGGGTCTTTCTGCATGGAGTTTGCATGTTTGCATGCGTGGGTTTTCTCCAGGTACTCCGGTCTCCTCCCACAGTCCAAAAACATGACTGTCAGGTTAATTGGTCTGTCTCAATTGCCCCTAGGTGTGTGTGTGTGTGTGTGTGTGTGTGTGGTTGTGTGTCTCTGTGTTGCCCTGTGACAGACTGGCGACCTGTCCAGGGTGACCCCGCCTCTCGCCCGGCACGTCAGCTGGAGATTGGCACCAACAACCCTCCCGACCCCAATGAGGGACAAGGGTGAAAGAAAATGGATGGATGGAAAATTCCTTTCGATATATCTCCAATGACGTCACCGGATTCGTCATTGGAAGGGTCAGACATCCGTAATTATAATTTAAGATATCGCGAACGTAATTATGACTAACGTAATTATGACTAGTCAGAATTACAATTTTAGATATAAGTAAGACATTGCGTGTAAGCCCCTTTGTCTGTACTGAGCTGTCCAAACAATTGCCTGACAGTTTTGGACAAAATTGTATGAAAATGCCACAATATAGAAAGAGCTCTTCAGTATGGGATATACGCAGAGCGCGAAAATCGTGTACTTGAGGAATGCTTAAGAAATTTGCTAAGAATTTCTGGTGTACTTTCTGCCGACACGCACAATGCCCTGAAAAACGGCTTAGAAGAGCTGAAGGTGCTACTATCGACCCATGTCCAAGCTGGAAATGGAGAATATTCCGCAGTTCGGGCCAGTTAAGGTAATAACCAAATGCGGTTTTTATACTGTGGTAAAGCTGTCTGCCTCTTCGGAAATTATAATAAAACCAGTCAGCTCTAGATTTTGACATGCTAGACGGCACCAGGCATTACAGCACCCTCCTTTAGCTCCTCTGAAAAATAAAAGCGTACTTCCGGTTTTGTGATTCACACTTTAATTTGCTTTCCAGCGTCTATAAAAGTTTAAAGCTTAGTCTTCATGCAACAGGAAATTATGTATGTCAAAATAAGTTTATACATTGTGTGAATGCATTGTGTCACCCTTAGGAGACAAAGGGATACGTAGAGGGTAGACAGATGGAGGAAAATAAAGCAAACATTATGCTGACGCATTTGAATATGATTCTATTTTAGGTTGTCGAGGGAGACCGGCTATTCATATTACAAGACAACAGATCGACTTTCTTCTGGCCCAAGGACACACGGTCAAGAGGATGGCAAACATCTTTGGATGCTCAACATCATTTCTTTATAAGAAGTCCAAAGCACTTGGTGTACCAATAAGGGGAAGGCTGGCTGCAGTGACTGATGAAGACCTTGAAACTAATATCAGACAACTTCAATCCCTGTATCCAAATTCTGGGACTGAGATATGGAATCTAAATATATTGCTTCTGAACAAATGTATGTAATATGTTCAACAGTGGTGGTGCAGAATACTAATTATTTAATGTTAAGTGTCACAAATGATGATACATTTTTTAAAATCATTTTATAACCAGATGTGAAATCTGAAACCTATATTTTGTAAAAGATTACTTTCAAAATGTAAAATTGTGTGGTGGTTTGAAATAGTAAGACCACATGTCCTTCATTGAACCAGATTATGCGAGGCTTGTTAAATGCACGAGGACTGGTGGTTCCACGGCGTAAGGTCCGTGAGATGATGGCTCGAATCAACCCAATGGCGACTGCAAGGGTGGAGCAGCGCAGTGACTGATGAAGACCTTGAAACTAATATCAGACAACTTCAATCCCTGTATCCAAATTCTGGGACTGAGATATGGAATCTAAATATATTGCTTCTGAACAAATTATATGTAATATGTTCAACAGTGGAGGTGCAGAATACTAATTATTTAATGTTAAGTGTCACAAATGATGATAAAAAAATTTTTAATCATTTTATAACCAGATGTGAAATCTGAAACCTATATTTTGTAAAAGATTACTTTCAAAATGTAAAATTGTGTGGTGGTTTGAAATAGTAAGTTAGTTTTATCTTAAGTGTACTAAGATATTTGCACTAGAAAATAGTCCAAAAATACTTAAGACCTTTTGTTTTTGCAGTTTGATCAAGCCTATACCTTTAAATTTGTGAAACCAAAAAGTGGTTAAAAGAGATATAGTCTTTGCAACAAAAAAAAATGCAAATATTGTATTTACATTTCAATATTTTCCAAGTTTGGCCATTACTTTACCTTTACTATAACTTGCTTTAAAACACGTCACTTTTCAAAACATTCCAACTCTTTAAAAAAAACAGCTTATTACACTTATTGGCTGATTATGCAACACCAAAGGTCTTTCACAAAGTACATGAAAGAAGGTTCTGCAGGCACCTGCCTGCAGAACCTTCTTTCATGTACTTTGTGAAAGACTCATAGTCTGAGTGTACAGGAAGGCAGAGTACTATTTGGAAGGCGGAGGCAAGTATTTGCTTCTTGGAAGACTTTGTTAGCCTCATGGAGTAATTCAATTTGTGGACGATGGGGAAAGCCCAGTGGAGGCACCGTGGATGGTCCGGAAGCGAACTCCAGTATCATTTCAAAGGAAACGGGACTGCATTCTCCTTCTGAAAGACAAAATGTTGAAATTATGACCTTTGATATAAGGTATCCAGTGTGTACTTTTAAAGACATGGAAGAAAATGTGTTAAATGTCTGTCCATGTTCCTCCTCAATCTTGTTATATTGGTGATGACAATTCATTTCTTGTTAGTAAATATAAATCAATAAACATTTTGAAGACGGACCATGACTAAGCATGATCATTGTAAATAGTATGTAAAAGTATGAATTTATGCAACAAATTACCCAATATATTTTCACTAATAAAAGACAGACAATTTCTATGGCAGCTTAAGAAAAAACGTTCCAGGAAAGAGACATTTCTAGCAATTGAACTCATTTTGGTCCTGTCATTAGTCATTTTAAAAGCCTGCTTCTATACTCAAACCATGATTGCTTCTTTTTGGACAGTGGTGATAAATTGGTTACAAAATCTAATTGATACAGCTTGTGCTTACAGAATCACAATAAATATACCTTCAATATCCCCAACCAGTCTCATAATGAACAAAGACTGCGATGGACTGGCTACCTGTCCAGGGTGTACCCCGCCTCTCGCCCGTTGCTGGTGCGAGATGGGCACAAATCAAACACAACAAATCGCTTCCTATATTGTTTCATACGGGACGTAAAATTTACTTGCCATACTGGACAATTCCGTATTTTATAGACAATTCCATATTTTATGGGGCGGGTGCCCAGATAGCACAGAATGATTGAAACAACATTGAATCAATGTCAGCCAGAAACATTGAATGAACGTTGAAAGTGGACAGTGACTTGTATGTTGAATCAACCTTAGGGTTTCAACCATAACTGACATCAATGTTGATTCAACCATCATCTGTATGTCAATTTACATACATATTTGTGTTGATATTGCATTGAATCAGTTAGGAATCAACATTGATTCAACCTTCATCTGAATGTGGTTCTACACACATTTATTTTACATTAAATCAATGTTGATTCAACACTCATTTGACTGTGGATCTAGACACATATTTCTGTTGATTCTACATTGAATCAGTTAGGAATCAATATTGATTCAACCATCATCTGAATGTGGATCTACATGCAGATTTGTGTTGATTTCATATTGAATGAAAGCTAAGGATTTATGTACATTTTTAGGTCTGATAGGTCTACATAAGATACCACCAAAAGTTTCTTCACTGGTGTTAAACACTATATTATTGGCAGATCATGGGTAAACTGTGTACAAAAGTTTAAAAATGACAACATAGGTTTGATATAACATTTTATTTAAGAAAAGAGGGACAGATCTTTAAACATTTGACTCCTTTTTGACTGTCAGAATAACAGTCTATTGTCCACAGAAGAACAGAGTCCATGAGGTTAAGCTTTGTACTGTATGAACCAGGGAAACGGTACAAGTTGTGGTAACCCCAGTTAGACTCTGGTTGGCGTTACTTTGATTCCTTGTGATGTCTTCCTCTCATTCTGACGTGTAATGAAGCCACTTCTTGACAGTTTTACTGCAGTCCTCAAGAGTCAAACTGCAGAGCAACGGCTGAAAAACACAAAAATAAAAGTGAGGAAGGTGCCGGTTAGAAAGATGATAAACATTTGAAAAGTTCTGAAAGACATTGAAAGATTGAACAGTGTACTGGTTACAGGTCTGAGAACAAATACAAACCATATAGTTCCCCATGTACACTCACTGTTAATATTTATCTTAATTGTTCATTAATATTCATCTTAATGTTTACGTATACAACTACATTTACCTATCAAGCTGCAGTCTATTGTAGGATTTATGATGCTGCACATGTTAAAATGAGGGAATCAATATTTAAAATAAAGGCTGTTTATCAGAAAACCTAAAGATAAAACTCAGGGAGGATCAGAGTTTATTTAACTCACCAGAGACAGATAAATAGAGCAAAGGGTGATTTATACTGTAGTTGGAAAAATTTATAATTTATACAGAATAAACTTCCATCAAATAGCTGGTTTAATCTTCAATCAACTACAAATATTTCCAAATAAGTTTATTAAATTCATTACAAAATGTCCACATGCTGATAAAGATCCCACACCAGTAATAATAGTCCAGTTTAACCAGTTACCAACCCAAGAATCAACAGACTGAATCAGTCATTAGCAGGTTTAGTTCAGTGTTTCACCTGCCTTACATGTTTTAAGTGTTTCCTTTCTGTCTCACCTGGATTGAATCTGTGGATGATTAACAACCTTCTGCACTTCTTGATGGCTGCAGACAGTCATGCAATCATCTAACTCAGTTGTTCTGGAACAGAGACACATCTAAGCACGTCCCTAAGCACATCATAATAAAAAATGAAAAACAAGTGATTACTATCACAACAATTTAAAGCCCACCTGGAGCAGCCAGCCTTACACTTCCTTGTCCACCACTTGATCTCCCAGACCAACAATAGGCCCCGCCCTATTTTAAAAACTCAAATCTCACAAAATCTCACAAGATTTCATACTTAGGCCTGAAGCGGTGGGCAGGATGAAAATAATACAAAATGAGACATGACCTCAATTATTTAAAATATCTGTTTTGCCCCAAAATAACCAGGATTACTATGGGCACAAAACAATGCCCTTATTTTTCAATAAACACATTTAAGATCAAAGTAATATTGAAAAACTTACCATAAAACTGCTCAGAGGAGAATTCAATTCAGAAGCCAGTTGCAAACAAACCAGCAGCAAAATGGCTGTTTGTTTGGGACAAACCACTGGTGTAAAAAGGTGGAGTTGGACTGTACAACTCCTAGTAGAGACTTGTAGATGTTTTTGTGTCAACACATTATGCACAGTCAGTAATAATATTTACAGACAAGTAAGAAAATGTAGATAAAGGAATCACAACCCAACGTTCTCAACATGTAGTGCGTTATTTGAAACATGATTAACCCTCACTTTACCTGACCTTTGAACAGGCAGAGACCATAGGTCAGGAGCAGCCTGGGATGCTTACTGAGGAGCATCCAATAATGATACCAGAGAACCAGGAAGAGACTGTGATAGTGCTTGATCTTGTTCCTGTTTCTCCTCCTGTTGTCCCATCCTTTCAGTCTTTTGAGAAGAAGAAAAGACCCAGACGCTCCTCTCCCGCAGCCTCTCCTCCCACTCCGTCATCTGTCTCTCCCCAAAGATCAGCCACATCTGCATTCACGTCACCTGCTGACCATCCGTCTCCTCAAGTCAGGGTGGCCGATAAGAAGCGAAAGCTTAAGTTTTGTTTTCTTTACATTCATGCATCCAACATGTCAACCTCTTTAGCACCTCGTACCTGTGGAGATCCCAGTTAGAATTTGTGATTGTCCATCAGAGTGTTTGAGGATCAAACCAGGACAGGCAGTCACTGTGGTCATGCTCAATGCCACGGACTTCCGTTTTAGCACTTCCGCATTTTTATGCCACATAGAATGCTCCCGGTGCACAAACAACAGTATGTTAATAGTGGCTCCTCAGTGCTGCAGGACTATTAATGATGCTTATATAATTATTCAGACGTCCTGAAACGCTCCAACAACAACAAAGGATTTAAGCTGGATGTGTCAAAACTTCACAATAACTTTGAAGGTAAGTTAATAAATTGTTTGTATTCACCATAATGCCTCATATGTCTGACGTAGCTAACAGGGACAAGCTTACAAAGGTGCTATGTAATTGTTAAGTGTTTTGATTATCTGTGCAGTGTGCAATCTACATATCTATGCTGTATAGATAAAGATATAAACATATATAGATCTGTCTATATTGTACCCAAGCTATCGTCGAAGCGGAAGTTAGCTTCCGAATGTAGCATCTAATTCAGAAAATAGCTAAAGGGCGATTACTCTTAATTTTTCACTATCTTGAGCTTTTTTAATGTGTTGTACTTTAAAAACAACACCTAGACATTTCAAACCTAACTAGATTATTCTGTACTAACAGCAGAATAAATAAAACATTTGTGAAACCTTCTAATTGATTTGTGAAATTTGTAAAATGTCAATAGATTCCAGAACGCATTAGATCTGAATTATTAATTTGTGATTATTTTAACTTTCCATTTTCTTTCTTTTTTTAATCTTTATTATAGTTGGAGTTGGACAGGAGTTCTGTTTGATGACTTCCTGGAGGGAGAGATTGGCTGAGCTATTGTTGCCAACAACTTTTCTCCTGCTATTAACGTTTTTGCTTTTCTTTATATAGAAAGTATTTCTATCAGTTGCTCTTTTTCCGTTTTGTATACAGTATTTGTTTATACAGTATTTTTTTATTTTTACCTTAATGCTCACCTGGTCAGTTGAGGTGGAAATGAACATCCTCTTGATTACTGACAAATGTCAGAACCACATGGACTGAGCTGGTTACTTCAGATCAATCTGAATCTTTATTTCTCATTAAAACGACTTCTTGTAATTTTAAGACATTGTTATAAAATTGCATCTTTATTCTGCTGTAACGATGACTGCATTCTTTTAATTAAAATTTCTTGTATCCTGACCTTAATGCTCCCCTATACAACTCACAGAACAGATGATTGAAATAAAGGCATTTTTTGAAAGTATTTTCTGAGATTTTAGTATAGAAATTGAGAACGGGAGGAATTGATTAAAATCAAATCTGGTATGAAAAAAAATCTTGTATCATCCAGCCTTATTCAGCATATTAAATTATATGACTAACTACATATTACTTAATATTCAAATTTATTTGCTGGAATAACCTAAATGTGTTGCATTTCAACATCTCACTTGAATTCCTGATCTACATGCATTTGCATGTAGATCATGCTTGATTATCTACATGCTTGATTATGTTATATCAAGTATCTACTTGATATAACATGTAATACTCTACATTTGTGAAATGTAGAGTATTACAAATGAGATTAAATTTTATTGTAGGTACAAACAGGATAGCAAAATGAACAGTGAATATATAATATACAGTGGGGCAAAAAAGTATTTAGTCAGCCACCAATTGTGCAAGTTCTCCCACTTAAAAAGATGAGAGAGGCCTGTAATTTTCATCATAGATGTACCTCAACTATGAGACAAAAGGAGAAAAAAAATCCACAAAATCACATTTTCTGATTTTTAAAGAATTTATTGGCAATATATGGTGGAAAATAAGTATTTGGTCAGCTACAAACAAGCAAGATTTCAGGCTCTCACATCCGTGTAACTTCTTCTGTAAGAGGCTCCTCTGTCCTCAACTTGTTACCTGTATTAATGGCACCTATTTGAACTCGTTATCAGTATAAAACACACCTGTCCACAACCTCAAACAGTCACACTCTAAACTCCACCATGGCCAAAACTAGAGAGCTGTCAAAGGACACCCGAAACAAAATTATAGACCTGCACCAGGCTGGGAATACTGAATCTGCAATAGGTAAACAGCTTGGTGTAAAGAAATCAACTGTGGGATCAATTATTAGAAAATGGAACAAGACCACTGATAATCTCCCTCGATCTGGGGCTCCACGCAAGATCTCACCCCGTGGGGTCAAAATGATCACAAGAACGGTGAGCAAAAGTCCAGAACCACATGGGGGAACCTAGTGAATGACCTGCAGAGAGCTGGGACCAAAGTAACAAAGGCTACCATCAGTAACACACTACGCCGCCAGGGACTCAAACCTGCAGTGCCAGACGTGTCCCCCTGCTTAAGCCAGTACATGTCAAGGCCCGTCTCAAGTTTGCTAGAGAGCATTTGGATGATCCAGAAGATGACTGGAAGAATATCATATGGTCAGATGAAACCAAAGTAGAACTTTTTGGTCAAAATTCTACTCGTCGTGTTTGGAGGAGAATAAATGCTGAGTTGCATCCAAAGAACACCATGCCTACTGTGAAGCATGGGGGTGGAAACATCATGCTTTAGGGCTGTTTTTCTGCCAAGGGACCAGGATGACTGATCCGTGTAAAGGAAAGAATGAATGGGGCCATGTATCGTCACATTTTGAGTGAAAACCTCCTTCCATCAACAAGGACATTGAAAGTGAAACGTGGCTGGGTCTTTCAGCAGGACGATGATCCCAAACACACCACCTGGGTAACGAAGGAGTGGCTTCGTAAGATGTCAACCCCATAGAAAATCTGTGGAGGGAGTTGAAAGTCCGTGTTGTCCAGCGACAGCCCCAGAACATCACAGCTCTAGAGAAGATCTGCATGGAGGAATGGGCCAAAATACCACCAACAGTGTGTGAGAACCTTGTGAAGACTTACAGAAAACGTTTGATCTCTGTCAATGCCAACAAAGGGTATACAACAAAGTATTGAGATGAACTTTTGTTATTGACCAAATACTTATTTCCCACCATATTTTGCAAATAAATTCTTTAAAAATCAGAAAATATGATTTTCTGGATTTTTTTTTCTCCTTTTGACTCTCATAGTTGAGGTACATCTATGATGAAAATTACAGGCCTCTCTCATCTTTTTAAGTGGGAGAACTTGCACAATTGGTGGCTGACTAAATACTTTTTTGCCCCACTGTACTTCCTAGCAGCTAATCAGACATCAGACTTGTTTTGCCTTTACTGGTGATGAAAACTCATCACTGGAGGAGAGGAAGTCCAGCTCAGCCCCGTCCAGGATGACTGCAGTGTCAGGGAGGCCAACAAAGTCTGCAGGTAGATTTTTGCATATCTGGTGCTCCAGGTTCAAGATCATAGTTTAACCAAGTAAATAAAAAGTTAGTCCACGTTGTGATGAGTCGGCAGACCGTGGACTGATGGACGCCGTACCGGTCAGCTGGTCCAGGTGCTTTGATCCAATGGAAAGGTAATCAGCACAACGATCATGGCTCAGAAACATCACGAGGTGTTGCGATGCAAACCTGAAAAATTAAAAAGAAAACTAATAAGTGTCCATACTTAGCTGCACAACGTAATCAAAACTAATAAATCCTCAGCTCTTTTTGAGAGTTTTGCTTGAAAATAAATTGACAATATCTCAGGAAATTAAATGTGTAAGTGAAATAGTTCTGGTATCACAAAGAAACTGCAAAAAAAAAAAAATAAAATGTTTCAGAGTTGTAACAACACTGAAGTTACTGAGTAAGAGTGAACTACAATACTACTTAGAAAATGCATGTTAAAATCTGAATACTCTTTTGAAAGTGTGCAGCTGAAATTAATTTAAACAACTAGCAGGCAAAGCACCGTGTTGGCCTAATACCTGCACCAACAGTAATACGAAAAATTATTCATATAAGAGGCACTACACTGGACATTACATTACAGCACTGGATGGCTACGGGTTAATTACTGGACACAACGACACACCACAAAACTCGATTGTTGTATCAGTAGCTCACAGATATTTTAAGTTTTACGTCTTTTTCATGGTACAGATCTTGCAGCTTTGGGTAAAAACAATAGGAGCAAGCAGGACCCGGAACCAATCTATGTGGCATAAATTCAAACGGAAATACGTCACCACCTCTCGTGGCATATACCCCATTGACTCGAAGGGGGTACCCGATGCGTCAACATGTGACGCTGAGGGAACCTCCCCAAGCGTCATTATATGACGAGTTGTTAGTGAGATTGTATTGATATATCTATCAAATCAAAAATTTAATCAAATTTTATTTGTATAGCACATTTCAGCAGCAAGGCATTTCAAGGTGCTTTACATAATAAAATTAAAAAAAACCCAGAATGTGACATTGAATAAACGGTGAGAAAGAGATTTTGAAAAAAAAAAAAAGATTAAAAAAGATAAAAACATACTTTTGTTACGGAATTTAAGCGCCTGTCGTCACTGGACTCCGCCGTCCGTTTAACACGGGTATTATCCAGGCCCCGTCGCCTGACAGGACAAGGTCTCCAACCTTTCAGCACCAGGCTCCTTCCACCTGTCACGCGAATTTTTGCGCTAGGACTTTGCCGTAATACACAGATTTTTGTGCACTATTTTTACCTGTTATAGAGTCTAAAATTTACAGGGATTTTCTGTGCGCGCAATGACCCTCAGTCACTCGCCACTTTTACATTATTAGAAATAAGAATAAAAAGAAATTGATAAATAGATAAAAAGTAAAGATAAAAACATTAAAAACATCGAAGACATCAAAACCCACACTCTAATCCTAATTTAGCCATAAGGAACTCTAAACATGTGGTTTTAAGGTGATTTTAAATGCACCCAATGTTTCAGCTGTTTTACAGTTTTCTGGAAGTTTGTTCCAAATTTGTGGTGCATAGAAGCTGAATGTTGTTTCTGGATGCAGAGCAGAACCAGAACCAGAAGATCTGAGGGGTCTAGACGGTTGGTACAGCAATAACAGATATTTAATGTATTGTGGTGCTAAACTGTTCAGTGATTTATAAACTAACAACAGTATTTTAACGTCTATTCTTTGAGCTACAGGGAGCCAGAGGAGGGACTTTAAAACTGGTGTTATGTCTCTATCTTCCTGGTTTTAGTGAGAACAGCAGCAGCAGCTTCTGGATCAGCTGCAGCTGTTTGATTGATTTATTAGTCAGACCTGTGAAGACGCTGTTCCAGTAATCAATGCGGCTAAAGATAAACACATGGATGAGCTTCTCTAGATTGTGCTGAGACATCAGTCCTCTAATCCTGGAGATGTTCTTCAGGTGATAGAAGGCCGACTTTGTGACTGTCTTAATGTGACTGAAGGTTCAGATCAGAGTCCATCACTACTCCCAGGTTTCGGGCTGATCGCTGGTTTTCAGTTGTAATAACTGAAGCTGTGCATTGATTCTAGTTCGCTCATCTTTAGGTCCAAAGATAATAACTTCAGTTTTGTTTCTGTTCAGCTGGAGAAAGTTTTGGCACATCCACACATTTATCTGTTCTAAGCATCTATTCAGTGATTGGATGGGTTCAGAGTCACCTGGTGACATCGTGATGTAGAGCTGTGCATCATCCGCATAGTTATGGTAGCTAGTCTTATTTCCTGTTATAACCTGAGCCAGTGGGAGCATATAAATATTGTAAAGAAGGGGTCTATATTGTCCTGGTTTTCTTCCAGGGCAATCCTGGAAGTTAGAGGCTGAAAAGGATAGGAGACTGAGGCGTATGTTCACCTTCCAGCAGGAAAACGAGCCTAAACTTACAGCCGGTGCTACAAAGGAATGGTTCCGACCTGGAAAGCTTCCGGTCCAACAAACCACCACAAAAATGGCAGAATTTTCTCTTCAATACATAAACTTTCACCCCAGTTCTGCTAAAGACGTAAGTATTTGGTTCCGTTTGTGTTCTACCTCACAATTGTGTGCCATTATTTGAAGCTCTATCACATAAAATCTCAGTTAAATATACATATAAAAGAAAACTCTATAAAAGTTGAACAGATATGAATACTTTGGCAAGTCATACTATGGAAGCTGTTATTTCCTGTAGATGAAACAGATTTTTACAGTCTCAGAATAATGTCAGAAATGATCATTGAGGCTGTTTTACTGTACAGGACTTCTTTAGTGGCATGTTTGGTAGGAATTTCAACTTTTTACCCTATTTTACAATAAACATGTTATTGTGCTTTATTCTCACTTGCAGATATTCAAATTGTGGTGAATAACTATTTTATGTTAGTTTCTCTTTGATATTAAATGGGTTTTTGTATTTATAAAAAAAAAATGTTGATCATGATTCATTTACAGAAACTTCAGTCCCAACTATGTCAGCATATTTTTGTGTAGCAATAATTTACATATGAATCAGCCTTAACAGTTTAACACTGAAGCCAGGGTTTCTAACTGTTTCATAAAAACCATCTCATCAAGATTTAACTAACACAACACATAAATTATGTCCTTCTCTGTCATTTGCGTGAAAATAATAACTCATTAAATCGGAAGGTTGAGTGGAAATGTTGAAAGTGATGCTCATATCAATTTGGGGAGCTCTGCAGGAAGCATGAGAGCTTGCTGTATTTGATTTATATATTAGGAAATAAACACAGGAAAGGCTGTCAAAATTTATCAGTCAGGTTTATGCCTGTGTTTATGAGTTTCTCATAAACATTAAATTCATTATTCAATTTCTTATCCACTAGCAGAACCTGAAGAGTCGGTTTGCAGTTGTCTACCTGTTTGCAATGTGGATAAATCAGAGGTTGAATGAAATTAATGAAACTCAATTAAAGGCACATCCAAGGAATTAAAACCAGAACGGTTGGAGCTTAATTCAGGGAAATTAAGTTTCTTGTAAAGGCAGGGGGTTTCATGGAGTTTAGTTGAAATGAGCGATTTGATGACGAGGTTTCAAAGACAGAAAGAGAGACGGAAAATTTTGATTCAAGTGTTGATCAACCAAAGGAGCCAAAAAGCTCTGAGGTAGCTAGAATGTTCGAAGGAATGTCAAGCAGTGCAGTTTGCTGGAAAGTCAAAGAACAGTTTATGAATTATTCACCACATCTTCTGTAGGAGAAACCTCAGGAAAACCTTGAGCTGGAGCATCAAACCTCCATCAGTGATGGAAGAAGTTAGTTTGTATGTAAAGCATCCTGACACGGCTTTGTGTGGCGCTGCATAAATAAACCAGCTATCTGACGCTGCTGGTTTCACTTTGCTTAATGTTTCCTACAACTGTGGTTGAAAGTGAACTCTGGTCCGTTTAATCTACAGTGTAGGTCATAAGTTTACATACAGTCACGATCAGCCTGAATGTCACGTTTACTATGAGCATTTCCTAACAGACGCATAAAGGCTTAACATATACTTCCTCCCCCAGTAACATTTGGATAAAGGTCTCTTACTTTGTGTGTTTTTCTATATTTCCTTAGCCAACAACCTTCAGGCATAATTCTGAATGGATATTTGACTATATTTGTAACAAATACAGTTTAGTTTATTTCAGTTGGTTCATGTCTTGGTGTAGAATCAGTTTTTAAGTGTATTTCATACATTTTCTACTGCAATAACACAAAATCTCACCAAGTATTTTTGGTCTAGTTTCTAGACCATATGTCTTGTTTTAAAACACTTGTTTTAAGACAAAACTAACTTACAATAGCTTTCCAGATACAGGAATTTATTTTAAGTCAAGTCCTTGATTTTGATTTAAAAAGTGAAAGATTGTTTCACTTATGGAGAAAATAGCTTGTTACAAGTGAAATAATCTGCCTGGTGAACGAGAACTCTTTCAAAAGAGAATTCACAAAAAAATCAGGCCTTCGCTCCTGATTCTTCATTTTATATTTCAAAGTAATTTGTTGTACAATCAGTCCAACCTGGAAAAATACCTCTCATTAAATAAATCACTGAACAAACAAGATTAATATGATGTTCACAACAGTGACAGTTTAATCGTCTTCATTGAAAGTGCTAAAGTTGTCCAGTTTTATCAGTCTTCACCTAAAGCCTCCAACCAGATGTCCGTCTTTTTTTTTTATTTTTATGGACAGGCGGTTTTAAAAACGTCTTGAGACACAAAGGGTCAAAGGTCACGGCCCAACATAGTGAGCCCCTGCAGGGTGACGGGAGCATCCTGCTTTCAGTTTTCCTGAGGGGAAGTGAGTCTTTGTGTTTCAGAGTCCCAGACTCAACAGGACGTCAGTGTGTGAGGTGATAAAACCCAACGCTTCACTCTGGCTTCTGATTCCTGCACTTCACTCCACAACTCATCAAAATCACCCAAGAAGGTTTTTAATAACCAAGTGGGTCAGTATTGGTTTACTCCTGAGTTCAGGTAAAACCGTCTTTTAGAGAATATGTTACTGCAACATTTAGGAAGCATGGGTTAATGGATTTAAGTGTGTAATCAAGTTAAATCGGACTTCCTAACCCTTCAAAAATCATGTGCAGCAAACAAATCAATATGCGAGAAAACTTTGTGCTGCAGGCTTGATGTTCCTCCATGGAGCATTTTGCCATTAACATTAGATCGAGTCGCTCTCTATCGACCTTAAAGCCTTCACAGAATGTGAAACATGAACAACAGCATGAAATTGAAAACCAAACTGCAGATTTTGTGAATACAGTCTGAGGCAACTTTGTTCAAGCTGCATCACAATATTGGTTTTGTTGCTCACATAAATAAATTCTGACCAATCAATCAATTCACTAGAGTAAAGCTGCTTCTGGTTGCCAGGACAATGTTATTTTAAAACTTCAGGCCTGTTATTAAACACGCTGAAGGTATTACAGCCAAGTGAATATTTTAGTGATCGAGTTTTGAGACTGTTTCTAGTCATTGGCATGACTCTAAAAAGTTCATATCATTATAAATTCTGATTCATGGTTGAACAGAAAAGTCAAAGTCAACTCCACTAACTGTGAAAAAATTTATATCATGCACAGGAGATTGTAATATTTTATTTTGTCATCTTCCTTACTAATGGTGTTTTCCTCAGTATGAATACATAACAAAAAATCATGTGACAGATTAAATAAAGTCCATCCTGTTCAACCAATTTCCCTTTAGCACTGAAGAAAAGCATCTCTACAGCATGATGCTGCCACCACCGTGTTTCACCATGAGGATTGTGTTCACTTAGTTTTGTGAATGAAGACTGAAAAGGTCGTCTGACCAGAACATCTTCCTCCATATTTTGACTGCGTCGCTAAAAGAACTTTATAACTGATTTTTTTTTATCAGGTTTTCTTATTCCATAAAAGGCAGAATCATGGACGACATGATTAATATCTGACCTGCTGATTGATTACAATTTTATTTGTTGTTTTTGTTGTTTATTTATTTTGGATATTGAAAATGTTCTAGTGTTAGATGTTCGTTGGATCTTTGAGAATGTGGTCTTGCATTATTGTATAAACTAGTAACATTATTTTACTTGAAAATGGTCTCATTTATTGCAAAGAATTCTGGGACAATTTATTACACCAATAATAATAATAATAATAATAATAATAATAATAATAATAATAATAATAATAATAATAATAATAATAATAATAATAATAATAATAATAATAATAATAATAATAATAATAATAATAATAATAAATACATAGATATTTAGATATGAATACTTCTGCATCACATTTCTCACATCTCTCTCTGGTTGCTCCCAGATGAAGATGGCTCATTTGGGTCATATTTTGTAGGAACCACAGATCCAGAGAGCGACTTGGCAGAGAGCCTGGCACAAACAGAAAACTAAACTAAACTAGATCCTAGAAACTCACAGAGGGGACAAATCCTCTCTCTGCAGCCCTGGTGTTCGCTGCTGCTGCTGCACCGGTGGAACAGTGGAAAAGCTAATCCATAGATCCGAAGCGTGTGGGCTCACAGACAATTGCATAAGCCCCGCCATGGCAGAGTAGATTAACCTACAGTGATAACCACAGGCTATTGACGTCAGCACGGCTCTGCCTCAGCGCTCAGCCTACTCTTCTGCATCCCCAACATGCGCCTCTTTAGATTGCATAGAGCTGGCCCATGATGATAACAGAGAGGCATATAGGTCAGCCTCATCGCTCACAGGACGTTAGCTGAGCTTTAGCAGTGGCCTGCAGCTTTTATTCTCTTAAATAATGGGGTATATGCCACGAGAGGTGGTGACGTATTTCCGTTTTAATTTATGCCACATAGATTGGTTCCGGGTTCTGCTTGCTCCTATTGTTTTTACCCAAATCATACCATGAAAAAGACGTAAAACTTAAAATATCTGTGAGCTACTGGTACAACAATCGAGTTTTGTGGTGTGTCGTTGTGTCCAGTAATTAACCCGTAGCCATCCAGTGCTGTAATGTAATGTCCAGTGTAGTACTGTAGCCAAAACTTAGCCACTACAGCTAACACCCGGTTTGTAGCTGCCTGCTATTTCAAAGCTTGAGGATATTAAAGATCCAGCATCAGAAATGGGAAGACGGAGGTTAAAAGGGAGCTGTACGTTCTTCGTTTACTGGAATAATTTGTTGGAGGAAAATAATGCCGGAGGAAATCCACTGCTACGGGAACAGGCTGAGAACAGAGGCAGCGATTCGGCACATGGTAAGTCAATACTTGTGTTGATGTTTGCGTTTGTGTTATACAGAGTATGAAATTATTTTTAGGCGACTCCTTAGCTTTTTTTTTATGTGACAATTATATAAAATGGATTTAACATGTAGTCCAAGCGATACCAAGCACAGTAATTTAAGAACAGACGAGGGCAGCAACGCTTCAGCCCAACTAATCAGTCAGATTAAGGTCCAAAACCTTCGCTTTACAACTGTAAGTGCCACAGATCCACATAAAAACCCACAGAACAAATGGTAGAAATCACGTATTTCCCGAATCCCGAAAATATGACATCTACCTTTGCTGTTTCATAATTATAATCCATGTTAGAGTGAATTTTTTCACTTGGCTGCTATAATTTGTTCTTGTGTTACACAACGCAATTTGTCTTTTTTCCCCTCTGAGATTCTGCTTAGAAAATGAGGTTATGACTGCATTTTGTTTTTAAAATGGTAAATTTAGTTTTGCCTCGACTTTTATAAACTAATGCCTCTTATATGAATAATTTTTCGTATTACTGTTGGTGCAGGTATTAGGCCCACACGGTGCTTTGCCTGCTAGTTGTTTAAATTAATTTCAGCTGCACACTTTCAAAAGAGTATTCAGATTTTAACATGCATTTTCTAAGTAGTATTGTAGTTCACTCTTACTCAGTAACTTCAGTGTTGTTACAACTCTGAAACATTTTTTTTTTTTGCAGTTTCTTTGTGATACCAGAACTATTTCACTTAAACATTTAATTTCCTGAGATATTGTCAATTTATTTTCAAGCAAAACTCTCAAAAAGAGCTGAGGATTTATTAGTTTTGATTACGTTGTGCAGCTAAGTATGGACACTTATTAGTTTTCTTTTTAATTTTTCAGGTTTGCATCGCAACACCTCGTGATGTTTCTGAGCCATGATCGTTGTGCTGATTACCTTTCCATTGGATCCAAACACCTGGACCAGCTGACCGGTACGGCGTCCATCAGTCCACGGTCTGCCGACTCATCACAACGTGGACTAACTTTTTATTTACTTGGTTAAACTATGATCTTGAACCCAGAGCACCAGAAATGCAAAAATCTACCTGCAGACTTTGTTGGCCTCCCTGACACTGCAGTCATCCTGGACGGGGCTGAGCCGGACTTCCTCTCCTCCAGTGATGAGTTTTCATCACCAGTAAAGGCAAAACAAGTCTGATGTCTGATTAGCTGCTAGGAAGTATATTATATATTCACTGTTCATTTTGCTATCCTGTTTGTACCTACAATAAAATTTAATCTCATTTGTAATACTCTACATTTCACAAACTTTTTCCCCTTTTCTCAGTGTTTATGTTATATCAAGTATTTGCATGTAGATCAGGAATTCAAGTGAGATGTTGAAATGCAACACATTTAGGTTATTCCAGCAAATAAATTTGAATATTAAGTAATATGTAGTTAGTCATATAATTTAATATGCTGAATAAGGCTGGATGATACAAGATTTTTTTTCATACCAGATTTGATTTTAATCAATTCCTCCCGTTCTCAATTTCTATACTAAAATCTCAGAAAATACTTTCAAAAAATGCCTTTATTTCAATCATCTGTTCTGTGAGTTGTGTAGGGGAGCATTAAGGTCAGGATACAATAAATTTTAATTACAAGAATGCAGTCATCGTTACAGCAGAATAAAGATGCAATTTTATAACAATGTCTTAAAATTACAAGAAGTCGTTTTAATGAGAAATAAAGATTCAGATTGATCTGAAGTAACCAGCTCAGTCCATGTGGTTCTGACATTTGTCAGTAATCAAGAGGATGTTCATTTCCACCTCAACTGACCAGGTGAGCATTAAGGTAAAAATAAAAAAATACTGTATAAACAAATACTGTATACAAAACGGAAAAAGAGCAACTGATAGAAATACTTTCTATATAAAGAAAAGCAAAAACGTTAATAGCAGGAGAAAAGTTGTTGGCAACAATAGCTCAGCCAATCTCTCCCTCCAGGAAGTCATCAAACAGAACTCCTGTCCAACTCCAACTATAATAAAGATTAAAAAAGAAAGAAAATGGAAAGTTAAAATAATCACAAATTAATAATTCAGATCTAATGCGTTCTGGAATCTATTGACATTTTACAAATTTCACAAATCAATTAGAAGGTTTCACAAATGTTTTATTTATTCTGCTGTTAGTACAGAATAATCTAGTTAGGTTTGAAATGTCTAGGTGTTGTTTTTAAAGTACAACACATTAAAAAAGCTCAAGATAGTGAAAAATTAAGAGTAATCGCCCTTTAGCTATTTTCTGAATTAGATGCTACATTCGGAAGCTAACTTCCGCTTCGACGATAGCTTGGGTACAATATAGACAGATCTATATATGTTTATATCTTTATCTATACAGCATAGATATGTAGATTGCACACTGCACAGATAATCAAAACACTTAACATTTACATAGCACCTTTGTAAGCTTGTCCCTGTTAGCTACGTCAGACATATGAGGCATTATGATGAATACAAACAATTTATTAACTTACCTTCAAAGTTATTGTGAAGTTTTGACACATCCAGCTTAAATGATTTTGTAAATAATACAATTTAATGCAAAGTTGACACTTTTAATGGACTTTTAATGCAACTTTAGAGCAACTTTGCATTAAAAGTGTCATTATTTACTGAATGACATTTCATGACAACTGTCATAGACATTCACAAAGACTTCTTCATGTTCATAACAGCTGTTATGTCATGTTTATGACTGTGCCATGTCAGTCTTATGCACACCTCTTCAGATAAAGTGTTACCGAAAACCGTTTATTCGCCACATTGATGGCTACGCTAATTAGCTTTAGCATTAAGTTTTCTATGTTGTAGTGAACCAGCTGTAGTGTAGCAAAGACTAAGTGGGAAGAGATGAGCACAAGAGTGATTGACAGCATTAAGATCTTCCATCTTATACAGTCACAACATAATGATAATTTTAACCAGAATGTTAAAAAACTTTTTTTTAAAGTTACATACTGCAGCTTTACTATTTTTGGTGTCTGGAAAATGAGCTGTGTCAAAAATCTCCTGGTTTTGACATCACAGTCGGCGAGCGCTGCCTAAGCAACCCAAGCAGCCATTGCAAAACCAGCTGGTCAGCTGGTTTTACAATGGCTGCTGGTAAAGAAAAAAGTTTGGTTGTTGACTCTTTGTAATTATTTTCACATTTATAAAATGTCAGAGATGAGGAAGTATAAGTAGAAACACTGAAAAGGCAGCAGCAGTTAATTTGCATACAAGTGACAGAGCCCTACACAGTTCATACTGAAAGGAGCTCAAAATATGCCAAACTGAGCACCTGAAATCTCATTTCAAGGATTTGTGCCAAAAATGTAAAGAATATTTTTTATTTAGCCAATAAATCTATTTTAATTTATTTAAAAGGAAGCATAGCAAGTCCCCTTTAATAAAATGTTGTGGCACAATTGGAAGATGAAGCTTTTTTAGATTGATTCATAGTTCAGTTTTTATGACCAACATTTTGCCATCATTCATCCCTCCTTCTCTCTGCTCATTCTGACTCCTTTCAAACATCGGAGCAGCAGCTCAACTCCAAACTCTCCCCTGATCCCAAAAGCTGATCATAACAAATCAAAGTTAGCCTAAGTGGCTCCATAGTGGAGTAGTTTTCACATTGATCGTCCAGGAGGAACTCAGGGAATGTGATGTCAGAGGATTAACTCGGCCTGCCTCTTCCCTTTTTTAAAATATTTATAACCCACGTTTACCTAATGCCTTCTATAACCAGACATCAGAGAAACAACTTCCAATCTTTACAAGATGTATTTCTGGACATGATGTAATGATTGAAGGTGAATATCCTCACTCGCTAAAAGGACAGTCTGAATACATGCAGCCATGTAATAAATAAAAAAAATATATATCACACCTAGAATCTACCTAATTTAGACACAAAGATGTTCAATGTCAAGTTTAACAATCCTGAGAAATTATAAACAACAAAACTGAAAATACTTCCAGTTTTCTCTAAACTGAAGTAAAAAATTAATTTCTGATAGATCAGCACACCACTCACTTAAAATTGCTAAAGGTGTAGAATGATGTAAAATCAACATTTTGAGTTTTACATTATGTATATGAGGATTATATTATAATCAAAAACCTATCTGGGATGTTGCCTTGATTCTTTCACTAGCTGAAAAATCACTTAATCTCCATTCAGCTGCACAAAACACCTGGTTGGATTTAGCCCCACCTTTAAGGCAAAGCTCCAGCTTCCAATCCTATAAAGAAATATAAAACAACTGTAGTAAAATAAATGAATTTCTGATCAGGAGTTAATCAGGACCCTCCACATTTGTCCCCACTTAAACTCATACATAGGTGCATCACTTCAGCAGGAGAGAAAACACCCTGGGAAGATGAAAGAGCTTCCTGAAGCTTTCAGAAAGACGATTGTTTATGACTCTGGAGTGGGATGTAAAGAGGACTCACTGCAATCAGCCATTCCACTGTGAGGAAATGAGTTTACAAGTGGAGGACGTTCAAAACCACTCAGCCCTCTGGCCATCCAATCAGGTTTCCCAAAACAGAGCATTAAAAAAAACAGAACTATGACAAGACCCACAGCATGTTGTTGATGTTGTAAGTATGAAAATGCATATGATCTGAGACTGTCCACGTTTGAAGGCCAGACTGAAGTTAGACAGAGAGCATAATCAGAAACCATGCAGGACTTCTGGAATAATGTCTTTGAACAGATAAGTCTAAAATGTATTTGTTTTAGCATCTCGACAGAGCGCACGTGTGGGATAAATCGTAAGGCAGTGGTCCCCAGACTTTTTCCTATGAGGGCCACATAACTTTTCCCTCCTCTGGTGGGGGCCGGAGTCAGTTTGTAACAGAAGAAGTGTTACACATTTATCACCTGCGCTGCCGGAAATTGTTGATGGGGAAGGAGGGGGTTTGAAGGTTGAAACTGGGGGGTTTGAAGGTTGAAACTGGGGGGTTTGAAGGTTGAAACTGGGGGGTTTGAAGGTTGAAACTGGGGGGTTCGTTTCTTGATTGATTTTTACCCAGAAAGCACATGGGCTAAAACCGTTAGTGAAACTGTCACTGGGACTGACTAGTTTATATTTCATTGAGGGAAACCTGGAATGCGGCGTTCATAACAAACACGTGTTCATCTGCTCTACTGCTAGCAAACAACAGTACTGATAAAATAACATAAAAGTCAAGCAGTTCCCTAAAAGTCCAACAGATGGCAGCAATGCACCATGCAAAACAAAACACCCACAGTTTACAGGACACACCTCCTGCTAAAGAGCCCCCTGGTGGTTGAAGAAAAATCCACATATAAACTGGAAAATACAATATATGAAAAAAATAATTGAATTAATTGAAATTAATTAGGGGGCCGGACCAAATGTGGTGGCGGGCCGTAGCTTGGGGACCACTGCCGTAAGGAATACAACCTCCCACCAGCTGTGGTGCATGGAGTTGGCAGTGTCATGGTGTGGGAAGCTTTGCTGCAGCTCAGAGTCCAGCATGAATCCCATCAGGCTTCAGATATCTGGACATGGAGAACTGGGACAATTCCTCCTGACAGAACTGGGTACGGTTTGTATCATTCTTCTTGCACACCTTTTCAGTTCAGGCCTTTGAGACCGACACTCACTCAACTTTGACATTATTATTCTTAAACCACTTTGTACTTAATTTGCTGTTGTGATCTAATCTTTACCTCCTGAGATGTTCCTTTAATATTTCCACACCAGTTTTCTTCTACATTTTACCCTCTGCTATGTGAAGTGCACCAGTCTCTCCTGCTGCTCTCAAACACAATGTAAAAGTTATTATGTGCAAACTTCTACATTTTAGCTTCATCTGACCATGGAACAATTTTTGTTTAGTTACAAGTTTATTCAATCTAAAAATAAATAATAATAATATTATTATTATTATTATTATTATTATTATTATTATTATTATTATTATTATTATTATTATTATTATTATTATTATATGACATTATGATAATAATGATAAGTATTATTGTCATTATTATTAGTAGTAGTAGTCAATCAACACTCCAACTGCAATCACAGAAATTCAAAACCAAGTCTAAGAAAAATAATTCCCGAATTGTATAGATCAACAATATGTAGATTGAATGAAGCTATTCAGCTCATATGCGCCCATCGTTATATGTTCATTACAAATAAACCATTTCCATTCTTCATAGTTTTAGTTTAGACTCGGGCTATTAACAAGCCCGAGTCTGTCAGGATTTTAATCAACAATTAAAATCCTGACAGACAAAAATGAATTAAAAATCATCAAGATTAAAAAGTAAGTAAATCGCCATTACGAAGCTTTCAATCAGATTTCAGATGTTTCCATGACCACATGTCTTCCTGAAGGCCGACAGGAAGACAGAAAATGTTTGATCTGACTTAATTAAACACAGTAAAGGGCTATGCGTTATTTTATTGGTTTCAGTGTGGATTTTCATTGAGTCGCGGTTTTTTGCCCTATAGCTGCTGATGCTAGAGTTTGTATTCAGAGTGAATGCATTGACTGTATGCGATCCTCAGGGTTTCCTTGCACTTAAAACTTTTTAACCTAATTTGAATAATGACCTGAACTTAACACACTGTTTGGTAACAATAGACCCTTTTCACATGACGTCACACAACTTCCGTTATGGCTCGAAACAGTGTATCTTTAGTTCCGGTGTGTGGAGTTAACGCTGTTTCTGGACTCTAAAGCTGTTGCCACAAATACAATTTGAAGATATATCACTATTTGCAAACAATTTTTCTTTATCAACATCATCTAAACTGGGCAAATTCTTCGCTGATTGATACCAGTTTAACTACGAAGGTACGTGTTTTGGTTTTTTCTAGCTGTTAGTTGATATGCTAGGATAGCAATGGTAATTTGTTAGGTTACGTGTAGTATATAAAGCGGATCTATTTACTTCAGCGGAACCACTCCCTTAGCGACTGAGGTTATCCGCCAGTGTATTGATATGTGTAACGTTGTAGCGAAAATAAAAAAACATTGTAACCGTCACGTTCATGTTACTTTCAAGCTGAATTCTTCTTTTAAATATACTATGTTGGAGTAAAGACACAACAAATTGGCGACGAGGAATCTGAACCCCAAACAACTGCCCGGAATGAGACTTTGAACCGGTGGGAAGAGAAAAAAAAAACGACGAAATAGAGCAGGAGACAAAACAAAAACCTAGCAAAGAATCCGTGAGTAACGGTGCATAGCACACAGTGAAAGGATAACGGATAATATCTGGATTTCATGTCCAGGATGGCTTGCGTTGGAAAAGTAGAGGAGTTTGATAGTTCAAGTGGAGACTGGGAATCATACATAGAGCGAGTGGAGTTGTACTGCGACGCTAATGATATCGAGGATGAAAAAAAAAGTTCCGTCCTCCTCAGTCTAATGGGAGCTAAAACTTACAATCTACTTCGTAATCTCCTGAGCCCTGCTAAACCATCGAGCAAGTCATATGAAGACATTGTTGATACGTTGCAGAAGCACTTGAATCCCGCACCACTAGTGATAGCGGAAAGATTCAGGTTTCAACGAAAGATGAAAGCGTATCTGAGTATATGGCCGAACTGCACAAACTCTCGCAGCACTGTGACTTTAAAACGGGCCTTGACGATGCTTTGAGAGATCAATTGGTCTGTGGCATGCATTGTTCAAGCACACAAAAAAGGCTACTGTCCAAAAAAGAGCTAGATTTGAAGAAAGCACTTGAACTAGCTATCTCAATGGAAACAGCAGCTAAGGGTGCATCGGAGCTACAAAAGAAAAGCTTAGAAAACGAAGTGCATCAAATGTCCTTGAATGGGAAAAAGCAAAAATGCTACAGGTGTGGTAAATCCTCACACAATGCAAACGACTACTGGTTCCGAGAAAAGACATGCACAAAATGCCACAAACAAGGCCACATAGAAAGAGCATAAAAATCAGACCAAACCAATACCCAAAAAGGAAAATCTGGAAAGAACAAAGGTTTTAAACCTAAATCAAAGGCCAAAGCAAATGAAATGCACAAAGTTACAGAACATTCTGACAACACAAACAGCAGTGAGGACGATGACCTGTCATGCTTAGAGCTGCATAGCATAACCAAAGAAGACAGAAACATAATATGGGTCACGACTACAGTGTCTGTAGTGTCACTAAAGATAGAACTGGACACAGGTTCAGCTTTGTTAGTGATCTCCGAAACCGATTATGACAGGCTGTTGTCCCACTTACCACTGCAAAAGACATCAGTGATGTTAAAAACCTACACAGGTGAAAAAGTGTCACCAAAGGGGAAACTTAAAGTGGATGTGGTCTATGGTGACCAAAAACACAAGCTAGACCTCTATGTATTGAAAACCACAGGCCCAGCGTTAGGGTGTGAATGGCTGAGAAGAATTCAGCTTGACTGGCATGCAATAAAAGCCCTGAATATCTCAACAGGCCTCAAGAGCTCTACCAGTAGGCCTGAGCAAAGATTGTCACAGTTATTGGAGGCTAATGCACACGTGTTCGAGAAAGGCATTGGTAAACTAAAACACCTAAAAGCAAAAATATTACTTGACAAAGATGCCAACCCAAGATTCCACAAGGCACGCCCGGTGCCGCATGCCCTACGTCCCAAGATAGACGCTGAACTGCAAAGCTTAGAGGCATCCGGGATTCTCTCAAAAGTTGACTGCAGTGACCGGGCTACGCCCATTGTTCCTGTGATGAAGAAAGGTAAAGGTGAAGTGCGTATATGTGGGGACTTCAAAGTGAGCATCAAACCGGTGCTGCGCACGGTGCAGTACCCCCTTCCACGAATAGAGGACATCTTCTCATCCTTGGCTGGTGGGGAGAAGTTTTCAAAGATTGACTTGTCACAAGCCTATCTCCAGATGGAAGTGGAGGAGTCAAGCAAAAAGTTCCTAACCATCAACACTCATAAGGGACTTTACCAATACAATCGTCTTGTGTTTGGTGTTGCTTCAGCCCCACCAGTCTGGCAAGGGCTATGGATCAGGTGCTCCAGGACATACCTGGAACACAGTGCTACCTGGATGATATTATCATAACAGGAAAAGATGATGATGATCACTTCCAAAACCTGAGCAAAGTACTCACCAGGCTGAATGAGTATGGCCTACGGGCAAAGAGACAGAAATGTGAGTTTTTCAAAAGTGAAATCTCATACTGCGGACATGTCATTGACAAGCACGGCTTGCACAAGTCACAAGAGAAAATTGAGGCAGTGCTGAAAGCACCTAAACCTGAAAATGTGTCACAACTCAGATCGTATCTGGGTCTCGTCAACTATTACCACAAGTTTCTGCCAAACCTTACCTCAGTGCCGTATCCACTGTATCCGCTGCTACAGACATTGGTCAGAAAAATGTGAAAAGGCATAAACAGAAACAAAGAGACTAATAACATCTGACGAGCTACTTGCCCACTATGATCCATCCGTCTAGCATGTGATGCGTCCCCGTACGACATCGGCGCAGTCCTGTCGCACACAATGGATAATGGACTTAAACGCCCAATTGCATTTGCTTCAAGGTCTCTGTCAAATGCCGAACACAATTATGCACAGATAGACAGGGAGGCCCTTAGCCTAGTATGGAGCATCAAAAAGTTCCACCATTACCTCTATGGCCGAAGGTTTACCTTAGTGACTGATCATCAGCCCCTAGTATCAATATTCAATCCACGAAAAGGAGTCCCAGTGATGTCAGCTGCGCAACTACAGCGATGGGCCCTGTTCTTAGGAGCACACTCGTATGACATTGAGTTCAAGGGGACTAAACAACATTGCAATGCTGATGGTTTGTCACGCCTCCCACTGTCAACTTCTGTGGAGAATCCACCATCCACAGGTGACCCGGCAGAAATGTTCCACACAACACTGGTAGACCAACTACCAGTTACAAATGTCATGATACGAAAAGAAACGCGGAATGACTCAACACTTTCCAAGGTGTACGACATCACAGTACAAGGCTGGCCTGCCCATGGGAATCCATGCTTTCCTGAGTTTTCAGCAAGACGTGATCAGCTGTCAGTCTGCCAGGGAACCTTGATGTGTGGATCACGTGTGGTAGTGCCCTCCAAGCTTCGCACCAGAGTGTTGGACAGTCTGCATGAGGCTCACGTAGGTACAGTGAAGATGAAAAGTCTGGCCCGTAGCTATGTAAGATGGGCAGGGATAGATAAACAGATTGAGGACATCACCAAAACCTGCCCAGGATGCCTGAGCGTTCAAAACGCACCACCACAGGCTCCCCTACACCCGTGGGAATGGCCGTCTGCACCCTGGCAGAGAGTGCACATTGATTTTGCTGGTCCGTTCATGAGCTCTATGTTTCTCATAGCTGTGGATGCTCACTCTAAATGGCCAGAAGTAGTCCCAATGAAATCAACATCATCAGAAAAGACTATCTCTGTCCTGAGAACCATCTTCGCCAGGAATGGCCTGCCTGAGCAAATTGTGAGTGACAATGGCCCACAGTATACTTATGAAGAATTCCAAGACTTCATGAAAAAGAATGGTATCAAGCATTTCAAGTCAGCACCTCACCTGGCAACAAACGGGTTAGCAGAACGGTTCGTACAAACATTCAAAGGGTCCATAAAAGCAATGACAAACGAAGACATCTCTCTTCAGCACAAAATTGACAATTTCCTCTTGGTGTACCGCAATTCTGTCCATGCAACAACTAATCAGACACCTGCAATGCTGTTTATGAACAAACAGCTGAGATCTCGCATTGACCTTCTAAAGCCAAACCTGAGGAGAGAAGTGCAGAACAAACAGTTCAGCAGCTTTTCGGGTAAACCGCCAAGGAGCTTCGATGTGGGACAGCAGGTCCTGGCACGTGACTACCGAGGAGAAAAGTGGACGCCTGGAAAGATAACCACTAGGAGCGGCCCCCTGATGTACAAGGTGGACACTGGAGAGCATACCCGGAGACGTCATGTGGATCAGCTGTTGAATGCTCAACCAACCGTGTACGATCAAGCATTTTACATGAATGCTCATGTAAAATGCTTGATCGTATTAAACTCTCCTCACTAACGCTAGTTTCACCACCCGCTAGGTAGCGACATTACCTGAAGCCACAAGTACAAAACTTAACAGTTATGCCAAACACCCGCTACTCCACCACGTCCTGAGAAGTTAAACTCCTGCTACGATCGAGACATGAGGGGGAAAACGCTGTCTTAGATATAGATAGATAGAAATAGATATTAATGTTTCATTGGAGAAATGTGATGATCTATCTATCTATCTATCTATCTATCTATCTATCTATCTATCTATCTATCTATCTATCTATCTATCTATCTATCTATCTATCTATCTATCTATCTATCTATCTATCTATCTATCTATCTATCTATCTATCTATCTATCTATATTAGCTCATTAACTAGGAATAACAACTTTATATCCTTTTCAACAGGTTACACTTGATTCTGCTGTGGTGCCTGTGGACACAAAGTGCATGAAGTTTGTGCTCAGCTGGGAAAACCTTGTGGATCACATGGTGGGACTTCTGCTTCAAACTGCTCACTACAGTATAGCATCGTCTCTGTCATCCACCAGTTCACTGCAGACTGGCACCAGTTCACTGCAGACTGGCACCAGTTCACTGCAGACTGGCACCAGTTCACTGCAGACTGGCACCAGTTCACTGCAGACTGGCACCAGTTCACTGCAGACTGGCACCAGTTCACTGCAGACTGGCACCAGTTCACTGCAGACTGGCACCAGTTCACTGCAGACTGGCACCAGTTCACTGCAGACTGACACCAGTTCACTGCAGACTGGCACCAGTTCACTGTAGACTGGCACCAGTTCACTGCAGACTGGCACCAGTTCACTGCAGACTGGCACCAGTTCACTGCAGACTGGCACCAGTTCACTGTAGACTGGCACCAGTTCACTGCAGACTGGCACCAGTTCACTGCAGACTGACACCAGTTCACTGTAGACTGGCACCAGTTCACTGCAGACTGGCACCAGTTCACTGCAGACTGACACCAGTTCACTGCAGACTGGCACCAGTTCACTGTAGACTGGCACCAGTTCACTGCAGACTGGCACCAGTTCACTGCAGACTGGCACCAGTTCACTGCAGACTGGCACCAGTTCACTGCAGACTGGCACCAGTTCACTGTAGACTGGCACCAGTTCACTGCAGACTGGCACCAGTTCACTGCAGACTGGCACCAGTTCACTGTAGACTGGCACCAGTTCACTGCAGACTGACACCAGTTCACTGCAGACTGGCACCAGTTCACTGCAGACTGGCACCAGTTCACTGCAGACTGACACCAGTTCACTGCAGACTGGCACCAGTTCACTGTAGACTGGCACCAGTTCACTGCAGACTGACACCAGTTCACTGCAGACTGGCACCAGTTCACTGCAGACTGGCACCAGTTCACTGCAGACTGACACCAGTTCACTGCAGACTGGCACCAGTTCACTGTAAACTGGCACCAGTTCACTGCAGACTGGCACCAGTTCACTGCAGACTGACACCAGTTCACTGCAGACTGGCACCAGTTCACTGTAGACTGGCACCAGTTCACTGCAGACTGGCACCAGTTCACTGCAGACTGACACCAGTTCACTGCAGACTGGCACCAGTTCACTGTAGACTGGCACCAGTTCACTGCAGACTGGCACCAGTTCACTGTAGACTGGCACCAGTTCACTGCAGACTGGCACCAGTTCACTGCAGACTGGCACCAGTTCACTGCAGACTGGCACCAGTTCACTGCAGACTGGCACCAGTTCACTGTAGACTGGCACCAGTTCACTGCAGACTGACACCAGTTCACTGCAGACTGGCACCAGTTCACTGTAGACTGGCACCAGTTCACTGCAGACTGGCACCAGTTCACTGCAGACTGGCACCAGTTCACTGCAGACTGGCACCAGTTCACTGTAGACTGGCACCAGTTCACTGCAGACTGGCACCAGTTCACTGCAGACTGGCACCAGTTCACTGCAGACTGGCACCAGTTCACTGCAGACTGGCACCAGTTCACTGTAGACTGGCACCAGTTCACTGCAGACTGGCACCAGTTCACTGCAGACTGACACCAGTTCACTGCAGACTGGCACCAGTTCACTGTAGACTGGCACCAGTTCACTGCAGACTGGCACCAGTTCACTGTAGACTGGCACCAGTTCACTGCAGACTGGCACCAGTTCACTGCAGACTGGCACCAGTTCACTGCAGACTGGCACCAGTTCACTGCAGACTGGCACCAGTTCACTGCAGACTGACACCAGTTCACTGCAGACTGGCACCAGTTCACTGCAGACTGGCACCAGTTCACTGCAGACTGGCACCAGTTCACTGCAGACTGGCACCAGTTCACTGCAGACTGGCCCCCGCCAAGGACCCAACATGGACGTCTTCTTAAGTTGTAAACCCTGAGTACATAATGTTGAAATAAAATTGATATGCCTTTTCTAAATACATTTTCTCTATCAATGACTTAAATTGTTAACTGTAGTAATTATGTTTGTGTAATGTAGTAACCATGTACAGTGTTTAATATAATTATTAAATAGATGTTTTAAAGAAACAGCCACAAACCTTATGTCTTTGTTCCACAATGGCAGCTTTAATTTTAGCATTTCCTCTCCTCCACATACTTCGTTGCCAGATGTGTAAAATTTACAAAAAGAAGCTATTTAAATGTAAAAGTTGCACATATGTAGATTACTCAAGAGAAGCTATTTACAATAGTTTTTACAGAACTCTACACATCAATTAATTTATTAATAGAATAGGTACACAAAGATTTTCTTTCTAACACAGCTACACAGGAAGAGTGTTCATCCAAGAAGTGTGACTTGCAGGAGCAGGGAGGCTCTGTACTGGTTTGTCTCCTTTTAAATCAAGAGGCCCATGATAGTTTGACGTTAGGCAGCAGATGTCCCACAGCTGATTGACTGAACCTGCCATGGACAGAGGAACAAGACCATCCCAGATATGGTAGGTTGTTAGGTCGGCTACTGTTGAGAAAGATGGACAACAAAACAAATGGAGAAATTATGAATCACATCAGAATATGTAAATTATTTGGCAGATAGCGCTTAAATCAATATTTAAAATGCTTTTCTAAACAACAGTGTTGGAAGATGTCAGTGATTTTAGTGAAACTTTTAACAACACAGCACTGAAAGGCAGCGATGTATGTTTCCTAACTGTGGCTAAAGCTGCTGCTAGCTGGTTTACTCTCCCATCGGAGGCTGGTTCCTTTAAATACAGTTGGAGAATGGTAAATTCTCCAACTGAAGGCTGGAGACTGATGAAGGCTAACATGTAAATACTGTTTTATTACAGTTAATACAGAAAGTGAACCTTTTAACGTTACAGCACTGAAAGCTGCTGCTAGCTGGTTTACTCATCGGAGGCTGTTTATTTTATACACAGTTAGAGAATGGTGGATTGACAATGAGTAATGATGGTTATCTAACACTTTAATGCTGTTATTGTTAACCTTACCTTTTATTATATCCTTAAGATAATGAGTATCCGTGAATTTTTCAGTCAGGTTTCCCGAGGCAAAATCACACCGGAAGTAAAGATACACCTCTTCGAGTTATGGCGGCCATTGTCTGACGTCACTCTGAAAACGGTCTATAGTCAATTGGAATGTATGTGTGATTAACTTTAAATAACCATCCATCCATCCATCCATCCATTTTCTTCCGCTTATCCGGGGGCGGGTCGTGGGGGCAGCAGCTTCAGAAGGGAGGCCCAGACTTCCCTCTCCCCAGCCACTTCTTCCAGCTCCTCCGGGGGAATCCCAAGGCGTTCCCAGGCCAGCCGAGAGACATAGTCCCTCCAGCGTGTCCTGGGTCTTCCCCGAGGCCTCCTCCCGGTGGGACGTGCCCGGAACACCTCACCAGGGAGGTGTTACAACGTTTTTGTAAAGTGCCTCAAGATTAAATTTGTTGTGAATTAGCGCAATACAATTTAACTGGCTTATATAATATTTTTCTTTTCATTATGGGATATCTTTTTAGAAGCATATCTGTGTTTTCAGTTTACTGACCTCGGGCCTGGCTTCTTGGAGCCAACCTTTTCTGATGCTTTTATTGTGACAGGTCACAACCGGAAAAAATGTCAGTGATCACTTGCAGCTGAACGCCGAGGTCCTGCGGAGCTCCGTATCCGCTTATCGACTCAGCAGAGGTAGGACGGGATCACTGGGGATACTTGACAACTTTCAGAATCTGCTATGACATCTCGCAGGTAATACACAGTATATTTATTCATTTTATTTTTATTTCTGTTAAATCTCCTCACCCTGAGCCTCCGGGCTCCGTTTTTACGAGCCTAGTTAAGGCAGGCGGAGCCGGGAAACCTGAACTTTTTCCTGTCGCTCCCCTGGCTCCTCTAATCCACACAGTGAAATGTATTCAGAATACCTGAATACATTCAGTGGTTTTCTGATTTGCTGGCAGCAGCCGTAAACCTGACTTACTGCTCTGACAGGCGTTATTTCTCGCAGCCTGCTGTCTAGATAAACACCGAGTCGATCCGCTGATAACTGGGTCCGTGTGTCGCAGAAAGCCTCGGTCCGTCTGCGCCTATTGCTGCAGCATGTTTGGATTTATCGCAGTTTGTTCCGTCACTGTTACAGGTTTCTAATGTCCAGCCGCTTTGCCTGGTGAGGAGACTGGATTGTTATGGATTTTCGAAATCCAGACTCTAACCCTACCCTTTCTCTAAAGTTCACAAATCGTTGATTGTAATTTTAAAAAGTGTAATAACTTAAGGATACTTTACCTAATCTCAATGAACTTAAATCCACTTAAATCAGAAAATAAATAAAAACGAGAATGAATGTTTTTTTTTCTTAAGTATGGATCATATGAAATTCTGAGGGCCTCCCGACCCCACTGAGGGACAAGGGTGAAAGAAAATGGATGGATGGATGGAAATTCTGAGGGTTAAGAACAATTCTTATTGTTAACAAAACAAAAAATAGTAGTTATAACGGAACAGTTGGTAGAGCTGTTGCCTTGAACAAGAAGGTTCTGGTTCGATTCCCGCCCCCGGTCTTTCTGCATGGAGTTTGCATGTTCTCCCTGTGCATGGTGGCTTCTCTCCGGGTTCTCCAGCTTCCTCACACAGTCTAAAAACATGACTGTCAGGTTAATTGGTCTCTAAATTGTCCCTAGGTGTGTGTGCATGGTTGTTTGTCCTGTGTGTCTCTGTGTTGCCCTGCGACAGACTGGTGACCTGTCCAGGGTGAAACCGCCTCTCACCCAGACCGTTAGCTGGAGATAGGCACCAGTAACCCTCCCGACCCCGCTAGGGACAATGGTGTTAGAAAATGGATGGATGGATATAACAGAACGTACTCTTTTTTGGGGGGGGAATATACAACACAGACAAGTTTTTTCGCTGTTCTTTGGTTTCTGAGTTATTTCTGTCCTGTGCTTTTTGTTTACCAAAATTACTTCCAAAAGGGCAAATTTGTCTTTCCTGCAAGAGGTAAAAGTTTAGGAACGTCTGACTAAGAGGCATTTCTTCACAGATCTTGGATTCACTTTTGTGCTGGGAATGAACCCATAAACTACTTCAGTTGTTTTTAAACTGCAGTTTCCTGTATTTCTACCTTAAAATCATGAGATTGTTGTTTAAACCAGCAGCATCTATAAGACTGTCACCACCAGAGCTAGCCCAAGGAATAACCAAACTGTTGGCCCCACCAAGGGGCCTCTACTTCCTGCACAAAACGTAGAAATACAAACTTTACTGTTACATTTAAAGGAAATTTTGAACTAATTTAAAATTCTTCTCAATGTAACGTTTTTAATAATTTGGGATATAAACAGAACTAACCAGTGCTCGGGCTGGAATCATGCATCACAGTGTCGGTGTGTGCAGTGTATGTTAAATGTTTCAGGTGTGAATGGGCTTCATATTCAGACCATATTTAGCCTTCAGAATGAATTTTAACATCTCTTAATGTTCACATCAGGTCTGCTTCTGTAGTAGTTGAGATCACCAGGCTTCTGGAGAATTAAGTCATGATTGGTAAAATAATAATGTCCAAAAATGGGTAAGAAACGTAACTGTTAGCAGTTGTGTACAAATGAATTAATTTCCTGAAAGTTTGCAGCCCTAATGCAAAAACATATTTATATGTTCATGTCACAGAATAAGACGATACATTTGAGCCATTAATATTCACATGTCAGATTCACCTCTTGGTTCATTTTCTGTGGAATGTAACTCAAAAGTATTAGTGAAATATGTGCATATTCACAGATTTTTTTCGTAGCTTACCTGAAAAATTCAAAAGTAAATAGAGTTGTAAAGCTGAAGTGCTTTACATCTGTAGTGTGTCGGTACATGACATGCTATTGGCTGGTGTTTGCAAAGCAGCCAATCCAGAAGGGCTGTGTGTTTTCATTGGTGTAGATTGGCTGTTTCCTGAAGAGTGGAGATAACTATAGACATTAACTTGCTGGCAGCTGGTTTCCACTTTGCAAGAAGGTTGTTTTGAAGCAAGCTGATTGGCTGACAGGTTTTAGCTTTGAGCAGCACTGCCCCCTAGATGTCTAGCATGTTTAAATCACTAAGTGGCATATTTTTGCAAGTTCATTTAAAAAATAATTGAGCTTTAAATTAGAGATGCAAGTTATTGAGTTAACCTAAAGTTGATTGATCTTATTGATCGACTAGCAATTAGAGAGAAGATGCTTTTTTAACCTGGATTTCCTGGTACAGTTAGTGAACAGAAGCGCATGATAGTAAGTTATATATGAAGTACCGTATTTTTTGTGAATCCATGGTTCGGAATTGGAGACGCAGGGCTGCATCCTAAATAGAAGATTTATTAAGGACGCAGCCCTATGCTGCTTGTGAAAAACTGAGAGCAGCGGAGATGCCAGCGGCTTATATATGTACTTTTCCAGTTAAAAAAAAATAATAAAAATTGTAGATGCGGCTTATAGTGAGGTGCCCTCTATGATCCGGAAAATACTGTAGTAATAACTCCATCCTGGAGTTGTCTCCTGTCCCCTACTGCTGATTTGCACTTTAGAAAACGCAGTGTTAGCAGTCACAGAGTTTACAGTTGAAACAAACTGTCCACTGGTATATGGGTGGAAAATGTGTTGGACATTCAGTTCTTCTATACCTGGTGGGTATAAAACCATTATAATTTGGATTCTTGTTTCTGTTGTCAGAACAAAAATTCTTGAAACTCTGGACAACATTTTCCACAAATAGAAGCTCATTAAAGTTTTGCTTTTGCTCATGATTATGAAAAGATGCTGCAAAACTCAATAATCTATAAAATGGTATGTTTGTAATGGAAACATGTTGCTCTATAAAGAGCATAACAGCTAAAAGAAATAATGTTCCTCACGAGGGCTGTAGTGATACAATAATCTCACGATACGATACACTGTATTCTGCTCACGATACGATATATATTGCGATATTCAGCAAACAATACAATTTAATACCCTTTTGCGATTTTCTGAAAGATTTTAGAGGGACAGAGTGATTTTGGTGACATTTTGTGACTGTTATAGAGTTAGATTGAATTAATTTAACTGAAAACTGATTAAAAGCACCAACTACACAATACCTGGCTCTGGTTGGACATGGACACAGACTTAAAGTCGGCAGCTGGACAAAATGAATCAAAGAAGTGGTGAGAAAACATGTTTCTTTTAATTGAAACAGTACAAACTGTAGCTTACATGCATTTGTAAAGTAAATAAAGTGCACCAAGTACCTGCTCTGAATAGTTTGATACCTTTTTAACCTTGACACTTAACGTCTGAAGGAATCACTCTAAGCCTGATGACCGAATCACTTTCCCAGCGAAGCAAGTTTGCTTTGCAAACACCAGTTAATAGCGTGTCCTGTACCAACAAACTACAGATGAACAAGGTGGATGTTACGATACTTGTGGATGAATATCGATTTTTTTCTAGGAAAGAAAATATCGATATATATCACAAAATCGATATTATTACACAGCCCTATTCCTCACAGTAGTTGGATAAAGAAGTGCAGATTAAACTAAAACTAATAACCAATATGTTGGAATAACTCAACATCAGAATGAATAATTATTCCCTTTATACTTTTAAATGAAAGCACTTGGATTATACATTTTACATATGTACTGTGAAAAAATTAAACTGTTGTTTTGCTTAAAAATGTTAGAAAGTGGCCCCTACATAGCAATGAGGACATTTATGTATTTTGTGTTTGCTTCTTAAAGAAAGCTCAATAAAAAAGTTTTCACCTCTTATAAATAGAGCTGTAGGCTGCTGGCTGAAAAAAAGAGTTTTTCCTTTCCTCAGACAGTGATGTGTTTTGATATGACACGTATGATATGTCATGTCACATATAACATGACATATCATACGTGATATGTCATGTATAAACATGACATATCACCTCGTTCATGACCTTTTTAAGGTAATTGTTGGAGGAGTTGGAATATAGTTCAGCTTGAAACTCTCATCATAAAAATAAGTGCAGTTCAGTAGATTTTTCTGAGAATCACTGAGAATAGAGGCGCAGGTTTCCAGAGGACGCAGCACCTACAGCAGACCAACATCAGACAGACTCTGAAGGAAACAGAGTTCAAGTTGAAGATGTTTTTAGTTTCCACGGCTAACGGTTGGTCGGGGGATGTTCGACTGTTGCTCTGTGGCTCGCTTCGTACTTCCTGAGCTGAGATACCGCAGGGAAGCAGACGCCAAGTCTCAGTCACTTTTCAGCCTTTCTGAAATGTACCTCCATGTTCTCTTCACTCAGAATGGATTTACACACACCAGAATGTATCATCTCCTTTCTTTACTTTGTATTTTGTCACTTTATATATTCTGTAAATTAAAAATATCCACTACATTCTAGTATGGATATATGAATACATACAGAGCAATTAGTAAGTCTAACGTGATTAAGAAACTATTAATGCCACATAAAAATATATGTGCTTGTTAATTCACAAAAATAAAACCATTTTTGGAATAGGTATTGATGAAATTATCCAATGAGGAATATTTAGTCTGAGTTTTATGTTTTTTTCAGAGTTTTGCAACAGCAGGACAGGAGGGCTATGGAGGAGATTAAAATAAAATTAAAATTACACAAATTTTTAATCAGTGATCACAAACTAATCTCTTGTAAATTATGCAGTACAAGGATTTTCTAATAAAGTTAGCAGCATTTGGTGTTGCACATGTAAACAGATTATCTGTAAATCAGCTTTAATATGTGTTTTTTAGACTTGGTCCATTAAGGTGACACCGATGTCTGGTTTCCTTTACAGTCAGACCTTCAGGCGTTTTTCTATGATACATAAACTTTTTTTAATAAGCTGGCTTGTTTGGATAAATAAATGTAAAGAAAAGATCTGCTGTAGGTTGTGTATGATTCAACAGAAAATGAAAGGATTCTGAAACTTTTATCTGATTTTCACCCAAACTCCAGACAAAGTACATAAAGTAAACATGGGTTATTAAAAATCAGTTTCTAGAATAGTTTCCAGTTTTTATTTAATGATCAGTGATCAATGCAGATCTCTGGTCAGAGCACCAAACATTTTCTGGGCCCCCCCCCTATGGATTACAGTAGGGAGAGTTAGACTCTGATTGAACATTGTTTATAATGGTGGGGGGGGTAGCCCTAACCCTAACCCTAACCCTAACCCTGATCCTTAGAGACTCCCTGTTATACTCTTCCTTCCACTCAAACCTTCCCCCAGCACACACAGCGTTCATCATTGTTGTGTTTTTTTTTTCTTCTTCATCCATACGGCGCCCCCTGTTTGGGAACCTCTGCCCTACTTCATGTTCTTCACTACTGTTATAGTTACTTATTTGGGAGTTATTTCCTCGTTGCCTTTATTGAATTGTTATAAACATAGAAACATTTTGTCAGGGTTTGTCAGGCAGTTTTATGCCAAAGCGCTGTGCTGACTGATTCAGATCACTTTTCTCATCTGCTGGAACTGGAGCAGATTTTCTCATCTCTTCTGACCCCATTAAAACCTCTGAATCTTCACCGAAGCTGAAGCAGTCAGCTCAGGCAGCGAGATGCTCTCCTGTTCTTACCAGGAAGTTGATAGTGGCAGTCGGGTGCGGAGTGGTTACTACTTTTAAAAATACTCAAGCATAATCATCTTGCTGCCAGGCTGCCTGCGTCCTTAATGACTGCTTCAAGTTCTTAACCTGTTTGAAAATGTTACTGAGAGAAACTGGAGCAACAGCCACTTTGACTTTCTCCTTTTATTTGCATTCGCTTGGTTTGTTGTACAACAAATGTGCAATAAAACAAAGCTTATTTTAGTCTATATTTGTGCAAATGTTTTAGAGCCTAATTTTGTGGCATAGATGGAGATACAAGGAAGTCAGCGGTGGCTAGAAGTAACTAGTTTACAGCTTGGTTGATGAAATATTGATTAGACCAATGCGACGATAAGCTGTTGGTTGGTTTAAATGTGCTGTAATGTTGCAGAGTTATGAAGTAAATTTACAATTGACTTTATTTCTGTTTAATAAAAACAAAAATTTTTCAGCTGTTTTTCTTTATCTGATGTTTTATCAGCCGATAACCTCAGATATTGGTATCAATGTTGAAAGTGAAAATAGAAGTGAATCGGTACATGCCATAAAAAATGGGATTAATTATATCAAAATGTTTAACTCACTAAAATCTATGTAATTAATTATATTAATGTGTTAAAAACCAGCCCTAATTTTATTATCTTTTTATTTTATGTTTTCTATTATACACTATTTTTTTTTTACAAAATTAAACAGCTGTTTAATTTATTTCAATTTATTATTGAATTTATTTTAAAAGATTAAGTCAAGCTGTGTTTTTCAGGGAAGGTTTTAGTTCACCAATAAGTGGTTGTCATTTCCACATGTGTTGTCTGAAGCGGGTTGGTCATTGAGGAAGCATTGATTCCTGTCGTTGTTGTTCACTTTAGCAGCGTTTACGTCAGCTGTGCTTCATGCGCCCCACGCTGCGATGCCACTGTGGCTCACTTCATGATGCCTTGTTGGTTTACGTTTCTGTTTTTGATCCTGTGACTTGCTGCGGCCTTTCCACGCTTGGAAACCACCCCTGCTCTCTATTGTTTGAACACGGACCTCATCCGTCACTGAAACTCTGCCGACCAGCTAAGAGCGGTGAGTCAGTTTGTATGACAAGCTGCCAGGAAAACAACTGCCCAGGTGGAGGAATAAGATAGCGCTGCAAACTTTTCCAGTGGTGCTCTGATCCCACTTACAGTAGCTATTTTTTCACACATTTTGCATTTTATTCTTTTACTTGAGCAGGACAGAAATGTAGGCAAGGTGTGGGAGACAAAGCATGAATGCACATGCACCGTCTGAAAAATGATTTAAAGGACTCATTGTCCAGAAATTAGAGGAATTAAATCTGATAAATAAAAGAAATTTTACTTCGTGATTTAACGCCTTGAAATTGGGACTCTGTTTCTTTCTGAAGCTCCGCCTCCAGGAAGTCATCTCAACATGGCTCCTCTATTAACCCTTTAACAATGTTTTTACCAGTGTTGCATTGAGAAGTAGCGCAGAGTTAAAGAACAGATCATGAAACAAAGTCATTGACATCCACATCAAAATGGCATTGAAAACAATATCAAAGACCCATCTCACATGTTCCAAAAATCATCTTCATAATCCCCAAGACTTTGAGAAAATATTCTGTGGATTACCAAAACTAAAGTAGAACTTTATGTAAGGTTTGCATTCTGTTACATATGGCATAAAATGAACATAATTTCAGAAAATATCATCTAGTTGAAAATGGTGGTGGCAGTGTGATGGATGGGGGCTGCTTTGCTGTGATTAATGGAACCAGGACAAAAAACTTACCAAGACAAAAACAAGGTATTGGAGTGGCCTAGTCAAAATCTGCATTTCTGTCATATTGAGGTATTGCAGTATGATGTTGTTCTTGCTCAAAATGCCCAGCAGTGTGGCTGAATGAAGACAGTCCTGCATTAAAGAGTGGTTTGGTTTGAAGTCCCTCCACAGTTTGAGCAAACCTTTAAAATGTTGCAAAAAAAATTGAATTTGGCGTGTTTTCATCTGAAGTAAATTACCGTATTTTCCACACTATAAGGCACCTATAAACCTTCAATTTCCTCAAAAGCCGACAGTGCGCCTCATAATCCGGTGCGCCTTATATATGGACCAATATTGAGCCCCACAACAGGTCTAGCAATTACGGTAAGCAGCCGCCGACTTAATTTTGCCCGTAGAAGAAGAAGAAGCACGTGGTGCATGCTGGGATAGTTGTCAGAATGCTGGTTTGTTATCAATTAATAAAGTTTGACTGACCTATCTACCAGAATCGCCTCGAAGCCGTACGGAAGTCTTTCTCCATGGTCTCTCCAAACTCCTCCCACGCCCGAGTTTTTGCCTCAGTGACAACCCGAGCCGCATGCCGTTTGCCCGCCGGTACCCATCAGCTGCTTCTGGAGTCCCACAGGCCAATAAGGCCCGATAGGACTCCTTCTTCAGCTTGACAGCATCCCTCACCGAAGGTGTCCACCAACAAGTTCGAGGGTTGCCGCCGCGACAGGCACCAACAACCTTGCGGCCGCAGCTCCGATAGGCCGCCTCGGCAATGGAGGTACGGAACATGGTCCACTCAGACTCAATGTCCCTCACTTCCCCGGGACGTGCTCGAAGTTCTGCCGGAGATGAGAGTTGAAGCTCCGTCTCACAGGGGACTCTGGGTTGGGCTCTCCAATCTCTGGGGACGAGGTCGCCGAGGTGGTCAAAAAGCTCCTCGGCGGCAGGGCCCCAGGGGTGGATGAGATCCACCCGGAGTTCCTTAAGGCTCTGGATGTTGCAGGGTTGTATTAGCTCAAGCGACTCTGCAATATCACATTTACATCGGGGGCAGTTCCCCTGGATTGGCAGACTGGGGTGGTGGTCCCCCCGTTTAAAAAGGGGGACCGGAGGGTGTGCTCCAATTACAGGGGGGTCACACTCTTAAGCCTCCCTGGTAAGGTCTATTCAGGGGTTCTGGAGAGGAGGGTCCGTTGGATAGTCAAACCTCGGATTCAGGAAGAGCAGTGTGGTTTTCGTCCTGGTTGTGAAACACTGGACCAGCTCTACACCCTCAGCAGGGTCCTGGAGGGTTCATGGGAGTTCGCCCAACCAGTCTACATGTGTTTTGTGGACTTGGAGAAGGCGTTCGACCGTGTCCCTCTGGAGGCCTTGTGGGGGGTACTCTGGGAGTATGGGGTACCGGGCCCTTTGATACGGGCTGTCAGGTCCCTGTATGACCGGTGTCAGAGTCTGGTCCGCATTGCCGGCAGTAAGTCGGGCTCGTTTCCGGTGAGAGTTGGACTCCACCAAGGCTGCCCTTTGTCACCGATTCTGTTCATTACTTTTATGGACAGAATTTTTAGGCCAGCCGAGAGACTGTGTCTCTCGGCTGGCCTGGGAACGCCTTGGGATTCCTCCGGAGGAGCTGGAAGAAGTGGCTGGGGAGAGGGAAGTCTGGGCCTCCCTTCTGAAGCTGCTGCCCCCGCGACCCGACCCCGGATAAGTGGCAGAAAATGGATGGATGAATGGATGACCTATCTACCTACCGACCGTCTAGAATCAGGTCGTCTGCAGGTCATTTAGCACCACGTTCTCCACCAACATGCTGTGTGCGAACGGAGAAGGGTGACCATCGTCCGGCCACGCCCCGGCCCAGTAGCGGAAGGCTCTCCTTGCCGACCCGAGTTGGACTGTTTTGTTGACATTCCAAACAAAACAGTGCAGCAACAGTGCAAAATTTAGTGCAGCTCCATCTAGTGGATGCATAACGTAACTCCATCCTCTACTGTAGCGTCTATTCTATGCGCCTTATAATGCGGTGCGCCTTATATATGAAAAAAGTTTTAAAATAGGCCATTCATTGAAGGTGTGCCTTATAATCCAGTGCGAAAAAATCCAAAAACCACAGAGCCTGCGGACATAAAAATATTTTTGGGAAATTTAGGACGTTTTTTTGAATGTTTCTGTTTCCATCAACCGTTTCTAATCCGATACTTCATAATGTTTATAAACACCTTGATGGAAACATTGATGGAGACTGAAAAGTCTTGAATCTGGAGGGGGAATACTTTCTTATTGTTTCTTGGTTTGAATATTGGTCACAGATATTTGAATGCAATTATGTAAACAGTCCTCCCCTCTTTGTTTGGTTGATAAAACGAGGAAAAGTGAGCAAAGTGAATTCCCACTAAGCAAACCAACTTCTCTGGAGTTGCATGTTAGCGTGTCGGTCCTTCAGGCAGGAAGCCGCCTGAACTGAAGCTCCTTTCTGCTTAAAATATGGTTAGAGGTGTTTGTTATTTATTAATCATGATGCCTGAAGACACTTTTAATCAGCGTTGCATAAGCCCCGTTTACTCCATGTAAATAGAAATGTTCTGTCCTGAGGTGCAGGCTGCTTGTTTTAAATAGCAGCATTCCTGGGACTGTTCTATCCAACTTTGGAGTGAAACCGCTGCTTATGGCTGTCCTAGAGCTCTGCCTCTGTTCATGTAAATATGGCTCGGAATAATTGTTGCCTCGCCAGTAGCTTGCAGTCCAGAGCTTGCATGTGACCAGTATAACCCCAGCAGAGGGTTTACTGGTGCGTCGCGGCTGCTAAGTATATCACCTTTTTGTCAGCAGGCCTAGACAGGCCTGCTTTAAATAGCTCAGCGGCTATATTGAACCTGAGACATTATGTAAGAGGATAGAGTGCTGGCTGGATGCAGCATGGGGCCGTTTCCCCTCAGGGGCAACCTGCAACTCCCTGAGCTTCTGTCTGGCCACCAGCCTGCCCCACACACACAGGCAGTATGTCTGAAACCTTCGAGCCGAGCTACCAGGGCCGGATGCAGGGGAATGAGGGCCACCTGCTGGGGGTCAAACCTTGTTCTTGGAAAAGCCAGAATCACTCCTGCTAGGGAGAAACTGATCCGATTTTAATGTCTGTATCGGTCCATAAGCCTGTCACAATAAGCATGATAAATAAATATGAGCTTCATTCTGATGATAAGTTTTGAAGGGCAATAATCATAATCGGTTTTATTTATGGTTTCTGTTGTTTATGGTTTTTATTTCCATTTGAATTGTTTTGGATATTTGAAATATTGCTCAGTACCAGTGTTAAGTGTTCTTTACAAAATTAAAGTATTTCTTGAAAATGGTCTCATATAATCACATAAATTCTCAAAATCCAGTGATGTTTAATTGTTGGAACATGACAAAATGTGAGAAGCTATCTGTGGTGTTACGTTTATGTTCATCTTTCAGTAGCTCTAAGATCAAAGTAGGACAATGCATGTCAACAGGTTAGTCTCTAATACGCTTCACTGACAGTGAACACAACAGTACAACAGCTTCATACTCTCTGGATTGTTTTTATAAAATGTATACAGGTTTTCTTAATAATATTAAAATCTGGTTTATAATACACACAACCTTTCCAAAGTTTTAGCTAAAAAGACTTTCCCTGTTTCTTTCTCCAGTTAATCATTGACTGAAGTAACACTTAGTAGAGGTGCATTTGTTCTCCCTGCAAGGCCCAGTGAGGTTCATCAGTGCAGAGGTTAGCAAGATTTCATAGAAAAACTTCCAAGGTTATATAAGTAACTTTTAAAGAAAGTTCATTATTCAAAAAGAAATGCTTTAGTTTGCATGTCTTTTTGAAGAAAAGACTTTTCAGAAGAAAAGTCAGAATTTGAATAAAAGCTAAAATTACACCACGCATCAAGAAAATAGCAGGGGAATTACTCTGGGTCTGCTGAGAAGCTCTTTGGACCTAAATGTATTCAGAGAAAACTGTAAAGATGTTGCAAAGCAAATGGCACAGTTCAACATTATACTGGATTTACCAAATTGCTACAAAGAAAACTTCATATTTATACGTTTTCTGTTGTAATACTTTGTATCAACTATGTGCTTGGATTTCTAAGGCAGTTGTGTGTTGATCTGACCTTACTCCTCTAGTGTCAAAGCGTGCAGAGATCAGGCGGGGATTTAAACATTTAACTTAAGAAAAACCAAAAACCTGAAAAAAATTAAAGTTCAGTAAAATCTACACGAGTAAGACGAACAGAACAGAATGGCGCAGAACAGAAAAACTAAAGCTATTTATCCAGGAGAGTTGATGACTGTAGCAGGTGGTTGATAAGAAACTGGGTCCAGCTGTGAGGGAAGGCCAGTAACTGGAGATGAAATGGGAGAAATGTCTGATAGAAAACACAGGGAACATGAGAAACCGAAGCGGCCTGGACCCTGAGGATTATGGAAGAACAGACATTATTAATATGGTTTCCACATTAATGAATATTTGACAAGCTAAAATGGGCAGCTATAAGAGTTTTAGAGACTGGGTTTCTGTCGTCCAGAATCAACAACAATGGACCTGGTACAGAACCTTTAGCAACGTCACGTATACTGCTCTACAAATTAGATTTAAAATGAATCTACTAAGTCAAGTGTGTGCTGTATTTTAATCTTTTTGTAGCTTAAAATATAGAATAGTAGACATGTAGAATTCAGTGCTCAGTTGAATTAACGCTATCACTGTTCTGACTGTTCTGGAGTCATGTTGATATTCCTTTAATATCTTTCTTGTTTTTCTGTGAAACCAGAAACTTAAAAAAAAAAAAACTTCTGTTACTTTATGTCTGTTGCAAACTTTTTTTTTCTAAAAAAAACAAACAAAAAGAAATAGAAATCAAAGTTGATATGGATGATATAGAACTAAAGCTATGTTTAGCAGAATTAAACTTGATAAATCTGTACCATCCTTTGTGTGCAGCAAAGCTTCCCTAACACAACTTGTAAAACTAATAGCCTAATGGTGTTCTGCTGAATTGGCTGGATTAACTCACCACGACCTCACTATGATCCAATGTAACTACAACATTCGTAATCTCCAGCCGCAGGGTGCCAGCTGGCATATTAAGCCTGCAGTGGAGCTAGTGGGGCTCTGGCACCTCGGCCCAGCCAGGCCATGGCTTTACTGTCACAGAGCGTGTCCGTAGGTTAAGGCCTCGCTGGAGGATGAGGCCTCGCCAGCTTTAAAGGTGGAGGAAAAGTGAGGCAAAGGAAAGGCAGGGTGGGGGTGGGATGCTGTCCCGTTGATCTGAGGTGGGACTCTGTCCCGTTGATCTGAGGTGGGACTCTGTCCCGTTGGTCTGAGGTGGGACTCTGTCCCGTTGGTCTGAGGTGGGACTCTGTCCCGTTGGTCTGAGGTGGGACTCTGTCCCGTTGGTCTGAGGTGGGACTCTGTCCCGTTGGTCTGAGGTGGGACTCTGTCCCGTTGGTCTGAGGTGGGACTCTGTCCCGTTGATCTGAGGTGGGACTCTGTCCCGTTGGTCTGAGGTGGGACTCTGTCCCGTTGGTCTGAGGTGGGACACTGTTTCATTGGTCTCATTGGTCTGAGGTGGGACTCTGTCGAGTTGGTCTGTCCCGTTGGTCCCATTTTTCTGAGGTGGGACTTTGTCCCGTTGGTCTGAGGTGGGACTCTGTCCCGTTGGTCCCATGGGTCTCATTTGGGACACTGCCCTGTTGGTCTGTGATGGGACAGAGGACAGAGGCAAGGAGGGCGGCCGGCTGGCAGCGCTGCTGGTATCAGACCTGCTCATGCTCATCCAAATCCCAGATTAAACGGCCTCCGCCCCTCGCCAGCTCTGCACACTCTCTGTGTAATGCTCTGACAACCCTTCTCCCCTCACTGTCTCTGTCTAACCCAGTAACACTCCCTTCATCCCCTCTGCGTCTCCATATCCGCCTCCTGGTGCAACATCGCTGGATTACTGCGGTTTCTGCAACCAGAGGCCCGGTGAGGCAGGCTGAGAAGGAACCGTTCTGCTGAGCAGAACGGTTCCCCTTGGCCTGGTGTTTGAGTCTGATTTCATCCCGTCTTTGTTGTGTTTATTAATTCGACGAGCGACAACAGCACTGTGATAAAGGATTAGAAACGGTTTACAGACACAAGGCCCGTTTTTATCCCACTGTTTTGTATTTTTCCGTATGAATCGGGATTAAAAGCAAGACACAACTAATCTGTCCACCAGCTGACGTCCATCACCCATCGATGGCTTTTCAGTAGACTGACCTACAGGCATCGGCCAATTCGTTTAGAAATATGAAAAAAATATTCCTAGAAGTATAACATGTTCTCAATTGAATCAGAAACATAAAGCTGAAGAGGAAATAAAAAGTTTAGGTTATAATTATTCAGATTTAGATGACATTACATAAATGTCATCTAATGTCATCTTACATGTAAGATAACTTCAACGATTAATTGAGATTATAAATGTCCAGCTCATTTCCTAAAGATGAGTTCAGATTTCTTCATGAGGCACTCAGAGGCTGCTTCCTGTATGTATCTAAATAATGATTAGATAAGAGTTTAAACAGGAGGAAATGAAGAGCATTTTATAGAACATGAAGTCCTGACATGTCACTGTGATGCTTCCAGATATAAAACATGCAGGGCAGTTATTCTGGTGAACGTCACAATGATGAAATGCTTAAGACTAAACGAACATTCATGTTCACCACATTGTCTCTTTCTGCTTTCTTGTAATCACAGTTACAGTTGGTTGCTGCATCTGGATTGTGCTGTGGAAGTTGAGGTGAAAATGTTGCAGATTTGTTCTCCATTCTTAAATATGTTTATGTAGGCCTGTAAATAAGCAAAACATCAATTAATCAGATGATCAATTAAAACAAGTTCAATACATTTTCTTTCTTTGTAACAAAACCTGGATGATAAAAGGCTTCACTCTGGCCTCTTTATTTCATTCCAGGCCGACGGTTGTGTGATTGTATTTTATTATTCTTACATTTCCTGCTGCCTGAGGATCAGCAGGGAGGGGCTCGGTTTCACCCCATGCTGAGGATAAGGGGTCAGATGCAGTCTGCGTCAGCTGCCTGGGCCGGTGAAGTCTGCTGGTAGAAAGCTTGTCCAGCTTTAGGTTTATTTTACTCAGGTTAGACCCAGACTGTATTTACATCCAGTTGTCCAGTCATGTCTTGCAAATCGGTATAAGAATGGAAGGATCTTTATGAGTGTGTTGTTTCAGTGCTGTTGTGTTGAGTGTGTTTCTTCCCTCAGAGGTCCTCCTGTCTCCCTCTGTCAGAACCCAAGCTGCTCAGCCTGATTGATGAACCCTTCCTGTCACTCTAGATCTACATGCTGGATGGAAAAAAGTGACAGTTTCTTCTTCTGTGTGTAAACCCACACAGCCTTTATCTTTTGATCTCAAAAAATATTTTTTACGTTTACCCGGTGAGGGTACTGCAAATAAATTCCAACTGAAACTGGAATTTATTTGTAGTAAATTCTAGTTTTAGTTGATGAGGACTGAGTCGGCGTCATTTAGCAGTTTGAATGAGTTTTCAGGGGATTGAATGAAGCATTGTGTGGTGAGCCAGACCCGGCTGCTGCAGAGACCAGAGGTATTTTGGTGTCCGTTTGCCTGTTTTGGGTGACACCAGATCTGCTGAACTGACGCATGAGTTGTATTTTTATCATACTGTTATGGGTTTATGTCATACAGGCATAAAAACAGAACCACCTAAATGCTAGCCCTCTGTCTCAGATATGATCATCACAGGACAAGCTTTCTCTCCTCTCAGAAATACTTTGAGCTGACCTGTACTGATCCGTAATTACTAATATTATTAATTGAAAATAATCTAATTACAAAAAGTCAAAGTAGTAAAACGTTGTATGGGGAGAGCCTTACTTAAAACATATTGATGCGTACATTTCCAAACAATCAAACAAGAAATGTCAAATTACTGGGTAACTATGTAACGGGAAAATATCGCCAGTGAAACGCTATTTAAACCCACAACCTTAGAATCTTAAAAACAAAACAAAAAAACAAAAAAAATACAATTAAATTGTCAGTTATTTGCACTTCTATTTAATCCAAATTAAGTCAGCGGCTCCATCAGGCCCCCCAGGGATTCAGGGGCCCATAAATGCTAATATTTTAACACAGATACAAAAATGTAACATTTGTTTATTGGAATTGTCAATGCTGCTGAATTTGATTTAATGGTTTCAGCAAAGAAGTTGTTTAACATTTAAATGTAAGCTTTTAAGGAGCTGGCAAGTTTACTTTGTAAAAGTTCAAAGAACAATATTCATGGTTAGATTGTTTCATTACCATAGCAACAATCTGATGCTAAGAGTGTCATGAGTGGTGGAGGTGAGGTGAGTGAGAATGCAGGCTGGACCCAGGTTGAAGATGAAAAGTGAATATTTAATGAAGATAATAAGCTCAAACAGTAAAGATGACAGGCGGCACGGCAGAGCGGGAGCCAAGGCTCAGCACCAGTAGCAACTATATCTAAAACCTGACTCACGAGAGCCAACGTCGACACAGGACTTCCAGTTCGACTGTGACAACTAACTAATCCACGACCGTGACATACCAAGGACTTAAAAACGACTAGGACCCAACAAGAGACAAAGACAACAGGTGGGCTTAAATACACAGGGAAACAATAACGGGGAAATAAAAGGAGCAGGTGACACTAATCAACGGGCAGAAAGGACAACACAGAGACTTCTACAGAGCACAGACCTAATTAAACAGAAAACCTAAAACACAGAACTCAAATAACGACAATGAGTTTATTCTTTGACATTGAGCTCTGTTTGTTCACAAATACAAATGAGTAAACTGCAGTTAAAACTGATTGCTTTTTAGGTTGGCCAATTAAACTACTCCCACTCGCCCAGGTTTCACTAAATGTAACACAGACGCTGTTAGAGGTGCTGATGTTTTAGCAGCAAGAGGGGCCCCAAAGTCAAATTCGGCTCAAGGCCTCATACAGCCATGATGAGTTAAATCCGCTGCACTGCGCGCAGAGAAGCGCAATAAACGGGAGGTTTAATGTAATGCTGCTAATGTGGCTTTAGTAGCTCTTCCATTTGTGTCTGTTGAGTTTTTAATAAGGGCCACATAAACTGTTTTGGTTGCTGGAGTTTTAAGGGACGAGTTTCTCAGATCTCCTCGTGGCCACGCGCATTAACTCTACTCTGACTGACTAAGTGGACAAAGCATTTGGTATGGTTTGATGCTTCGTGTAACCGGAAAAACAATATTAGAAATAATAATATAAAACCAGGTTGATGCGTGACTACATGGGAGCACAAAAGCTTCTCACCAGGCTGAACCTGCATGATGAGGGGGGGGGGGGGGGTCATGACCCCCCCAATCTTGGAAAAGTCTAAAATTGTACCCCCCCCCCCCCAAAAAAAAAGAAACCATGAAAGAAACCCTTGTATTTAAACAATAGCAATATAAAAACAAGCAATAGAAACAAAGAACAAAGTAAATCCGCCATTCAGAAAAAAATAAGAATAAATTTTTAGGTCCCCCCCACTACTGTTAGAACAATGGTTCAGTCCAAAGTGTAGGAGGAGCAACAGCTACACTGCTGAACAGCACAGGCTCCATTAGAGCTGCTGAAGAGAAGAGCTGGCTGTTGCTGTGGCTATGCAGCACATACAAAAAACCTCCAGTAAGTAAACACTTTAAGCAAAAGACATGTAAGATGTTTTATTTACTTTCACTGCTCATTAGGAAGAAACACATTGACAATAAAAATCATTTCACAGTTCGTTATTTTATTACTTTGGCTGAATCATGATAAACTGCCACCTTAGCTCCTGTTTCTGTCGAAGGTAGCCAATATTTCAATTATATTTAACTCTCTAGCTCTTACTTTAATAGGAAGAGTTTGAAATGGGAGGGAGCGGCTCAGCGTTACCACTAGCCAACAGCTCAGTATGGGAGCCGAGAGCAGAGGGGCTATTGCAGCTGACAGGAAAACAAAATAAAGTATGCCTTTTATTTCTTATCATCTTCAACGTTGAGCCTTTAAAACCACAAAATAAAATCGGAATATTTTTCTATAAAACTCAGGTGCTGACCTTTAAGTTTAAGTTATGATACTTACCAAATATTAAATTCCTACATATTTATAGGTTCTCAGTCCCCCCACCAAAAAAAAGTTTAAAGCAACTTAAATTCTAATTTAAATAACATGTATTGAGAACCACTGCAATAAATCAATATTTATGAGGAATTTTATTAAGTGGAGTTACTTATTAAAACTTGTTTTTAGTCAGAGCCTTAAATTTTTGTAAAGGTGTAGCAGAGAATATATCTGACTCTGAACCAAACTCATATCTAAGCAACATTTGAATCTTAGTTTGACTTCTATGGGTCTCAACAAGTTGTTTACTGAGAAAAACACTTTTGTTATTCATTGCTACTTACTAGTAATTTTTGATGGTGCAGCTTGAACACACACACGCACACAAAATTAAACCACATTTTACATTACAGTTTACTGTAACTTTTCCGACCCCCCAAAATTGCTCTTAAAAATTTTTCCTGTTTATCGTACCCCCCAAAAATGAGATTTGATTTACGCCCTTGGATAGCGCTGGTTCATTAACTGCTAATGCACTGACCAACCAGGACCACATACATAAACTTTACAGCATAGACAGATACAGAGCCATACGCTGGGTAGCGTGTTGAGATGTAAACGCCCCACATAATTCTTTGTTCACAAAGATGAATCATTCTCAATGCGCGCTCAACGCACACGTCTGAATTCGCGACTACAAGTTATTTCTGTGGTTCACATAGAGCTGCGCAACCAGAGCTAAAGCGGTGGGATTTAAACTCTTAACTTGATACAGAGTTCTGCAAAGAAACATAATTCCTCACAGGGGGTTGATGTTAATATCCATACATATCAGCCTGTGTCCAGTTTGAGTGAAAGGAGTGCTGAGGTAAACTAAAAATCAAACAGCGGCAGCGCGTGAGGCAACGTTTATAATACACTGGGGGAAACCCTGAGCTAACCCTGAGCTAACTAGAAGGTGACAGCTCATAAATCGACTACATCTTGCAAAATCAAAGTGTTTTTTTTTTTACCTTTAACTTTGCTAAACCTCAGTAGGTGTAACTCGCTGAATGATGTTTCTTCGGTTGACCTTGACTGTAACCTTTCTGTTTTTACTGTTTGCAGGTGGTTCCACCCCAACATCACTGGAATCGAGGCAGAGCAGGTCTTGTTGACTCGGGGAGTTCACGGCAGTTTCCTGGCCCGGCCCAGCAAGAGCAATCCTGGGGATTTTACTCTGTCTGTCAGGTAACTTCAACCAGCCCTTGTAGTGCATTCACCAGCAGCTTTACTTTTGACCTCAGTTCTTACCTGTGAGTAAGCAAGAATTTAGTTTTTAAAATTTTGATATTTGACAACTGAAAAAGTCACATTCACAGAAGGATTTAGGCCCGATCTAGGAATACTAAAGGTATGTAAATATGTGAACCAGTCAATAAATCCGGCTCATATATGCTTTAGTTTAAATATCGTCTATTGGCAGCATTCTGAGGACAGTTAGCTTAGCAACATTATCTGTGTTTCCATTGACCATAAAACTGTGCAAATTGGAATTAGAAAAATAATTTGCTTAATGGAAACGCAACAATTTAAATGCATCACAGTTCATATAATGTTCCGTTTGTCGATCCAACGTGTTGAAACAACTACTCTGCTGTAAAATTAGAGACTACAGTTTCCCCAAAAGGCTGCATACATAGCCACTCCTGTTGTCTCCTCTGTTTGGATTATGAGCGCTAGCGCCACCATGGCTGATTTATGAATATAACTTCATGTAACTGTTTACATTTGTCACAGCCATGTTTTTAATGACATATTCTGTGAACAAACTTATTCACAAGTTATTTTAATTCAATTTCTCATTTAATGAAAACACCGCCATTGTGTTTTTTTCAACACTAGCCAAATAGACAAAATCTCACACACATTGGTAATGGAGATTGCCAATGTGTGAAGGCTGCTGTGTTTCTCTGCCTTCAGATGCTTTGTATCTAAAGAAAATGGCAATTTTTTTATTCCAGGTTTAAAAAATAACATGTAAATTAAGAAGCAACTAAATGGTAAAAATAACTGGGCTTCAGTATCAGCCATCAGTTTCCCTGGCCTTCAACTATCATTATGTGAAGTCATTCCAGATCTTTGTTCACCACCTTATTTGCCTCTATGAAGGTTTATTCTGTTGGGCTTATTGTGTATTGCTTAATGTGTAAATTATGTAATCTGAACTTTACATAAATTCAGAGTTCATAATAAACTTCATAATTGTAGGAAAACCCACCCTCTAACCTTCATCTGGGTGTAAGTGAGACTAAAAGTCTATGATCCTGAAGACACAGAGTTCACATGTAAGCTGCTCAATTCCCAGAAAGCAATTCCCAGTTGGTCCGTCAAACACAATTCCTATAAATTCCTCCCTGTGGGTCATCAGTAGAGGCCTGGTGAATAGATGACACTTAATCTGAAGTTGTGTGTGTGTGGGTGTGCGCACGTGTGCGTTTCTAGGAACATATTGGATAACTCAGTTGGAATGTGTGATGTGGTAACTTTCTCAAAGAAAAGTGAAATCTTTTATTTTGGTCAACAGGGTGCAGTGACTCAAGTTTTGGTGTTAAAATGAATGTCTCTATCACTTATGCCCCATTTCCACACACAGCAGTTCTCTATGACTTTAATTAAGAGCCCTGGTGGTTAGTTGTGTGCGTGTGTGTGTAAGGCGACTCAGCTCCTCATGCTGTGGCGATAACAGAGAGCAGGAAATCAACCGATACAGAGGAGAAAGTCTGAAGAGTCACTCTTCATGGACAGCAGAAGCATTTGAGCATCGGATGGTTTGGTGCTCAGCCACGCCATCCGAAGGATGGAAGGAAGCCCAGACGTGTCTCTGTGACGGAGCTGACCGGGTCACACGGCCTGTGGGTATGAAGGAAGGAAGAACCTGAAGAGAGAGTGAGAAAAAGACCTCCATTCAGTCAGAAAGGCAGGAGGGTTTTAGATGTTCAGAGTGGAAGATCTGGCAAGGCTCTGACTTTTAGACATGCGGTTTTACAGCTTTGTGATGCTTGGTGTCCTAAATAACCACCGGATGGTTAGTGGTGCGAGTTTATGACAGATTTAAACCGCAATGCACTCTCTGAGGTCAAATGACCAATGTTCAGCCTCTCCCCCCTCACTGCAGAAACAAAGAAAGGAGGATAAAGCAGAATTTGTTTTAAACAGCATTATATAACAGAATGAAAACACACAACCCTCTGTTTGGAGATGGAGAGCTCAGTTTGTGAGCTGCAGCATGTCCTGTTGCTCAGTTTCAGTATTTCTCCTGACAGGTAACACTAACCAGTTGCAGGATCAATCACTGACCTAGATAATCGTTCAGACGCAGATACATCCTGGTGTGCTAGCAGGGTGGTCCTCACATTTTAAATCAAAATATGACTTTACATCTCTCCAACTGTTAATGTATTGGACAAGAAATAAACTCATTAGTGTGATTACTTTTTATGGAGCACTGAATGGATAAGGGGAACAAAACATCAGACTTTAGAGATGCTCTGCAGGGTTTCCCCCTGAAAACTTGCTAAGCCCAGTGGTCAGGGTGCCAAGGTGGTCCACCAGGGGTCCACCGTGTTTTTGTATTAAAAGATTCAAATGATCCGATTCAAATGCAACCTAATGTCCAGGCTGCATTTCAGAGGTATGTTGAGCTAGCGGTAAGAATGATTTATATTTGTGAACTAACAATTTTGTGCGACTTTTCCATCTCAACACGCTGCCCAGCGCCCGGCTCTGCCTGCGCTGATAAAGTTTATCTATGTGTTCCCGGTTGGCAGGTCTATTAGTTAACGATCTAGCGCTAACCTGATCATGCAGGTTCAGCCTGGCGAGGAGCTTTTGCGCTCTCCTGTCTGTAATGCATCGCACTGATTTTATTATTATTTTTCCGGTTACACAATGCATCAAACCTATCAAATGCTTTGTCCACCTAGTCAGACGGCAGCGCGGAGATCTGAGAAACTCGTCCCATAAACTCGACCAACCAACCAGAATAGTTTCTGTGACGCTTATTAAAAACTTAGACATGAAATGAAGGGGCTACTAAAGCCACATTAGCAGCATTGAATTAAATCTCCCGTTTGTTGCACATCTCTGCGTAGTGCAGCAGATTACCTCATCATGCAGGGCCGGTCCAAGGCTGGATGAGGCCTTGAGTAGAATTTGATTTAGGGGCCCCTTTTGTTGCTAAAAACATCAGCACCTCTCAATAAACAAGTGTTACATTCATGTATCTGTGATCTGTTTTAAAATATTAGCATTTATGGGCCCCCTGAAGCCTTGGGGGGCCTGATGGAGCTGCTGACTTAATTTGCATTAAACAAAAGTGCAAATAATTGATATTCATTTTAATTGTATATTTTGATTTGTTGTTTTCAAGACTAGTTGTGGGTTTAAGTAGTGTTTCACTGGCGATGTTTCCCGTAACGTATAATTACCGAGTGATATTTTAAAAATTTCTGTCACCTTAACATCTTTTAATACAAAAACACGGTGGACTGCCGGTGGACCGCCTCAGGGCCCCGACCACCGGGCTTAGCAAGTTTTCTGGGGGAAACCCTGGATTATTTCACTCTGTCAAAAGTAAGATAGCTCCCAGTTTTGTTTTGAAGGTTTCATAAAGACAACGATGTGAGGAAGAAGTGAGAAATGTCTTTAAGGAGAGACGGATACACTGCACTGCACGGATGAATCTTAGCTGCTGAATCTCTCTTAAGTTACAACTCCACAGCTGGAAAACATGAATAAAACCTATATAGACATTATGTATATATGCATGTGCATTTAAATATGTGTAGTTTAATACATATTCTTCTACTACAATCGATAGTAGCCACACAGGCACACGCGCTAGGAGGAACAAGTATACTCAGCACAATACTTTCATTCTATTGGCTGAGAGTTTGCTAGGCGATTGTGCCAAAAAGCCAGTTTCATGTTTCAAGCGAGCAGAGACTTGGGGCCCATTGACACTGCAGCCTGAAGTGACCCAATTCCGACTTTTTGTCAAATTGGATTTTTTTGCCAGGCCATTCACACCACCACACATATGCAACCTGTATGTGTTCTGCAGTCTGAACGGGCAAACAACCTGAAAGTGTCCCGCATGTGCAGTAAAGGGCGCAATAGCGTCAGCGTTCTCAGTGTTCTGCCATAAAAAGAAGTGCTCAGTGTTTACGGAAGTAAACATGGAGGCTAACGGTGGAGCTTACATATTTGAAGTTGTTGTCCAACCGGAGCAGCATATTAACAACTTAATCCTCATTATAGTCCGTCATAGTTGTTTTTCTTCCCGCTTGTGCGTATCAGGACGCAGAATTTGTTGAGTATCAGTGACGTTCAGTTGGGATGAATGCGGCCTGGACATTAGGTTGCATTTGAATTTGATACGTATCGGATATGGGTCGCATTCGAAAAGAATCCGACCTGTGCTGTTCAGACTGTCATAAAAAGATCGGATACAGGTCGCATTACATTGAAAAAATCAGAATTGGGTCACTTCAGGCTACAGTGTCCTTGCGTACTGTAGCAGTAGTGTACTCCTTGCGCTCACACTTGAGTATAAGCGTTACAAGTTTTGAGAAGAAAGACACAAAGTCCTGCTTTCAAAATATAAATGTAAGCAAAAGTATTAGAAGTTTTGAGAACAAAAGATGTTAAATCCTGCTTTCAAACTGAACATGTGTGCTCTTGGATTATGGCAGAAAAATTCCTCTATAAATGTGTTACAGTAAAGGTTCAGGGAGGGAGGTTTAATTTTTCCTCATCTCTCTCTCTGAAAATCAAACCAGGAAAAACCTTGAAAAAAAAAAATCACTAATAAAATTCAAAGATGGAAATTAAAAAAAAAGTTTAATGCAGAAAAAGTTTGGGCATAATTGAAATGTAGAGTTCTGTTGGCCAAGTTTCTGCCGTCATATTTCATGCTCTTATACTTTAATAGACCCCAAGGAAGAGGCTAAAGGAGATCTTGAAAGAGATTTGTTTTTACATCAAATTACTACTGTAAGTGTCACTGAAATGGTTTGTGTTGTTAGGGAATTTGGATTTGTTTCTGGCAGTTGGGATTATGTATTTTGAGTTGTTGTTTTTAAGTTATCGCGAGATTTGTATACATGTGGTTTGTGCTGCGAGACTTGGATGAAAGGAGAAGGAGCGGAAGCCTGAAGATAAACCAAGTAATATTCCGCTAAAGACCAACCTCCGAAGTGGCAGGCGGCCACGAGTTTCCACGGCATTTAATAAAGCCCGTCGAAAGAAAGCCGTGCCAGTGTTGTCACTTTGGAGCTATAGTGAAAACTCGCCCAGCCACCGCCGGTAAAAAGCTCGTTGAGACGACGGCAGCTGCAGTGAGTGACGGTACCGTGATGCCACACAAGAGGGCGCCATTTGTCAAGCTCACCGGTCACAAGAAGTCAAGCACAGCAGCAACAACCTTGTACAACTGAAGTAAGGTGGAAATTAAGAAAGGACAGTGTTAAGAGTAGAATAAGAGTGGTTTAAGTAAAGTTTAAAGCCACAATAAGTTTCTATAACACATTTGTCAAAAGGTTACAGATTTTCTACTGAACTGCAAAGTAATGCATTATTATTAAGGAAAGAGTGTTGTGTATTTATCTTGAGGTCAAACTAAGTGTGAAGTTAACAGAGTTCTTAAAGTTGAAATACATCTGTATTAAGAGTGAAGCTCATTACAGCTACAGTGTAAAGTAATTTTTAAGTCACATAAGTTAGAAATTGAACAAGTGTTTGCAATTTAAATAGAGCATCGAGTGACATTTAACCAGATTTATAAGATGACTGACAAAGACCATTTAGAGCTCTATGCTGTATCATGTACTGAAGTGGAGGAAAATGATACTGAGCAAATCTCAGAACCACAGACTGTTCGAAGAGGTGAAAGAGTAAGAACATTAACGGAAAAAGGTAAAGAGCTTCAAGAGGAGAAACTTAAAACTCTTCAACACAGATATGCAGTCGGTTTTGAAAAATGGAGATATGAAGCAAGACTGAGCAAAGTACTACTAAGAAAATAAGCTTCAGAAAGTGAATTAAAGGAGCTCATTAAGAATGTAAACGTCACCTGCAGAGATATGCAAACCATTTATGAAGAAATACGGCAAATACAATGCCTGATTCAGACGCAAGGCGCAAAGTGGATGCATGTACATCACTTTCAGCATTCATTGTCTGAAGAGCTGAGAAACAACTGCAAGGAGACTTTGCAGAAGGTGACAAAGAGCCGTGGCCAGATTTTGGGTTATGTTTAGGATCTGAAAGTACGACATCAAGGTCAAAATCCAGAAGGTCTAAAAGTAGCTCAAGTAGTTCACAAACAACCAAGAGATTGGAAGCAGGCTGAGGCGGCTGCATCTCAAGAAATATTAGCAGTTATGGAAGAGCAAGAAAAGAAAACAGTTACAAAAACTGGAACGTGAAAATTTGAAAAGGCAGCAAGGAATGGAAGAGCAGCGAAGAAAGATTAAACGCTTGTAAGAAGTTAAAAATTTTAATGCTGCAAAAGCACGAGTAAAGGTTTATGATGAAGCTGAAAGTATTTCCGCAAGTCAGAGTTCATCACAGAGCATTAAAGCAGAAAGTGAAATCCAAGCAATCCCTGTCACAGCACACAGTTCTTCTCCAGCTCTAAATGTAACCCAATTCCATTACGCTACAAGCATTGGATCTGTGCCACACATTCCTAGTCATAAACCAAACTCAACAAAGTCCTGGTGAACAACCTAAGGCCACCATAAGGCAAACACTTAAAGCATCAAGTCCATCATTCATTCCTCAAGCTACACAGGTTTCCTCTGTTGTAGCTCAACAACAGTCAAATTATGAGCTAGTCGGAAACCTAGTAGAAGCAATAAGTACTAATCGTCTTCCAACTCCAGAACCTACATTGTTCACTGGTGACCTTTTAAAGTTCAAAGATTGGCAGTTGTCATTTGGAACCCTGATAGAAAGGAAAAATATCCCAAAGAATGAGAGGCTCTATTACCTCAGAAAGTACCTCGGTGGACCCGCGAAGAGAGCGGTTGAAGGTTTTCTTCTAGTGGGTACAGATGAAGCATATGACTCAGTTTGGAAAGTGCTGGAAAAACGTTTTGGAGATCTGTTCACCATAGGGAAATGCTTCAGAGACAAGCTTCACAGTTGGCCTAAAATAAACTCCAAGGATGGAAGTGAGTTGAGAGAATTTGCTGACTTCCTGAGGAATTGTGAAGCTGCAATGTCACACATCAAGTCATTTGAGGTTCTCAATGATTGTATGGAAATCCAGAAACTCTTGGTAAAACTTCCAGATTGGTTGACCACAAGATGGAACCGGACAGCCATGAAAATAAGAAAGGCTAGGGATGGAGAATATCCATCTTTCATGTGTTTGCTGATTTTGTAATCACTGAAGCAGACTTGGCATGTGATCCCATAGCCTCAATGCAAGCTCTTAGAGGTTTGGACATAAGTAAACCTAAACAATTGCGCAACCAAGTCGTTCAAGCAAAAACACTAACAACAAACTTAAATCACACAAATGCTGTAACCTGTCTTCTGCAAAAGAAATGGTCACACACTTAATAAATGTTTCAAATTCACAGAAACACCACTTCAAGACCGTATCAAGTTTGTACAAGCAGAAAGACTGTGTTTTGTATGTTTAAAGAGAGGACATCATTCCAAGAAGTGTAACAAAAGGAGCACATGTGAAAAATGTCAAAAGAGACATCCAACCTGTCTGCATGACGACACGTTCGTAGAACGTAAAAGGATAATACCTGCAGTGAGTGAAAGGTCTCAAGACGAGGACGAAGCTGAAGCTAAAGGAGGAGACAAACCATCGATTGCGATCTCTAACAGAGTAACTCAAGAAACTTCAAGCACGTTGACTTCCTCTATACGTCCTGTATGGGTTTCATCAAAGAACAACCCAGACAGAGAGGTTTTAGTTTATGCACTCCTTGATTCACAGAGTGATACATCCTTCATCTTGGATGAAGTAGCCCAAGATCTTGACACAAATAAAAGTAAAGTCAATCTGCGCCTGTCGACTATGTCCACCAAGTCAACAGTTATACCATGTGACAAGCTGGTAAACCTTCAAGTTAGAGGATATAAGGATGAAAAGAGAATTACATTGCCACCAGTCTACACAAGAGAGTATATCCCAGTCAACAGGTCACATACCAACGTCTGAAACCGCCTTAAAGTGGCCTCATCTGGAAAAGCTGGCAGAAAAGCTACCTCCACTGCTTGAATGCGAAGTCGGTCTACTTATTGGCTATAACTGTCAACAAGCCCTCCTACCACGTGAAGTTCTTGCAGGCAAAGAGAACCAACCTTACGCACAGTTAACCGATCTCGGCTGGAGCATAGTTGGTTGCTCGTCTAAAATTCAAAATCACAATGATATCATCGGTACAAGTCACAGAATCATTGTTCGTGAAGTATTTCCTGTTTCACAACCAGCAGTTGAACTCAAGCAATGAGTACATTTCGTATGCAGAACTCAAGTAAAGGAAGTCAGTCCAACTGATGTGATAAAAGCTTTGGAATCCGATTTCTCTGAACATGCAACAGATGACAATCCAGTTTCACAGGAAGACATTTTGTTCATGTCAAAGATTACCAAAGGCATACAACAGAAGAAAGATGGTCACTACGAACTCCCGTTACCATTCAAAACAGACAGTCCGAATCTCCCAAATAATAAGCAAAGTGCTGAACACAGATTGTCTTCATTGGAACGTCGACTCAAAAAGGATGAGAAATACTATAAAGATTATGTCAAGTTCATGAATGATATTATAACTCGTGGAGATGCAGAAAGGGTGCCAGAACAAGAACTGGACAACAAGACAGCATGGTACATTCCACACCATGGGGTTTATCATCCCCACAAACCTGAGAAAATACGTGTGGTTTTTGATTGTTCTGCACGCTTCCAATGAACATCTCTCAAAAGGACTGGATCCTGGATCCCGGCCAAAAGGACTGGATCCTTTTGACCGGATCCAGTCAAAAGACTGGATCCGGTCCAGTCTTTTGACTGGACCGGATCTTACCAATATACTGATTGGAGTGTCATGCCGATTCAGAAAGGGCCCCGTCGCCATTATGTGTGATGTGAAAAGAATGTTCCACCAATTCCACGTCATTAAGGAACATCAAGATTATTTAAGATTTCTTTGGTGGGACAAAGGTGATTTGAACTCCGAACCTTCAGTTTACAGGATGAAAGTCCATCTATTTGGAGCAGCCTCATCTCCTGGATGTTGTAATTTTGGACTCAAACACATTGCATTGCAAGGAAGAAACAAGTTCAGTAAAGAAACTGTTGAGTTCATCCAAAGAGGTTTTTACGTCGACGATGTGTAACATCAACAGCCAAAGCCATACAACTGGTCAAAGAGTCAAGGGAACTTTGTAACACAGGCAACCTACATTTGCATAAGTTTGTGTCAAACAATAAAGAAGTGCTTGCAACAATTCCCCAAGAAGAACAAGCTGAATCCAAAAATCAGAACATGGCTTTTGGAGAACTCCACATTGAATGTGCACTTGGAGTACAATGGTGCATAGAAGTGGATGAATTTCAGTTCAGAGTTCAAGTGAAAGACAACCCATTGTCCAGAAGAGGGGTACCCTCAACCGTCGCTTCCATCTATGACCCTCTTGGGTTCATCGCCCCATTCACATTGATTGGAAAGCAAATACTCCAAACATTATGCACAGACAAGGTTAACTGGGATGATGATCTTCCAGACCACATTCTACCACGATGGGAAGCATGGTTGAGAGACTTGCCTAAGCTGGCAGCTCTGAAGATCCCACAAAGCTACTCACAAGACATCAACATCATGCAGTATGAATTGCATAACTTCTCGAATGCAAGCCTCAATGATTATGGCGCATGTTCATACCTTAGAGCAATAAGCAAGGAAGGACAGATAAGCTGTTCACTCGTCATGGGAAAAGCGAGAGTTACGCCCATTAAACAAATAACCATCCCAAGGCTTGAACTGACGTCAGCTGTGACATCAGTCCGCAATGCAGATGTAATCAAACAAGAATTGGAAATTGAAAATCTACTGGAATATTATTGGACAGATTCACAAGTCGTACTGGCATACATAAGCAATGACGCTAAAAGATTTCACACGTTCGTTGCCAATCGGATTCAATGAATAAGACAAAGCACAAGTCCTGAAAAATGGCAGCATGTCAGCTCAGAAGAAAATCCGGCTGATCAGGCCTCCAGGGGTTTAACCGCTGCACAACTGAAAGAATCAAACTGGTTGAAGGGTCCAGATTTCCTTTGGAAACAAGATCTTCCAATCAAGAAGGAAATGGTGGGAGAAGTTGAAGAGACAGATCCTGAACTCCGTACAGGTCATGCATGCACCGTGCAATCAAAAGAAGTGAACCCAGTTCTAGTGCGTCCAAAGAAGTTCTCTGATTGGTCAAGAGCAGTAAAGGCTATTGCTAGACTCAAACGATGCATAAAAGAGTTTAAAGGCATTCAAGAAAGAACAAACAAAACAACAGATCTTGAAGAGAGGAGAGACACGGAAGTGTTCATTATCAAGCTAGTGCAAAGAGAAGCTTTTACTGAGGAAATGCAGAAAATCAGATCTCAGAAGGTGAATTCTCTGCACAAGCATGACAGACTAAAGAAGCTAAATGCTTTCTTGGACAACTCTGATGTACTCAGGGTGGGAGGAAGATTGTCCCAATCAGCCTTGCATCATCATGTCAAACATCCCGCAATTCTTCCCAAGGAGTCCCATGTATCAGCCCTCCTCATTAAACACTACCATGAATGTGTACATCACCAAGGAAGAGGCATGACTGTAAACGAATTACGTGCAAATGTCATATGGATTCTAGGATGTGGAAGTATGGTCTCTTCGCACATTTATCATTGTGTTAAATGTAGAAGATATAGAAAGGCTACAAACGTCCAACAGATGGCAGAGTTACCAGAAGAAAGAACAAAAACAGCACCTCCTTTCACCTATTGCAGTGTCGACTGTTTTGGTCCATTCATGGTAAAGGAAGGAAGAAAGGAAGTCAAAAGATATGGATTATTGTTCACATGCTTATGTTCACGAGCTGTGCATATTGAAACACTTGATGACTTGTCAACTGATGCCTTCATGAACGCTCTTCGGGTGCTGATTGCCATAAGATGTCCTGTTCGACAATTAAGATGTGACCAAGGAACTAACTTTATGGGAGCCAGAAGAGAGTTTTTGAAGCTAATGAAGGATATGGACCAAGAACCACAAAGAGCTTTTGGTTGCGAGTTTGTGATGAACGTTCCATCAGCTAGCCACATGGGAGGCATCTGGGAACGCCAAATTCGAACAGTACGAAGCATACTAACAGCAATGTTAGATAAATTCTCAAACAGACTTGACACAACTAGTCTAAGAAGACTTCTTTATGAGACAATGGCCATCATTAACAGCAGACCCTTAAGCGTGGAGTATCTTAACAATCCCTTAGGTCCAAAGCCATTAACTCCCAATCACATATTAACGATGAAGTCCTCAGTTATTCTTCCCCCGCCAGGACAGTTTTGCACAGAGGATTTGTACTTGAACAAAAGATGAAGAGTACAGTTTCTAGCAAACGAGTTTTGGCAAAGATGGAAAGGAGAATATCTGCTAAATCTCCAACAGCGACAGAAAGTTTTACGAAACCTGCACATTAATGACATTGTGATCCTACAAGATGATAATGCGCCAAGATGTAAATGGAAACTAGCTCTAGTTGTGGAGACTCCAGAAAGCCCAGATGGGAAGGTTCGAAAGGTGAAACGACTTTTGACAAAGGAAAACCACTGACAAGGTTGATATAGTTAGAAAGACCTATACACAAGGTAGTGACATTACTTGATACTAATGCAGAATAAAACATACTGTAATCTTGACACTCATTAGAAAATCACACTGAGAACCAAATAGTGATTTTGGTGGGAGTGTAAGTGTCACTGAAATGGTTTGTGTTGTTAGGGAATGTGGGTTTGTTTCTGGCAGTTGGGATTATGTATTTTGAGTTGTTTTTAAGTTATCGCGAGATTTGTGTACATGTGGTTTGTGCTGCGAGACTTGGATGAAAGGAGAAGGAGCGGAAGCCTGAAGATAAACCAAGTAATATTCCGCTATAGACCAACCTCCGAAGTGGCAGGCGGCCACAAGTTTTCACGGCATTTAATAAAGCCTGTCGAAAGAAAGCCGTGCCAGTGTTGTCACTTTGGAGCTACAACCACAGAGCAAATTGATTTGTTATACAACAGTATCATGGGTTAACTCTGACATTTTCCACTGAGCTCAGCTTATTTTTAGCTCTACGTTGGAGAGGTAAAGAGTATTATTATTATATGTGATCTATATATCATTTCTTTCATAAATATTTAGAGTTGTGGTTATTGTTTAAATTCAGCTCTGACTATAACATAAAGCTCTGCTGATAATTCACAGTTGATGTTAGAAAGAATCTCTCCACCACCAGTTACTATTTCTGTAGATTATTCCAGACAACCTTAAGATATTTTTGCTTCTTAGAATACAAAAGAGGGGTGGGAATAAAAAAAATAAAAAAGCTTTAGATGATGATCTTAAATAATGAAGTGAGAATACTCTCAAAATACAACACTGACTAAAATTAACACAATTTCACAGAATTTATGCAACATTTAAAACATATAGATAAGATGCAGAACAGATATTTAAAAAACCCAGCTTTATTTCCAGAATATGTTAATGTGAGTAGCCTGTGGGCAAAGCAATGCAAAAGTATCAGCTTAAGCTTTGTGAAGGCATAAACCTATGTACATTTTTCAAAATCCTTCTGGAATGTTTTATGTAAAAACATTTAAAATGAATATTTTATTTCAAAAGGACTCCCATATAAAGCAGAAAAGCTTTGCTACAACTCTGGTCCAATTCCCACTGTGTGAAATTCACAATTTTATTTCATCATAGGTTCAAAACCTGAGCAAATATCAAAATATGTGTGAAAGTGAACCTCAGGGTCACTGATGGTTACCCACAGTGAAAACTAGGTCTCCCAATCTGACCCACAAACCAAATAGCAGGTTTGGTGGAGTGCCTGCACTGACTAAAAACAAATTTAATTCAGTTAGGTGTGCCGATGGATCAGCCACTGATCATAATCAGCCAATTTCTGTGAAAAAGTGTATTATCGGTGATCGCCGATCACTGTGGCTTGTTGCCTGTTATATTCGTGCTTGATAAAGACAGACGAAGTGCCAAGTGTTATGTCCAGATGCTTTTATTAAAGCATCTTTCTTCAAGGTCTGCTCACAAACATGCTCACAGGTGTATCAGCATCAACTCATTAAGACTCTCTCCTTCTATTGTCGGAGCACTTGACGGAGTTTGGCTACATTTATACATTCTCATGAACTCATGCTCGCCACCTGGTGGACATAAACATAATTCATTCAATCATGACATTGCCAATCACCAAAACTGTGCAGCTTATCTCCTCTTTCTTCACACTGAGCAAGCGCGCAGCAACAAATCCTGTTTTGTGGTGTTACGGAATGAAAGCTTCTTCAAACAAGACGGCTCGTATGTCTTACTGAACTTTTCTGTTCAGTTTTTATTAGAGAAAAACAGCGACAGCTGATAACAGCAACAGCTGTTCATAACTTGGCAACCAAAAATCAACAAAGCAAGACCGTGACAAAACAACCAGATCCTGTTAAGCATTATTCAAAATAAGAGACTTCCTCTATTCAAATAAATGTCTCCCACTTAAATATATTTCACTTCTCCTTTGTAATTATATACAATCATGTTCAATTCAATTAGCAATTATCATGTAAATTATGCTTAGCATATAATTGTAAATCAGTCACTTATGCAAAATATACTGAACAACATGAGTGTAAAAAAGTCAACATGTGGAACAATTAACGCTCTGAGAGTGAATGAGGAAGTTTGCGTGTTGCGGCGGAAAATTACCCCGGGGGTGAAGCACGTCAAAATGTATCAACACAACGAATCTAATATGAAATTTAAAAAACAAGCACTTGACGGAGTTTGGCTACATCGAGCCTCAATGCAGGAAAAAAGGACTTCCAGAGCGGCCAGATAGCAGGTAAAGCAGCGCACAACTACCAACACTCACCTGGATTAGCATCAAGATCAGAAAGCTAACAAATAACCCCAAAATAATTCAAGTCTTCGAGCTAAGACGGTGTAAGACGCCGCTTCTGCTCTCGCTCATGGACCGCCGCTACACGCTACTGGTAGTAAGATGTCACAGACAGAGCGCCACTCAACCTCCACCAGACTGAACCCTCATACCAAACGTCTTAAGCAGCATGTAAATAAAATAAAAAAAAAGATTTTACGGCAGAGCGTTATCGCACAGCTAATACCGGTAGCTACTGATAGACAGGACTGAAACTAAAACAAGCAACCTCAGGACTTCACAGTTCTACTGAGGAAACTGACTGACTGACAAAGACGACTAACGTATGACGAGGATCAGACGAAGAACACAGACAACAGGTGAGACTAAATACACACATGGGGTAATCAAGGGAACGAGACACACCTGGGAGACAATCAACGGGGAACAGGATCACACAGAAAAATTTAAAAATAAACACACAGAAACACGGATCATGACAGATAATTGGTTAATTAAGTTCACAATGTTTCAAATGGAAGTAAAGTTAGGGTTTCGATTTACTGGCTGTTTCTTTTTTATTATTTTATTTTTCTGCCTATATGTGACAGATTTTAATAAAACACTAGACCCTATGGGTTAACACTAATTCCTGAAGAAGTCAAAATTATATTTACTTAATGTTGCTTCACAGTCCAAAAAGAAGATTGATTTTGTGTCTGAACTATTTTTTTAATTAATTTTAGTAGTAATTTTTGGATCAATATCCTTCTAAAAGATTCAGTGATGATTCATTGTTAGTCAACTGGATTTTTATTTAAAATCTCCCAATATGTTAAAGACAACAAAAAACATTTATTGTTGGAGAACAATGTGAAAAATTTTCAGTTTGTTCATAGAAGCTGCTTTTGGACAATAATTGAAAAAAATAAATCACCAGTAATAAAGTATTACTTCAGGGTACAGAATTGGCACAAGTCATCTGAGCAAATTGAATTATTTACCAACTTGACTTTATTGATTTTGTTGTGGGGTTATTGCTCCTTTGTGATAGTAATCTCAGCAGAGATAAACTTTGATCACTGATGGATGTTGTCACTGATTTTGAAATCCAACATGTCCGCCTGGCAGATCATATCACACATCAGGTCATTTTGTTAATCTTGTCTGTGTTCCTATCCAGCACTGCTTTTTTAGTGCTGCCTGTTTAGTGACCGGCTTGTTAGATGGAAAGTTAACACACTTTTCTGTGAAAAGAAAACTAAAGTTAGAAGGAAGAACTAAGTCTTGTTTTTTCTATGTATGGTTATGTGAGAATTTGAGTGAACTTTGGTGGATGTAGTTACAGCTTATCTCCTAGAGACCTGGCTACAAACATAGCTGCATTTCCGTTACAAAGGTGCAAAAAACTGTGTTGATATTTCACTAAAGTCAAAAAACACAATTTTGTAATTACAGTGTTTTTATAAAAAAAAATGCAATTAATATCACTTATGAATAAGTTTGTTCACGCGATAATCATTAAAACACATCCTGGACAATTGTCCTTATACCACTTCCTTCATTATTCATTATTTCCTCCAGCAGTAACATCAGTTGACCACATGACTTGTGTAAAATGAGTGTTTCCATTGCAGTTTTGTGAAATATTCTAATAATCAATTCAGCAAAAAAAAAACACCTCATCCTTGTACCAAAACTTCTCATCAAAAAACAAGTTTTTATAAATTAGTGTGTTTCCTTTTAGCAAGTTTGTTTTGAAATATCAAATTATGCAGTTTTAAGATTAATGGAGCTACTGCAATGAATCACTGTGCACCAAAAAATGCAATGATAATGAAGACTTATGGAAGGTTGATTACTGACATGTTTGTATGATGTTAGCTTTAAATAATTGGTGATATTGGATGAACGTTTTATCATGAAACCTAGAAGCAAATGGAAACCTTTTTATCAGATGTAGAGCTGCTGTTATTTATTGCCCACTCGGACTAACTAACAGGGATGTAAGCACTCAGACGTTGACAGTGACAGGAAGTCATAAAGCAGCTTTGGAAGTCTTTAATCTCATTTCCTCATCAGTAGGACGTTGACGTATGCAATGTCATAACTGTTTATGCCCAACCAATGAACTTCCTGCATTGATCATGTGTCTGCCTTTGGTTCTGTAAACAGAACAAAATGCCATCTAAATACTAAATTTAAATCTCATTTTGCTTCTGTCAAGTTTAGTAAAAACATTGTGGTGTTAAATGTGAGGTCTTTGAGGTAAATGTTGGTGTTACAGTAACTTGTGTCAAAAAATAAACAGCTAATATTATCAAAAGACTGAGTCATATGTTAGTTGGATATGAAGGAGAAAGTAAAAAAAAATGCTGCTGATTATTTCAGTTTTCTTTCAAAGAAATGAACAGTGTTTAATCTTCATGTAGGTTTCATTTTACTGGAAAGAGACCAAATATCAACCACAAGTCCCAAACAAATGGCTGATATAAACGTAGATCTGAATGCTGCTGAGTGAAATATACTTTGGTTTCCCACTGAAAACATGAAGGATTTCTCAGGTTGGTTGTGTAACATCCTGATAAGAGGAGATAATCATGATCAAGACGTCATAACAGATCTGCATTAAAAGTTCAGATTGTCTTTCCAATGTGTTGAATTCCTTGCCGACTACAGTTTTCCCAAAACGCAGCATACGTAGCTGCTCCCTAGTAGGCGGGGCTTGTTGCTCTAAGGCCTGAATGAGACATCGAAGTCTCCTCTGATTGGCTGAGAAATGAGGAGTAATAGCACCACCATGGTTGATTTATGAATTTAAATGTTTAATCGTGAGGAAACTAATTGACATGTGATTTTAATAGTTTTTTAATATTTATAATGTAAACACCCCAACGGAGTTTTTTTGGCTAGCAGAGCATAGTCAAAGTTTTGCACACATTAGTAATTGAAACATAGCTATTGAAGCACAGAGCTGAAACAATATAACCTTGTGCTGTTCGTTGAGTCACGGTTCTGAAAGGTTTGGTGGAAGGAGCTGTTCACCAGGAAATAGAATGAGAACTTTCTGACCTCAGCCACAAATATAAAGATGGAAGAAATGTTCCTTCTTTGCTGCCAAGCAACAAACGTTGGGGTTTAAGTAGAAGCACCTTGAAACCACTGAATATAAACCACTACAACCCACTGCTGACTGGCTTGGTCCACAAACCAGTCAGCAGCTTTGTACCACATCATTACTTCACTTAAACAAATTGTCTAAGGAAACACTGATCATTCAGATCTTTCTGCAGATATTGAATCCTGACTGCACCATGTTCTACATTTCTGCAGAGCATTACAGAGCAAGGAGACATTTTAACCACATCACTCATCTCAATAGTGCTAGTGAGATGACACTATGTTTTTTAAAAAAAATTATCTTAAAATCTCAGATCCAAGCTTCAGTCGTCTGCAGCGCATTAACCCATCTATAACTCAGTGACTGCCTAGTGATATTTAAGCAAACAGCTGAAAATGAGACAGTGAGCTCATGTTATTCCCCTGCTAATCTGACCTTTATTAATATTGAAGTTTAGGGGTTTATCTCAGATTAGGCAGATTAATTACAAAGCTAACTGAGGAGTTTTAAGCATGACAACATTTAGATTGGTTGCTTCAGCCTCTAGTGAAGGTGGTTATTTGCTCTGATTCATTCAGGACTGAGATGGTTCCAGTTTTCTGATGCCAGAGTGTTTGGAATGGTGAGAACAAAAGGAAATGGCACCAGACTTGCACTGACTACAGTTTAACTCTGGAACCAGATTGGTTCAAAGGTTTTTGATCTGTTAAGAGAGCCAACGCTTTGCCAAGTTAACAGATTTAGAGTCTATAGATATGAGTCGACCAAGATTCCTATGGAAATGTTTAAACCTGGTTTTCAGTAGTGAGCTCCTTCAAGACACTGGACACAAAGAAATAACTGATTATTGATTCTCTCATTAAATATACAGTAGAGAAAAGAGTAATAACCCTCAAAATACAGACAGCTTAGTTTTTATTTTTAAAAAACATAATGTAGCCCGGGAAATACTTAGCCTCACAGGACACAATAACTGGGGTTCTTAATGTGCAGTATATTTTATTATCAGTTGGAACAGACTGAACAAAGCTGTCTTGTTAGTTCAAAAATCAGAACATAGGGGCACCAAAACATTTGGTACATATTCATGAAATGTGAAATGTGGCAGATCTCAAAAGAAAATACAATATGTAAAAGAAAAGAAATAGAAATACGGCAGTGGCCTCTGGATTCGACAGTAATGTCTCAGTTCACTCTTAATGCTGGAGAACACCAATGATCGGACATCTTATTTTCACGTGCAGTAAATGGCCGCCCTGCACCGCACAGACAGGCTCCCGATTTTCTGCTGAAACTATCACCTGCAGATAAATCACATACAGTTCCCGTCCAAGTTCATCACATAGCATAGCAACACCGGAAGAGAACAAAATGCATTTCCTGCCCCGTCTTGGGAAACAGTAATCACCTTGAAACACTGCTCTCTGGTGGTCAAAATGTGCAGCACTTGAGACCAACTACCTGATCATATTTAAATGTGAAAAACATACACATAGGAAATAAAATTACATAACTGAAACAAAATCACTTAATAGCATTGCTACCGTAAGATACAAGAAAACCAACACTTTGAAACAGTACAATTATTTAACCAAAATTTACCACCTGGCTACAATTATATGGAATTTATCATGACAACGATAAATCAAAATCCTTGTGACAGAAACTGATCACGATAAATGATAAACAACACAATCTCCTCTGTTAATATATTCCAATATTTTGGATCTCCTGGAGCAGTGAAGATTCATCCAGACCCAAACCAAATTGATGGCGCACCAGTTTCAAACTGCAATAAATCCATGAAGGTTATCAGCAAGTCTGAGTGAAGGGAAATCTAATAGGATGTGTTTTTCTCATTCCAGAGTTAATGGAGTTAAACTCCATAGGAAAAAGGGGGCTCTGACCTGAGAGCTGAGGAGGGGCCTTTAACTGGGCAACAGACCTGTGGCAACCTGCCAGCAGCCACTAATAGAGCCATAAAGCAATTACCAGGAAACACAAGCAGAGACTGATGGGGAGTAAGGGAGAGATGGATTATGGGACAAATAAAAAGGAGAATGGATGAGAGCAGTGATTGTGAGGGAAAACGGCGAAACTTATGAGGACTGTAGGAGAACCGATGGAGAAAAATAGGATTTGCGCCATTTGATATCACCATTAGCCGATAAAGAGTTGGATCAGATAGCACTGACTGCCTGGCTCCACTCTGAGTCTGATTTATGCTTGTGTTTTCTGTATCGCCATCCCAAATATGTGTTGTTTATTTCCCAGTGAAACGTGGAAGCAAAAGTTGCTAAAAATTGGGGAAAAAACTTACTGATACAGATAACTGCAGATAAATTCCCCTGCAAAAATATTCAAATGCATTTATTTAGAGCTTTTTCACATTTTTGTAACACAACCACATTTCAGTGTTCTTTATTGTAATTTTTTGTGATATACCAAGACAAAGTAGTCCATAAATGTTCTAATTAAAAGAAACATTTCAAATTCAGGGAGGCTTTCAAATTTCTTGAAAATAGAAACCAGAAAACTGGTTTACATTTGTATCAAATCCACTGAGTGAATATTTTGTAGAACTTTCTTTGCTGCAAGAATTCTGCTTATGGAAGCACAAAATATTAGTCATTGTTTAACATAGCTGCACTGGTCTGCTTAATAAAACATATCAGTGCATCCTCACTTTGCTGTATGTCACTTCGAGTAGCCAGAGTTCAGATTAGAATAATATGTTAATATTATTCTAAACCTTGTAATCTGTGCTGCAAAAAATAATTTGGACTTCTTATTATTTGGACTTGGAATATGGTTTAGTTGGATTTGAAGTCATTCCCAGGTCTTGAGTTATAACCCTATGGCAGGGTATTAGGGTCATTGTACATAGAAAATGAAAAAGGAAGAGAACAAATTCTGCCAAAGAACTTAGAAATCTTTAGATTAAAATAAAAAAAAATTCTAGAAAAAAAAATTGAAAATTTTTGAGTTTCAGAATCTGAAATTTTGGCAAATACCTTTCAAACTGAGAAATTTCCACTTTTTTCTAGAAAACTTTTGATTCATCTCAGAATTTCAGATTTTTTTTGGTGGCAAACTGCAGGCAGCACTTCTTATGGCTTTCTTTTAATGAAGGTGCTTTTCAGACCACATGGGAGGAAAATTAAAGGATGATTAGTCGTCTTGGAAGCAGATTTTTCCACCTGATCTCTAGAAATCTCCAGCTCCTCCAGAGTTTATCTTTGACCTCTGGGGAACTCAGTCTTCATAGGATTACTCTCATAAAATTACAAACAAGATGACTTTTATTTATTGGATGACTGGTTGTTTTATTTTGGGACATTAGGGTAAAAGAGTCTGAAAACAAATGCACAAGACACTTCATATATTGTCTTTATATTTATAATTTCTTTCCATTTCATATTAAATTGCAGCTAATTTCTCATCTTTGTGAATTTTCTTGAATGTCAAAATAAAAGCAGATCCTTAAATACAGAGAATAGTGGATTATGTAACAATTTGAAGTGATTTGACATGATCTGCATGTTCTTGAAAGAGGATTGCTGGGAGTAAGGCAGGAAGGCAGCAGATGGCTTGATAGGTTTTAACATGTTTATGTGTGCTTATGCTGGGCTTGTGTGGGCGAAGTCTGTATGTCTTTGTGTGAGCTCTATACTGCATGGGCATGTGTGTGGGTGGCTGTTTGTGTCTGTTCAGGTCTTTATTTTTACATTTCTGCAGGGTAGCTGTGGAAGAGGGAAAATGCTAACTGGAAGAAAAAAAGCTTATTTTGATCAAATTCCTTGCTTTTCTGTGAAAATAATAAGTTGAATTTTTTACTCAGGCGTAACAATGAGGTGACCCACATTAAGATCCAGAACTCTGGGGACTACTATGACCTGTACGGTGGCGAGAAGTTTGCCACGCTAGCCGAGCTGGTGCAGTATTACACTGAACAGCAGGACCTGCTGCGCGAGAGGAACGGCCATGTCATTGAGCTGAAGTATCCACTCAACTGCAAGGATCCCACCTCTGAGAGGTAAACATCGCTATCCAGACGGCACGAGAACAGCAGCAGGACAAATCCACCTGATTTCACCTGTTACAAAAACCCAGAATGCCCACAAGACAACTAGACTCATCGTCTAAACATGAAGCAACTTTTATCACTGGAGAACCTTAAAACCAAATCAGTTTGAAATGGTTTTGAACAAAACTCAGAGCAGCATAAAACTCAATGTTCTTGTTCTGTTCAGAAGAATATTCACAAAGAGTGAAATCAGTAGCTTACACAGATCATCCAGACAAACATTTTCAGAGGAAACTGTGACCATGAGAAGGTGAGCTTCCAGCTGCAGAGAAGGCTGCAGGAGCAGAGGCTCATCAGATATCCTGCTGGTAAAATAAACTGGAACAAAGAAAACATAAAGTCCTGATATTTACAGGACAAAGGTCCTTCTCAGTATCCAGGGAGTTCACCCCAATTCCAGTTCCCAGTCTGAACCAGAGGTTTAAATAAAAAAAAAAAAACTCCTGCTGCTCCCTTTAAGGCTTAATGTCAGACAAATATGGGACAAAAACAAACTCCTGAAAACCACAATGAAAAGAGAAGAGACTGAAGATTTCAATAAGCTTATTACTGTTATGGTTTCCTTCTGTAAAATATTTTTATTTTTATTATTGGCCTCAACAAACCCACTTCAGCAATATTACCATAGCTTATAGTGACAAAATGAGCAACATTTTTAATTCAAAAACCCTTTCTTCTGTACAGAAAGTACAACAAAATTTGTTACAGTGCAGACAATCCAAAAAACTTTAAAAAAAAGCTAACAAACATGAGACCTGGGTAGACAGGAGCCTTTCAGATATCTATTTTAATAAGCCAAAAATGTTAACTCTTGAAGTGACAGTGAAGCTCAAAAATGGACTGTTTACATAATGTTAAAATGTTATTCTCTCATCAAAAAACAAACGTGTTGCTTTGATTCTTTCATGCATGTTTGAGAAATCCTTTAATCTCTATTCAGCTGTGGAAAACGCCTGGGTGAACCGAAGCTCCTCCTTTGAGCTGCAGCTTCTCAGCTTCAGTCTCTCAGAGCAGCTCCTCCCACTCAGATCCTTCAGACTAGCCAGCAGCAATTAGCAAACAGCTAGTGGAACTGCTGAGCTCATTATAGGAGGTACTGCTCAGAGCTGCAGGTAAAAATGGTGTTAAAGGGTTAATAGAAGAGCCATGGGATGACTTCCTGGAGGCGGAGTTTCTTAAAGAGACAGAAGTCCAATTTCAAAATGTTAAATTACGATGGAAAATTTCCTTTAAGTCATATTTGATATGTTTATCATTTTTATTATAACTGTAGTTAACAGTTAATTGATTGTGCTATGTGCATAATGCATAATACTGTCCCTTTAAGTAGCTGGACAGAAGATAGATAACCTATCTATTTTCAACAAAACAAACCTAATTTATTTGTTTAATTAAACTTTTAAGTTGAAAAATATCAAAGTATGAGTTTTTATTTAAAAAATTAAATTCCTTTGGTCCATAAGTCATTTTTGACCCCTGTTACATAAAGCTTGGAGATCTCTGCTCTAAACGAAGCAAAGCGTAGAACAAGATGATGGTTTTTAAAAGCCCACTTTAAACGTTCACTCTCACTTCACCTGCCATGTGCACATTAGACTGAATTTATGACATTCAAACAGGACAAATGATGCATAAGAACATTCTCATCACATAAACATGATGTCACTTCAAGTCAGTTTATTTATACATCACCCATTCAGAACATAGGTTGTCCTAATGTGGATAGATGAGTAAACTGGCTCCATAGTCTGCTTAGAGTTGAAGTGAGAATGAGGCAAAGCAGCTGTCCTGGAAACCTCTCCAGCTTGATGTTACCGCCTCACTGCTGATCCACTCAGAGCCATCAGAACAAGCAATAATATTGAATTACTGGCCTGCTGCTGCATCACTTAGCAAAGTGTTCAATGGACTGACCGTAGGTTAGCAATCCACATTAACTCGCTAATTAGGTACCAGAGCACCTACATGTTTACACAGATTGAGGAGAAGATGCTCTGAATAAACACTCATGAAATTTATATGCACACAGCATCCACAAAGATAAATTACTATGTATTCCCAAAGGCATGTTTGGGTTAACTCACTGGTTGACGTCTATGCTTTTGAAAATATACCCACAATTACGTACTTCAGAGAATATTTATGTTCTGAATGCAGAATTTGGCCTTACTCTGCAAACCATGGTTCTCCTAAAAAACTGGATGCAAATGTTTTTTATTTCTGCACATCTGCTCTGCACGGAGTGTGTGTCTTATCTGTCCAGGTGTAAGAGCTGCTTCTGATTTACTGTTCATGTGGTTTTTACATTCTGGGTGCTTTTTTTGCTGGCACTTCCTTTACGTTCTGGCTCATCATCACACAGGAAACAAAATGCCGACATGCGAGTATTTCATCTGAAAATTTCACCTGAAAATTTCACCTGATTTCAGTATTTCATCTGAAAATCAGGTGAAGTGAGCCTGCAGCCATATAAGAGACACTATCACTCTGGAGTGGGAGTCTACATGCAGCGCACACGTATATATTTAAATTATGTTAAAGCTGTGAATTACAGGAAACTTACTTCAGTCCGCCCCCTCTGATGGAAAAGTTAATCTCACTTATCCGTCTTGTTGATCTATCTACCTTGCATCCACCGTCTGAGCATCCACCCTGAGATGCTCAGACACAAAGAGTGTATCTGAGCACAGTCCTAGGTAGAGGAGTAGAAGGTGAATAAAGGCATCTGAAGGAGAAATACTCTGTTGGTATTTCTGTTTGCTGTCGTAGTGATTAATCTTTTATTTGAAACTTTAGCTTGAGTCTGCAAACAGAGAGAAGTTAATATAACAATATGTCTGCTTTAAAAGGGTGAAACTCTGGTGTCCATATTTAATAAGCGTGTGGCTGCAAGTCATAAACCAGGGGTGTCCAGACATGCCTCTGTCATTGTGTCCTTGGGCAAGACACTTCACCCGCCTTTCCTGCTGGTGGGGTCAGAGGTCACGGTGACACCAGTGCATGGCAGCCTCTTGTCCCGCGTGTTTTATGCCATTAAAGATTGATTCTCTGTCCGTACAACTACTTGTAAACAAGTGGTTCAGTAAGACGCTTGTTTATCGATCTCCAGGTGGTACCATGGACACCTCTCTGGGAGAGATGCAGAGAAACTCCTCACAGAAAAAGGCAAAGCCGGCAGCTTTCTGGTCCGGGAGAGTCAGAGTAAACCTGGAGACTTTGTCCTGTCGGTTCTCACCAACGAGGAGAAGCATGACAACGTCGACCGCAAAACCAAAGTCACACATGTTATGATTCGCTTCCAGGTGAGATTGCTCGTTTTGGATGCATATCATGCCTTTAAGAAGGATTTTGATAGGTTGGTTTGATCATTGTTGGGGCTTGGAACCCGTTGATAACTGCATGCAGTTATAGTTCCTTTTTAATTGTAAACGTTTTTGTTCTGCAGGAAGGCAAGTATGATGTGGGAGGTGGTGAACGGTTTGACACGTTGGCCGATCTGGTGGATCACTACAAGAAGAACCCCATGGTGGAAAAAAGTGGCATTGTAGTACATCTCAAACAGGTGACAAAGACACAGTTAGGGAAATAGTTAGGGAAGCAACTAAAAACATTATCTGGTAATTGTTTTATAGCTCACCATCTGGTTTGTAGTGGCCAGTTTAAAATGTTTGTGTTTTTGTGGGACTATGGCAGCCTTTTAACGCCACGAGGATAAATGCTGCCAACATCGAGAACCGGGTACGAGAACTCAACAAAGTAGCAGACAACTCAGAGAAGCCAAAACAAGGATTCTGGGAGGAGTTTGAGGTGTGTGCAGCTCAGCCATTTATATTATTCCAGTTTCATCATAATGTCATGTTAAAGTGTAACTAAAACCCTGTGGAAGCAAAACGCCTGGTCGAAAAGCAGAACCAAACAAATTGACATGAAAATGCCAAACATAAACATAAAGATAGAACTCTAAGTATTTAGAAAGTTTATGAGTAAAATAAATTGATTGTTGTGCTGTCATTTCTATTACAACCCTAATTATCCAAATAACTTTTAATTCCCTGCAGCATTGAAATAAAGGGGAAAATAATTTTTTATAAGCAGTTCAAGAGAGTCAGAGTCTATAAATAAACAGGCCAGTTTCTTCCATATTGGAAAAGTACCATGTTTACTTTTTGTTTGAAATATTTTTGTCATGAAATGAATGTATTACCCAGTGTGGATGTGAATCTGTGTTAAAGTGAAAGCATTTGCACAGTGAATGTTATCACACACCGAGTTGTTAGATGTTTCCCTCTGACTTCTCTCCATGGTGACCTCTGCTGTAATAAAAGCTCATTACACTGTTTTACACACAGCGTTATTCAGAGTATTCCAGTTACATAAATGTCTGTGGAAATGTCAGTAGAGTATTGTTTTTTGCTCTACTCTTCCTGGAACTGTTTTATGTGGCGACAACCCAGTGAAATCCCCATGTTGTCTATCTTATGTTGTTCTTTAGTTCTTCTCTCCATCTCTTTTAAAGGTACTTCAGCAGCAAGAGTGCAAACTGCTGTATCCCCGGAAAGAGGGCCAGAAGCCAGAAAACAAGAGTAAAAACAGATACAAGAACATCCTCCCCTGTGAGTTGCACAGCAACTTGCCATTTCCTGTCTCTCCAACTTCCTGTGGAAAGAGTGACACAGACGGCAGAGCATAGAGATAGTGTTTTAATAGCCTGAGCCTATCAGCTGCATTATGTCTGCATGGTTTCAGGACTGACTGCTCCTTCATGCATTAATTGGTTGAACTTTGTGTTTGCAGTCGACACAACGCGAGTTGTGGTTAAAGACTCTGAATCAGACGCTCCGGGTTCAGATTACATCAACGCTAACTATATCAGAGTGAGTGTGTGACCAGGAAGGACTTCCTCCACACGCTTTGGATGTTAAATATATTTCTAGACATTTAATATTACATAATTAATATTCACTCAGTGGTAGAAAAGGTTCATGTGTAATAGTTCCTGTTGTCCAACCATGCAGAACGTGAGTGAAGATGGGTGCCATGTGGAGGAGAGTAAAGTCTTCATTGCCACTCAGGGTTGCCTGCAGAACACGGTGAACGACTTCTGGAAGATGGTGTATCAGGAGAATGCTCACGTCATTGTCATGACAACCAAGGAGATGGAGCGGGGAAGGGTGAGCCACCTCCATGTCACTCATGCTTACTCCAGTCCTCGTCATGAAACAAGATGAGTTCTTCTGATGCGCTTTAACCTGTTAGCAGACTGGTAAAGGGTTAAATTACTGCTTGGTGCTGCATTGGTCATGGTGGGACCAGATCAAAAGTTAATACCTGGATCAATACTTAATCTCATTTTAACCAAAAAACATAACAAAGAATATTTTCAATTCAAAAACCCTTTTGCTGCTAAATCATTGAATAAACATATGAGCTTAGCAACAGATTTTTATTGTTTTTATTTTTCTTTATCCTTCAGATGGTGCAAAGTGTCATTAGACTCATTCAGATTTAAAGTGTTTCAGGAACCATTGATCATCCAGTGAACTTCTTTAAAAAAGCAATCCTCAGAATGTGAACTGTGGACGCTGCCATTAGCGTTGGGGACGTCTGCACTGCTGCAACACGGAATTCTTGAGAGGAAAATTAGATTTTTAGGGTGAGGAGAAATCGATGATCTTCCCATATTTACTTTTCTGAAGCTCATCCACATTTCTTGCAGAGATGGTTTTGGGGGAAAGTAGGAGTTCTCACTTCTTCCAATAAGGAATCGATCAGGTTATCCTGATCAGAACACCTTCTCTTGTAAAAAGAAAACTAAAAGCAGAAGACCTCATATCAGTGGCTTTCTGTTTTAACGACATGTTGACAAAAACAAGCCAATCAAGAATCATTTCTGTTTCTCACTTTCAAATTGTTTCAGCAGTGTGATAATCTAATATCATCCTTTTTTATGAGTCATCACTGGAAAGCAGTGAGTGCTTTAGCGTGAGTATCAGGATGATGTACATGTGTCAGTGTGGTGGACAGGGACAGGACTAGCAGGGGATAGCATGACAGATAAGCTTCCTGAAAAGCTGCTTGAGCTGAGCCATTTCTTCAGACTGTCTAATGCCAGTCTCTCTCTCTCTTTGTCTCTCTCTATTTCTATTTCTATTTCTCTCTCTCACTACCTTCATGTTCCTATCAGAACAAATGCGTCCGGTACTGGCCGGACCTCAATGGCACTAAAGAGTTTGGGAAAGTCCTGGTGAGGAATGTGGAAGAGCAGCCGGCGCAGGACTACATCCTGAGGAAGCTGGAGGTGACACGCCTGGACAGGGTAAGGACGGCTGACCTCTGACCTCGAGTCAGATTACCAAGCCAACAGTTTGAGCTTCAGCTTACACGACTCATCTGGTTGACTGGCAGATGGAGCGATAAGTGGAAAAAACACAACAAACTTACAACTTGTGTCAGGAATACACCATGTTCCAAATTATTATGCAATTGATATTTTCTCAGATTTCTTAAATGGTCAATGCAAATGATGGTCAGTATAATTTTCAAATTTTACTGATCAAAGCTCCCAATGAGAGCAGTATTTTTTTCAAAAATAAAAAACTCAAAATGCACTGTTCCAAATTATTATGCACAGCAGATTTTCTAAACATTTTATGGATTATAAAGAACTGCAAACGGTAATTCTTTCTGAATGTGCAGCATTAAGTGGTCACAGGTACTAAAATCCAAATCTATTTCAATCAAAAACATCTTAACAGACCGAGTTACATGTTAACATAGAACCCCTTCTTTGATATCACCTGCACAATTCTTGCATCCATTGAACTTGTGAGTTTGTGGATAGTTTCTGCTTGAATTTCTTTGCAGGATGTCAGAATACCTTCCCAGAACTGCTGTTTTGATATGAACTGCATCCCACTTCAAACTCCAAAGGTTCTCAATAGGGTTGAGGTCAGAGGAGGATGGTGACCGCACCATGAGTTTCTCCCCTTTTATGCCCATAACAACCAATGGCACAGTGGTATCCCTAGCAGCATGAGATGGTGCATTGTCATGAATGAATATGATTTTGCTACTGAAGGTACGGCTTTTCTTTTTGAACCATGAAAGAAAGGGATCAGTCAGAAAGTCCATATACTTTGCTGAGGTCATTTTCACAACCTCTGACGGGGCCGATCAGCTCTCTCCCCATGATTTCGGCCCACAAAATGACTCCCATCACCTCCTTGCTGACGTCACAGCCGTGTTGGGACGTGGTGGCCATCCAATCCACTACTGCGTCCATCTGAACCATCCAGGGTTGCACAGCAGTCATCAGTGAACAAGTCTGTTTGAAAATTAATCTTCATGTACGGCTGGGCCCACTGCGACCGTTTCTGCTTGTGAGCACTGGTTAGGGGTGGCCGAACAGTAGGTTAATGTACAGCAAGTCTCTGAAGGATCCTCCACCTTGAGGTTCCAGAGGCACCAGCAGCTTCAAATAGCTGTTTGCTGCTTTGTAAGGACATTTTAACAGCTCAGTGATTCTTGAGAAGTGGGACAAAATGGATTTAAATTTTCCCCAAAAATTTCTTAATTATTCCTCAAACTTATGTATTCAAATATGACAAATAATGTTTTGGAAATGTAAAGATGCTAAGGTGCAGACTCCCAGTTGCAAAATTTTTTTGAAAATTACATTTTTAATGGATGTGACCCAGACATTTGTCATCACCATCTGACAAAAATAAATATTAAATTATTTTTTAAATACCCTACTAGTGATATTTTTACTCAGTTTTAAAGACAAATGCTTCTTAAAAAACAAAAGAAATATTATTTAAAACAAAAAACCCTATAAAGTCCATTTGACGGTGCATGACGGAGTTGACACAGAACTGAAGGTGGTGACAAACTAGTGAGTAAAATGAAATACTTTATACATATGAAGTAATGTCATTCATGCAGAATACATTAAAATGAATTAATTGCACATTTAAGTGAGATTTGTCAACACTATCACTGAAAGAGTCACGCTGTCAGTTAAAAACTAGTGAAGTTGACGAAATGCCAAACTACCTCAATTTATATGATGTTATTCTGCAGGAGGCCATATTGTAGCTCATCAGTTCCATGAAATCTTTACAGTATACCAAAATTAAGCATTTTCACTGACAAATTTTATAATTTGTCAGTTATGGTGTTGACACATCACGGTTGTGACAAACAACTTAAGAATAAAACAGAAAAAAAAACTAAATAATAACATATGCTAACTAAAGCTAACTAGCCCTCTTAGCAAAAGAAGAGAAAGGAAGAGGTCATGGGGTCCTCAGAAGTTCTGGTGCCCCCCAATAATGCCTGATTTTTTTACATTCTTTTTATGTCTGACGGTGTTGACAAAAACTAGGGACACATTTCAACTGAGTTGGAAAATATATAAAAATGATTTTTAATTCAAGTTATTGATACATTTATAATTATTTCTATGACTACTTATACTTAACTGTCATAATATATAATTTTAGTATTTCTTTAATTGTTTTAAACTATTATAATGTATTGAGTTCTGCTCCTGGACAAGGGATTTTAAAGACACCAGCCACTTACTACAATGTTTAAAATAAAAAATATTCAGCAAACACCAGGAAAATACACATTGTTGTGCTCACATGATCCAGGTTAGTTTAGTAAGATATTTGAAAAAATTCTATTTTGTGCATATTTTTTTCAAATTTTGTGCTTTATCCATAGGACCTGTTTTGTCCCTATTCTCAAGAATCACTGAGCTGCTCTCTTAATCCGATGAATTTGTCTGACAGATACCTTTCTCATTATGACTTTATCTGCACAAACCCATCTTTGTTCTGAATCAGCCACAAATGTCTTCACAGTACGATAACGCTTCAGTTTTCGTTAAATATCTAATGTTTTCTTCATACCTTGTTATATGCACTACACTATCTGATGATTTTCGTCAGCAGAGAGATCCTTTCTCTTTCCCATATTACTTGAAACCTGTGGCCTTCTTAATAAAGCGGAACATCCTTAAGTAGATTTCCTTTAATTGAGTTCATCAGACAAACTAATCAACTCAGCTCTCTGAAATTAATTATAGTTATTCAAAGAGCCCTGACACACAATACCATCTATACATTTAATAGCACAACAAAAAATGTAATCTTTATTACATTTTTAAATGTAATAAATTAAATCTAATTTGCATAAATTGGAACATGGTGTAAATATGAATTTTTCTTTCCTAGCGGTTTATTTTTGTAAGCATTACCATATTAGTTAATAATAATAACTTTAATACTGATAACACCTAAAACATAACATTTCACGCATTTAAGCTCCAAGTCAAGTGGAAATTTAGCTTTGAAATATTTTTATTTCAATATAAATATTCAATGTTTGCTATATAATACAGATATAATTACAGCATTATGAGAGCTTATCAGCGCTGCTAGCAGGCTCATTTGAATTTTTACTTTTTAATTTTAAATATTACAAAGAACATGTGGACAAACGTGGGTGTAACAGTACAGTAAAATAAAAAAATTTACCAAAATAAAAAAATAAAACTAGCCAAGTAACTAAAATGGACAGATAAATTTACCCAGTTTAATTTTTTTATTGGTTTCTGTATAAATATTCACTTTTTCCAACATTTGGTTCATTTTTCCAGCTCAGTTCTCAAGGTAACCGTATGAGTTTCTCCTTATTTTACATTTATTTTATAATTCCTCACCTGTGGTCAGTTTGTAGTCATTTCCAAATTATAGTTTTCCTATTACTTGCTAAAACTATCTTAAGGAGGCATTTCACCTAAATATAAGTCAGTAAAATAAAGATCTGGCCCATTAGAGTGACCTCAGAGATGTCCAACAGGCTCAGGTTTTTTGTGCAGAGCCAGAGTGTGATAAAGGAGCAGCTCATTTTGAATGCTAACTAAACACAGATGGATTTATCAGAGCAGTGCTGTAATTAGTTCCTGTTGTTGTTTTCAGAGCGGCTTACTGTTGGTCATGTGACCAACAGAGGTGAACGGCACAGTCCAGTAACACAGCAGAGCAGCACTCTCTGTCGCCTAACACACATTCATGTCAGGAACAGAGGAAATAACTACTAATTATTTAAATAATTCATTCTGAAAAGTGAAAATAATGTATTTAAATACAATATTTCTGTATTACTCTGGTTTTACTGCACTGGACTAAACAAACTGTGGGTTTTTAAATACATATTTTTTTAAAGTGATTAATATTTTTATTTGTTTGTGTTAGACTATGCCATGAAAGTGACAGTGAAGTTGTTCTGGCTTTCAATTCGTTTAACAGTGGAGGTTGTTCTGACCCGTTTAAAGCTGCTGAAGTTTTCTGGTTCCAGTAAATCATCCTCACTTCCTGTCATGCTGTGTTTGTGTAGAAGGAGCCTCTGCGGTACATCTGGCACTACCAGTACCTGAGCTGGCCGGACCACGGCGTCCCCAACGAGCCCGGTGGCGTCCTCTGGTTCTTGGAGGAAGTCAACTGCACACAGAGCACTATTAAGGATACTGGACCCATCATTGTCCACTGCAGGTATAACCAGCACAGCTAATTGGGAAGAGCTCATGTAAGCTAGTATTTAGAGCTGAAAAGTAAAACCCGGCCCACAGACTTTGTGTCCGACTCAACTGATTAGCTTTAATTAGAGCACAAAGTAAACCCGATATATTACTTTATGTACAATTTTACTGCTCTTGTTTTCACCCAGCAGTTACGTAAGCAGTGTAACTTCTCCTGTCTTTAGTTTTAGCTTCATACATCTTTCAGCTCCATTTTGTTGCTTGTTGTAGCTGCAGGGTGAGAAATGTCAAATCATCTGGGATGTGTGATTGATAGGATCTCATCATTACAGTGGGCTCTGATTAACTTCTTCTCTACTTACTTTCTTTAATTCTTCAACAGGTTAAACTATCTACCCCTCCATTTACAATAAATAGTGTAAATGGAGGAGTAGAAAGTTTATATCGTTCGTTATCATTTGGTTTTCTCTGTGCTGAATGTATTGCAGGCGCCACAGATGCCTGAACTCCACCCAAATACCGGGCTGGGTTGGGCTCAGGTCAAATATCTAAACAATAATTTCAGTACAACTATAATATGAAGTATGGAGTATCTGACAAGTTGTTCCTGTTGGTGAATTCACTAAATTCTGCTAATCTTCATGAACGAGGCTTTAAACAACATTTGAAGTGCATCTATTTTGATACATAAAGTCAGATCTAGATGGCATAAAGTCAGTCCTTGGCTCTAAAACTGTGAACTTCCTGCTGGTTCGCTGAATAAACACAGCCATCCAGGTGGTGCATCATAAAACATGCATGACTCCTTTTTACTATGTTTTATGAAGTCATTTTAAAGACTCTGAATATACGTGGACAGCTGTCTTTAGGTGAATCGCACTGATACTGTCAAAGCTGCAGTTTGTGTTAGCAGCTGGTTCTGCTGAATGTTTCCATGATCTGGCTCAAACAGACTCCCTGGATAAATGTGGAATCAGCCGATGTCCCCAGAGCAGCTTCAGCTCAGAGTTTCTCATCCTCCCTGAAACGTCCTGTCAAAAAAAAAAAAAAAAAGCTTCACAAGCTGCTTGCAGGAAGCTGTGAGCACATGCTTTTTCTTTTCAGAGGATCTACAGAAGAGAATAGGACAGACTGTACAGATAAAGACTCTCCAGAGTTCAGGAAGCCACTAAAAGTGTTGAAATCAGCAGCCATGTTTTTAAGTCATCTGGGGAAAGTGTGTACAGCAGTCTAGCGATTATTCTGTCGTTCTGACCAGACAGCCATGCAGGTCGAGCTGCTTTAATGGGACAGCGCCTCGCTTCTAAATGCAGGGGAAATTATTTACCCAAATCATTTTATGGAAATGTGGCGAGAACAGTCTCATTTCTGGGGAAACATCACAAACCCGCTGTCTGGATTTGGCCCACTGAGCTTGTTATGTGGCCCTCGGGATTCCTCAGGGACCCATCAATGGACCCTTCCAGCTAACTGATGTGTACATATTATTTTATCAAATAGCTTCTACCTGCATACTGCTAATTTACATGAACCAGTCCTTCCAGACTGTCTGAACAGAAAGTCGCACAGAATCAACAGATCCGTCCTGTCACAAGTGCCAATTTTTTTATCCAATTAATGGACCAATCATCAGAATCATTGATAGCTTATTGGTTGCCCTGTTTCAGACGTATTTATGAGAAAACATTATAGATGAATAGATTTCAATGCTACTGCCGGAATGAGAGCTAGAATTGTATTTTACTATTAATTTCAAATGCTTTGCCTGCCTCTGCAGCGCGGGCATCGGCAGAACCGGCACCATCATCGTCATCGACATCCTCATCGACATCATCAACCGCCAAGGTGGGAAGAAATCTGATGAGTCTGGAGTTTCCTCCTGGATGTTGGTTCATGTGTGTATTTCTGGTCCAGGGCTGGACTGTGACATCGATATCCCAAAGACCATCCAGATGGTCCGGCAGCAACGGTCCGGCATGGTCCAGACTGAGGCACAGTACAAGTTCATCTACATGGCAGTGCAGCAGTACATAGACACGGTCCAGAAGAGGCTGGAGGAGGAGCAGGTGCTCTGAAAGTCCACTTCTCCTCTCACAACATCCAGCACCTCATAAAGTCTCTGTGTGACATTATGTTCTTTTTCAGAGGAATAAAATGAAGGAGAGAGAATATTCAAACATCAAGTATCCACAGATGACCAACTCCAGGTCTAAGCACAACATGGCGTCCTCCAGGTCGTCTTCAGTGTGCGTGTCACAGGAACTGGAACATGATGGATTATTGAGCGTTAGCAGCATGCGCTAACAGTAAATATCTCTGCTGGTGTTTTCCAGAATGACAAATGATGATTCTTCGAGCGTGTACGAGAATATAAACTTCAGAACCCCCCAGGCATCGTTCAGTAGTAACACCAGGAGATAAAATGACCACTGTAGACCTGCTTCTCTCTTATCTGCCTCCTGGTAAGTGCTTTAGATTGAAGCAGGAAACTGTTTTATCTGTGAAAGTGCCCTACTGAGGAGCGAAGCTGCTGTTTCAGTGCAGCTCTAAAGTTTAAATCAGCTGGACTTTAGTGATTATAGTAAAGGGAGAAAGTAATGTCATTTGGGAAAAGTGAAAAATCCAAAACATAAAGTTCTGGATCATATGTCAAGAAAAACAATTGTCTCTTGAAATGAAAACTTTACAGATTTTCACAGATAGAGAACAGCAGCTTTGCTTTCAGTAAATAAATGATTTTTTTGTGTGAGCAAGATTTTTTTGTAGGATTGCCAAAGTTAGCTGAGTTTGTATTAAATAAACCCTAAAGCTAACCCTATTTTTTTTAAACGACCAGAAAATTTAAAGCTTGTTGGTCATTTGACAGGTTCTAATTAACACCCTTGACTGGTGCACATGGGCAGACATTATAGACTTTACGCAAAGATTGAATCGCGTAGCCTACTAAAATCGGTTAATAAAAAATTCTTTCTGATTATCATCTCATAGACTAAATGGGTTTTTCTGACCGGGAGCTGACAGCGTGTTGAAGAGTTATGGACCGTCACCGGACGCTTTGGAGCGTCTGGTTAGGAAGCGCATTCAAAACCTTTGGTTAAGATGGCGCGTTAAATTCAAGTCTCCATTACAGACCAGAGAAAACTAAAGAGAATGCAATGTTGTGTTGATCCATTTGAGGAGCCGACTGTTTATCTTGAGGAAATAAATGACGATGCAGAGTTAATTAGACTGTAACATGCGCAGTCCGCTGCGGCGTGGCTAGAATTAAAAACCGCTGGAAGTAACTCATCCAGGGGTTTTAACAAATGGAGCTTTCTTGGTGCCTGTTACCCAGGAGAGCGGCGTTCTGGAGGAGCGCTGCAGACGTAACATCTGTCAGTTTCGGAGAAGCGAAACCACGCAAAAAAAGAAAAGAAAAGAAAAATCCTGGTAAAAGCGCACACCTGACCGCGCAGGGTAAAACACTCTCAGAGTTCAGTTGATCTGTTTGGATCAGATGGGGACCAGGAGGAAGTGCGTTCAGACCCCAGCGGGTGAAGTGATGGTAATTTAAGTGAAGTTGCTTAATTTAATTTATTATAAGTTATTGGAGCCACAGTCAGTGGTTTTTGTCACTATAGAGAAAAATGTAGATACATTTAGCTGCTTAATTTGTGATGGGATCTGGATTCACAGTGAATATTAACTAAACCGCATAAAATGCGGCTAAATAGCCGATGATTGTGATTGTAATTTCACGGATAAAAATACCCAGGTGAAAAAAAGTATACTTTAGTATACTTTTTTTTTTGTACTATTTTGGAACAACTAATTTTGTGCTTAGTATACTTTAGTAGTATTTAAATAGTATTAAATTACAACTAATAGCATATTTTAGTTTACTATATGTACTTTTTTGGAACAACTTCAAGTGTACTTAAAGTATACTTTATATTTAAATTACACTTAATTTTTATTTTTGATTTCCTGCTATTGATAATAAACTACAATTTTAGTTACTCGTGAAAGTCTACTCCTACGTACCTATTTTGTACATTACATGCATAACTACACTACAGCACTTACATTGTTTTAGGCTACAATTACATGGAAAGATTAATTACACAAGATGTTCAAGGTAATTCAAATATTTTGTTTAATTACCGACATTTTAAAATTGTCCAGTTTTACTCACAACTTTATGAACTTTACATAAATTATCAGTTTACACATCAAAAGTGAACACAATGAACATAAAAATTTAAGTGTGACAATAAAACATGAAAGTGAGGATCAACGACAGAACATTCCCGTTCACTGCACCTTACAGGAACCTACAAAAAAGAACAGTAGAGCAATTAAACAGAGAAAGTGTTTATATTTAAAGAGAACAGAAAAATTGCAAATAAAAAAATAATACTTACAATTTTAAGACGTTGTGGACTCGCCATGTATGTGACATCATAAGAACTGATGATGATTGGGACCAGATGCCTGGGGTGGAAAAACATTTCTGGATGTTTTCTTTGCCTGTTTATGTTAGAAGTAGAAAGAAATAGTCAGCAATGTCATAGAGTCAGTTGATGTTGGTATTAACTATGAAGCTGTTTTAAGTGTGGACTTAAGGAGACAAACTACCTTAAAATCTTTCCATTCATGATCTGAACACACTGATCATTGCAGGGCTAGTGGTGCCCATCTCCAGCAGCCATCAGATGAGAGGCAGGGTTCACCCTGGACAGGTCACCAGTCCATCACAGGGCCCTGAAAGCCAACAATAAATAAAAAAAATGAAAGATAAATGTTAGATTAACAAGAAGAGAAAAATTCTTTCCAGTTACCTTTAAATCAAATCATGTTAATTAAGCACTTAGTGTTGGTAACACAGCAGTTTTTGTTGTTGAAAATGTAGCTAGCTCCTCATTGAAAAAACAAACTTACATCATGAAGACGATGTGGAGGTTCATCCTCAGAGCTGGTTGGTGATCTGGTGGAGTCAGAGCTTCTTCTGAGACAGAAAGTCTTTAGGTTTCCTAACACCTGATTTCTGTGGCTTCCTCTTTCATCTTCATTTGCTTAGACTGCAAACATATGTTGAAGATAAAAACATTGATGAACGAGTTAGAACAACAACCTCACAATATCAAAGTCTCTTTGTCTTATGGAGCTTAATTAAAACCAGGTTAGTTTATGAATTAAAGTATAAGTCGCAACAAACAACCTCCATGCAGTTACAACGTGAAGCTGAATGATTGCTATAGTAATAATCATACAAGTCACAATAAAATTGATAAAATAATTATTTAAGAAACCAACGTAGGTTATATATCTTTACTGCACTGTTTATAATTAAATGAAGATAATTGATAAGACCAGCTAACTTACCACCAGCTAGCAACCCCTATCAGCCTTCGTCCCTCCGGGCTCCTTTTGTGACACACATTTCATTTCCATCAATTGTTGTCCAGTTGTGTTGTCGTCTAACTCGGACTATGACGTCACCAGCTTGAATTTACCAAAATTACTAACTATTGTCAAGGCCCTCTCTGCTTTTAAGGCAATATTATGCGAGTAAAAATGGCGAATTTGAACAGCGTCTGTTATTTTCCCTGCGTTGAAGTTTTTTTGTCTCTTTGTGGCGTTTTTTAAATAAATGAAAGTGTGCAACACCGCCACCATCTGGTCTGGAGTATGAACTGGAGCTAATGCCGTTGATTATAAGGTTTTACGTCACACATCTGAAAACTGATTGGGTACTTTCTTAAAAATTACGTCATGATTACCCTTTTTTTAATTGTATGCAATTTTAATAAATAGTAAAAGGCACTTAAAATTCATACATATTCATTCATAATTTTGTTCACTTAAAGTATACTTTTATTTAATATATTAAAAGTGTATTTTGGTACAATTATGTTTGTGTGTTTAGAGTTCTAATTTTGAAATTGTATTTTTAGTATACGTCAGATATAATTATAGGTAGTACACTTAATAATTAGTATACTTAAAGTGTACTTTCACAAATTTAAGTATGTTTAAAGTATACTAGAGTATACTTTTTTTTCACCTGGGTAGTACATGACCGATTTTTTTTATGTTGTTGGTCAAGATGACGGAAAACAAAAAAGTCTAGCGCAACCTCTGATCAGAGCAGTAATTAAGCCACAACTTAATCACATACATTTTACTATTTAAAAACACCTCTGTCTGTAAATTTGTTCTACACAGAACTCCTCAGGTAGCAGACTGAGCTTCTGCTGGCTCAAATTATGTAAGAAAAAACAACCAAAAAACATCTCCCCTTAAGTACCTTTTACTAATTATTAATCAGTTAATCAAAAAGAAGTTAACAGATCACTGTGCTGTTAAGTAAGTCAGAAAGGGCTCAGCCTTTCACATGTTTAAAATATGTTTTCTGCAGATACATCCAGTTCTAGCATACACTAACATAATTCTATTACGCAATGAAATGTTTTATTGTCTTATTTAAAAAGGGAATTGAATCACTCACTTGCATCATTTAATATATTTCTAAATGTATAAACAGGCTAAAGTGGTTAAAATCTGTAGAATGTGGACAATCAATCGACAGAATAACTGATTAATCACTAGAACAATCAGTTAGCAATGGTGAGTTGCTTGGTGGCGGTTAGCCTCTGTCCTCTCACCAGTTGCTTGGTGGCGGTTAGCCTCCGTCCTCTCACCAGTTGCTTGGTGGCGGTTAGCCTCCGTCCTCTCACCAGTTGCTTGGTGGCGGTTAGCCTCCGTCCTCTCACCAGTTGCTTGGTGGCGGTTAGCCTCCGTCCTCTCACCAGTTGCTTGGTGGCGGTTAGCCTCCGTCCTCTCACCAGTTGCTTGGTGGCGGTTAGCCTCCGTCCTCTCACCAGTTGCTTGGTGGCGGTTAGCCTCCGTCCTCTCACCAGTTGCTCTCATCTCTTTGCAGCTTCAGCAGCGGTGTTGCTGGCCAGAGTCTGTAAAAATCCCTTTTCGGGCTGACAGGAAGTGATGCGTTAACAGACCCCGGCCTCGGCCTGAAGGCGGCAAGCCGACTCCTCTCCTGCTGCCATGCTGCTGACCTCTGACCCTGTGACCAGAGGACCCTAAACTCTGTCCCGTCAGAACCAGCTCCAGTGCCTTGTGACAGGACGTGTCTGTAGCCCCTCCTCCACCTGTTTCTCCTCGTTTTTTTCTTCCTCATCCCTTCCAAGTCGAAGCTAACCCGCTAAGCTGTGTTTGCTGGATGCGACATCAGGCGGCGGGTCTGACCCGACGCGGCTCTGTGGGATCTGAGCCAAGGTCAGAGCCCAGCTGTTCTTCCAGCCATTTGAACTTTAAACCTTGCACTGTTTTCGTGAGGCGAGCTGCGGGGTTTACTAACGTGGCCGCTGAGTGACGGAAGGGTCCCAAGGCTCAGGAAGGGCACCAAGCCCCACCCTTCTTATCGATGTAGACTGTGGTGTGTATGTGAAGTATGTGGGAGGAGGACGATGTGCTGCGATCCGCTGCTGGAAGCACTGGTTCTGTTCCTGAGCACAGAGAGACGACTTCAGGAACATCTCTGTCTCGTCTTCATGTCGGAGCAGGTATTCCTGCAAATTATCGCCGTGTTTGCTCTTCCCTTCATTGCGTTACTGTTTAATTGTGTGTGACAATGATTTAAAGGTCATGTATAAACTTTACTTTAGGGTCTTTCTAAAAGCAGAGCTTCAGTTCACATGTTTCCTGACATAAATGGTGAATGGTGAATGGACATTATAAGCCACACCGTCCTCTGATGGCTCAGCGTCTGTCAGGATGGGATTGACAAAAGGAGACGAGGAAACGGGCCGATCGCAGTGGCCCAGATGGTCATCTGCCTGAGATTAAAGAATAGATTTGTCTCTGAAAAGTAATTTAGAAGACGACTGTAATCCAGGTCTGATGCCAGCCGGGCGAGTAAAGCGATGTCATTTACTGGGATAAGTAGAGTGGTGCCGTAGAGCAACGAGCCCTCTGCTCTTTCCCGCAGATTGTTGGATATTTTTATCCTCCTGAATCCAAAATAACCCGGTCTGGTTCAAGGTGAGAGTAAAGTCCTCATTTTCTTCAAGCTCCACATTTTCTCATGTTTCAACCAAAAACATCACAGAGTTTTATTTGGACTTAGCAGCATGAAGGAAAATCATTCATGGTTTAAAAGTGTTTAAAAGAGGAAAAATCTGAAAAGTGTGGTGTGCACTTGTATGAACCCACTTTACCCTGACACCCCTAAATAAAATTCCGTTTCTCTCAGAAGTTGGATTCAGTCTGCTGGCGATGACTGCATCATTTCTCTCTGTGTTGCTCATTTGCATAAGCAAACGTTGAACATTATAACATTTTCAGCCTTAACTGGTTTAGCTCATCCGTTTCAAATCTTCAAGCAAATAAATTTCACACATTAACGACTTTCACAGACAAATGAGGTTTCATGAAAATGTAACTTACAGTTCCTGGATGAACCATTAGGTCTGAGAAAACGATGAGCTTTCAGTAAAAAAAAATCAGTGGATCATTACAAAATGTAACAAAGTCGTCAAAGTTTGTCATTTTTAGTGAATACCTACAGGTTTTTTGTCCAAAGCGTTAGTATTTGGGTTTGATGGCGTCTTTAGAGGCCTGGTGTTTGTTGTCGTTGCCCAGTAGCTTCAGTGGAACAACTTTTAAAAATTTCTCTTAATGTCTTTAGGTTTGATTTTGCAACTCTGCTCACTAGTTTCATGTTGTTGTGTTTTTATTATTATATCAAATTATTAATGTTCTTGATGACTACTGCAGGCCAGACATTTCAGAATCGTATTTGTGAAAAGAAAAATTAATAGAAATGTCCTTAAAGTTTGAAGGAGTATGAATTATTTGTTAGTTAAGTGTTGGGATGCACCAGTCTGCCCCAGGCCTCTTAGTGCCCCTCTCCCAGTTGCCCCAGCTCAGGGTTTGATCCCAGGGATTAAATCCTTCATGTCAGGATCGTCATGAAAATATCCAACGTTTGGAAAAGTTTTCACCCTTCTGACCTCAGATCCAAGGAGTTTAACACAAACTGAACTTCTGTCCAGCTGATTGGCTCAAACACAGAGACGTGTCAGAGCGTGATTCATGGTGGAAATAATAATACTTTCAGCACTGCACTGAAATGATTATGATGTAGAAAAGTTTGAATTTAACTCCAGCAGCCATTTTGTTTCCCTCGTCTTAAAGTTTGAAGGTTTTTCATAATCTAACTACTGAAATGCTGTTTAATGAATGATTTGTGGTTAATAGCTCTGGTACAGTGATTGGAAGCTTCCTCTGCTCTGCACTGCCTGTTTCAAATTCTGCACTGATCCATGTTCATTATAATGTCAACATCAAGATGTTTCAATGTGTTTCTCTTCCTGTGCAACCAGGAGAGGGAATCTGTTTCCTGTTTTGTTTGCTGTGAGGACCTTTGCTCTGTTTCTCTGCGTTGGTGACCTCACATTGTGTCTGATTTGGTGAAACTTTAGTACTTGAAAGTGTGAACTGGTTTTTCTCAGGCTGTGTGGAAATCCATCAGACGTGTTTTTGTTTGTGCACTATGCTGATGATGTGTTTTCCTTCAGACTTGTTTTCTTTGAGTCATCCTTGGATTTCTGTGTCGTATGGAGTTTTTATTTTTCTCACCATGTTTTGATGAGTGAATTCAGTCAGAATCGGTGGAGGACTGCAGTCGTGACGCCGAGTTTTACTTCAGCTGGTCCTCTGACATTTTACTTGAACTTGATGTGATTTTTGTTGGATTCCCTGACGTTGTCCTCCATGTTTCCTGTTCATCTTGCACTGGCTCCGCCCACACGCCTTTTTGGGAGTTTTGGCTTCAACTGCTGACGTGAGGAGCTGCCGGAAACTGCCTCTTTATGGTTTAATATCATATACAATAAAACACTTTATGATGCCACAGTATGCCAAGTCATGTGCATTTGTTTCTTGTGTTTGCTGTACATGTCTGCTGTTTTATTAATATGGTTTAAATATTCCACAGATTCAAAGTGTCCATGTGGGTTAGAAATGTGACACTAAAACAAGTACAGAGAAATGAATCTTCAGGAGAATCTTCTGAAGATTTGAGGAGAAAATAAGAGTAAGCATATTCATCTGTAATTTGAACTTGCTGTTTCAAAGTGTTGCCACGTTTGCATTTCTCCAAGTTTAATGTTTAACTGTTTCCCAGCAGTCCAAATGGGTTTTAAGGAAGTTCTGCATTTCTAAATAAAACCTCTGAGTCTTATCAACTATGTTTAATATCTGTGCAAACTGGAAAATCCCAGAATTCAGGTTTTCCTCCTCCAGCTTCCTGGCAAAGATTTACTCTGAGGTCAAAGGTTGATGGAAGAGGAAGTCTGATCATTTTTTCATAGTTATAAAGTCAGGTGATTTATTTACTTTTTTATTTTTTATTTATTTTTATTTTTACAAAATATCACTTTAAACATATTTTTTCCATTTTGAAACAGTGGACACAGACAAGCTTAATACTTCACTTTTAATTGTAGTTCTGTAAACAAAGATGTATCAAAAGTCACAATCAGTCACATTATACACATTTGTCATTGGCGCATGTGGATCCCGTCCAACAAAGTTCACATTTCCACACCGGCTCAGTAAATGTGCTGAGCTGTTTGGCCTGGACTTCAGGATTCTACGTCAGTCGGCACCAAACGTTCTGCTCCAAACAGAACCGGTCAGATGTTCTTATCTCAGAATACAAGCTCGGGTCAAAGTGCAAATGTGTCAAAGTTTTTTCTACTCCTTGACTTCTGCTTGTGGCGAAGTAGCCATTTTAAAACAGAAACGTTGACAGAAATGGAGCTGTAAAGTCTGAGTGAATCATTGAAAAGCCCTTCATTCATCACTGCAGGGTAACCAGGTCCGGTTCCAGCTACAGCATCAGAGGCAGCAGACACGCTGCTAGCCCATCACACGAAATACCCAGAATGCAACTCTTCAATTGAAAATGTCTCGTGGTGAAGTCCTGTAAGTTGAGCTGCTCATCCTTTCAGGCTGAACCTGCTGATCGACTGGTCAATGGTGGTGGTGGTTACCGTGGTGCTGATGTGGGGTCCGTTTCTCATGCAGCGCATGTTTCCGGTGGTGAACACACACTGCAGAGGCCACAGCACCACTATGACCAGCAGCACCATGAGCACCACGAACAGCACCATCCTCTTCCAGTCTGCCAGTCGGCCCATCAGACCCAAGCTCCGGCGCCTGGTCTGGACCGGAGCATCCACTGACTTACTGGCCCCGATGTCGATGCAGATGCAGAAGGCCGTGGGGCTGTCAGGCGCTCCGGAGAGGGCGTCCTGTCTGGAGGTCTTGTAGCACAGCTTCTCCCCCTCCAGCCACACAGGCTCCTCCTGCTGCTGGTGGCTGGGCAGTTTGCAGAGGACCTCCCGGCTGGTGGCCAGGGCGGGGGGCCCGTCCTCCGGCAGCATAGTTGGATGGCGGCAGAACGGGCAAGAGAGGCGTGTGCTGCCAGCACCCTCGTCTTGATCGGTCAGGGAGATGGCCATGAGGCGGGACAGGCACTCCAGGCAAAAGGTGTGTGTGCACTCCAGCAGCTTGGGTGTTTTGAAGACGTTGTCATAGCTGTTGTAGCAGATGGAGCACTCCGGCTGGCTAGCCACCGATATCTTCTTCTGAAGCTCATCTGGAACTTCCTGCCCAGGAATCTGCATGTGCCAGATCTGTGGAGTGTTTTCTCCCATCTTACAAGATGTAAGGATTCCTCTCTTTGTCAAAGTCGCCTCTTTGACACTTTGGTCTTTATCACTCTGTGAATTCTGGGTTATCTACAGAGAATGAATAAAGAGGAGAGATTTGTTATAATGTAAAATCTGTGTTTCATCCAACTCTTACAATAATCCTAACAAGTCAACCAAAGCAGATTTTATGCAAGTTACAGCTGTTGGAACCGTGAGCTATTTTTACCTTCCCTCGCACACAGATACTACGAAACTGATTGGATTTTGCTCTTCAAGTTCAGCAATTCAGTCAGGATGAGGCGAATCGGGTCAAACATGATGAATAATGTCAATTTACTCAGTCATCAGGCAAAAACAAACAGTAAAAACAGCAAATAGGAGAACATGTCAGTCAACATTTGCTATGAGGGCATCTGCTCAGGTACAGCATAGGTTTTAACTAGGACACAGGGTCAATCATGGAAGAGTTTCAGCCATAAAAACATTTTAACCTGGAATAGAAAAGATAAAAAAGACTTTTGATTCAACCTTAAATCAAAGAACTTATAAATATGTTGTGTGACTAAACTTCTTTCAGAGCTAACTGTTGTGTTGAGGGTAAAATGTTAAACTGTTAAACATGAGGACAAAACAAACTAAACAGAAAACAACTCAGTTGGATGTAAAAAATGCTGATTATTCTGTCAAATATTAAAAATGCTAATCCTCAATGTTCTAAACTGTGCAAAGAGTTCAGCTGTCAACTTGGTCAGGTCTAGAAATGTTTTTCATTCTGTGTTGCTTTCATTCAATATATTCAACATATTCAGATTTCCATTCAACGTGTTCAAGATCCAGTCCAAATATTTAATATAATACTGCTACTAATAATAATAATAATAATTAATAATGTATTTTATTTGACAGCACCTTTCAAAACACCCAAGGACACTTTACAAAATTAAAAACACAAATTAAACAGTAAAGAATGGCTAAAAGACACAAAACCACAAAATAACTAGACAAAATAACTCATCTGACTTGAACAGATGAGTTTTGAGTTGTGCTTTGAAGGTGAGAAGAGAGTCAGTGTTACGGATGTCAGGGGGAAGAGCGTTCCAGTAAGAGAAGGCTCTTCTCTCCATGGTTCTGAGACATGGTTGATCAGACAAGAGGCACTGAGGTGGATGGAAGAAGAAGAATGAAGGGAACATGAACGGGTGGTGATGTGCAGAAG